>NW_011967197.1:548612-608049 GCF_000949405.1 Vollenhovia emeryi
GCGCGCGCGCACTTGTGTGCGCGTCACACCGGGGCCGTCCGGGCGTACGCGCACGCATAAAGAGGCCCCACCGTGCTATATTACACCTCTCTCTCTCTCTCTCTCTCTACTCTCCCACCCCCTCGTTTCCGACCCCTCCCCCGCCTCTCTTGCGCTCGTTTTTTTATCGCTCTCTCTCTCTCTCCCCCTCACTCTCCTTCTTTCTCTCCTCTAAGCGTATACGCGCGCACGCAGATCCCGCGTGTCGATGTGGGTACGGTTATTAGCCCAGAAAGCAAGGCCCCTGCTTCCGGTGTAGGCACTTCAGTTCGAGAGTTTCTTAACCCCTTCTTACACGACTCTTGCTCGGCCTGGCCTGGCCTAAGACTCTGCCCCGGCTTGGCCTGTTGTCGGTTGCGGGTGGTAGGTAGGTAGGTACCGTAGAGGTACGGCAGCGCTAGATTATACAGGGTGTTCCGCGACGTACGCGACGAGTTTCACTCGCGGAGTCCTTTCGCGCGGTCTAGGGAGCGCGGTTCTTTCTCAGGGACTATGTCCACTCGACGATTTCCCGAATTACGAACGACAGGACTGACCGAGCGTTTCCCCCCGCGCGAGTCAGGTTTCGAAGGGACGCCAACGGACTCGTTCCGAGCAGTCAATTAACGTTGGAAAATTACGCGATCGCGATACCTGTACGGCACTCGATCGAATCTTCGCGGAAAGAGCGCCGGTCTCGAGATTCGCGGAAACCGCAAATGAAATACGTCGCGTGCAAACACCCTGTATAGGTACACCGGCGTGCGCACGCCAGGGTAGATTACCAATGGCGAACCCGTCATTTTTCCCGCGACGAGTTGGACCCGACCTGTCTCACCAGGAGCGCTCGTAGATTTCGAGAGACACCGACCGACGCGCACGATTCCGTGCACGCGATCTCGGCTATCGGCTACAGTAGCGAGCATTACATTAATTTATGGACTCGAAGCGAAGGCTTTACAAGACAGGATCGAAAGCGAGACGCCAGACGAAAAAGTAGCGTGCTGATGATTAGTAGAGGAAAGTCCCCCCATTATGAGACAGGATCCTGATACGGGGTAGCGGGGTTTCTGTCAAATTAATAGGCGAAATTCATTGTTGGATCGTGTAATCGTTGCGAAAAAAGATTTCTCATTGAATTTGGACGTTGGAAACCTGCTATCTCATGTTAGAATCCTATCGCATAATAGAGGACTTACCTCCATCGCCGAGCGGCGACGTCATTTACAGGTCCGTCTATCGCGGGATCGAAGTGTCGCTAGAGTAAATTTCGAACCATGACCAAGACGACGGCGTTTCTTAACCCTTTGAAGCGTGGCGGTAACCCGCGTTACCACCTCAACTTCTTTACTTTTTGGCCATTTAATTTCTAGTTAACGCATTTAGGTCGGGTTATTTTTTGCATTTTTTGGCTTATCTCAGCGATAAAAGAACATAAAAAAATTGAGTAGTCTTTAATATTTATTGTCAAAGTTTTATAAATGATCAAATATGAAGAAACAGCAATTTTTTTTCCGGAAAAGTTCATTGTTGATCAAGTTTTTCAAGATTATTTCTTGAACACTTTGTACAAAGGGGCTTTCGAGTGCGCTCGTTATAAAATTTAAAATGCCCGAGCCAAAATGACGGATGCAAAGTACGTGACTTGTTTTACGTTCTCAAGTTTTTCAGCATTTTCGTTTAACTATGGTATTTAGGGACTCGTCGTTGACTCTGGGTAGTGCAACAAGAACGAGCAAATTCTAAGACATTATCAAATGTCAATTTTGCATCCGCCATTTCGCGCGCGCTATTTTCTATATTCTATAAGAATCTTCAACTGGAATTTAGATTCCATGGGTCCTAATAATATCTAAATAATGTTTCTTGGCATGGTTGAATTACAGTTGAATGATGTTATTCTTTTGCGTTTTAAATTCCGCCACGTTGATTTATGAAAATCTGACAACGGATTCGTAATCAGCGACCCCAAAAACCCTTGTATACAAAGTTTCACTGGTTCAATAGAAAAAGGTTTGCTTCGAAGGGTTAAATGGAAAATCGGAAATCCTACGTTCGCGTCGCAATATCTCCACCCGTGGGGCACGTAGGAGAAAGCTAAAAACACTTTTATTACGCAAGTCGAACCCGAGCTATCGATTGAGTCTACTGTGAAGTTCATCGGACCAGCCGTTGTCGAGATCAAAATCCTGTCAACTCGCGTACTCGCGTGAACTACACGGTCGGTCTTGCGCGCGCACGCGTGATTCTAACCGCGCTTATACTCGACACTACCGTGCCTCGTGATAAGACGCGAAAACAGAGCTGGATGGGAGTGCGTTTGTGATGAAAACGGATTTTGCGGTACTCCCTCGAGGACGACGCAATTCGCGAGCAGCCGAGAGGCGTTCGCGGTCTTTCGAAAGTGATGACCCCGCGAGCGGTAAAGGTGCGTGCATGCCGGCTTCCTCCACGGAAAGCATTTTATACGTATGGAACAACACTAATGCGATGGAGATTAGCTTACCTGGGTTCCCATGAACTATTTTTGAGCTTAATCGTTGCGCTGATCTGCTGTTATACGCACGTACATACACGCGCGTTGTAACACATAATTACTCCTCGTGGCGGTGGATAGACGTTCCTGGATCGCTAATGAGCCCCCCCCCCCTGGAATATTATCGATGCGTACGGTAGCGTGCTCGTAACCGTCCTTCTCTCCTCCCCGCGGGTGAATTTTCCGTTCTTCCCAACACCGTCGTCGAGAAAGAAATCGCGCCTGTATTCTTGTTTTTTTTTCCTAGGGTAAGGACCAAGCGTTGCCTTTCCGTTCATTTTCGCTCAGTTTGGATCACTCGGGGAAATTGGACGACTGAAATATTCACGATCCCTCGAATCCTCCCGTGCGCCCCCGTTCGAGCCGTCGTCACCGTTCGCGAATCGCTCGGGTCACAGGTGAGAGATTAAAGAGTTCGACCTCTCCGCGGTCTCTGTTTCTCTCTCCAGTTGAGAGCCCACGTGGAAACGCGGGCTCGTATTTGCACGCAACCGTAATAGTCGTCATCAATTAAGATGCGTTGATACAACTCGCGAGACTCGATTTCGTGCCGGATCAAACGGAGTCGCCGCTCTCGAGTGTAAAGTCGCATAGAAAATCTTAACAAAATCAACCGCCTGCTGTAGAATTAAGGAGGACGCACGCACATTAGACACATAATCTCGTATGTCCTCTTTTTTTTTTCATCGCGTGGCTCAAGTAATGGGCTCGCTAAAATCGTGTGGCAAAAAAAAAAAGAACTGTTGCAACGTCGGAAGTGGCAATGCCCGGCGAGAGAGCGTACGGTTCTCAAAGGGTTAATTGGGCATAGTAACTCTTCAGGTGACCAAGCTCCATGGGAGTGTGACGGAAAGAACCCGGTTTCGTGCGCGGAATTAAGCGCAGTACCCACGTCTCTACTTATAACGCCTTATAGACGGGCGTCTTCTCATTCACCTTGCGACAGCGAGGCACGGAATGACCTTGCGCATCGATGTTCGTTACACCTTGCCGGCAACGAATCTATCGCCGCGCAGTAGGCGCGGACGCGCCTCTGTGCGTGCATTACGCGCGCATTATCGTATAATAGATTTATTCTCACTTGAGCGGTGAGACTCGACGCCGTCGTCTCATCTTAAGGACGCTCGTCGGTAAATCGACTTTCTTTGTATTTGCCTCAAAGGGCTGAGAACAGGATCGGCCCCATTTTTCTCGCATTCGATTTTGGTGACGAAGAAGGCACCAAACGAGAGGTCTCGTCAAGATGATCGCAGATATGTCAGTCTCAGAGTGTACCTATTTAACGCAATATCGGGCTCCAAAGGTTCCAGCGCCGAAAAATGAATGCTTTTGGCCGAACCTATTGGTTGGATTGTAGAAAATAAAAGAGCCCCAGATAATAATTCACTTAAACCGCCTAAAACTTACTTAGGTCCATAGAAAATGCAGGACGATGTCATTAACATCGACCATTGGGAAACTTTTTAGTCGACTCCAACTCGGATCCATCAAATGGTGCGTTCACTTGGCCAAGAGTCCTTGGTACCTGGTTGTAGATCATTTTGGTAAAGGGATTCAGTACCATTTTGAACATGTCAGTGACAGGAAGAAATGTCTTTTTGTTCGGAAAGGTAGCTCCATTCTTGTGGCTTCCTTGATCTTTCTTGATGAACGTTTGCGAGCAACATCGAATGCGAAAAAAATGGGCCCGTTTGCCTACGGACTATAACGCTGTTACTTCATTTTTCGATAGCTATCTCTACGAGAAAGCGATTAATTGGGAAAGGCGCGTTATCGCCCGCCTCTCGTTCGCATCTACGCGGTTTATGTACGCGACTCGAGAATTTTGCTACGTTATACGCTTCGTCGCGCCGACTTATTTGTATAAGAACGTACTGTGCGTGTGTCCTCATATATACGGTCGTTTAAAACCGACGGCACCGATTGTACTCGGAACGCGAGCCTTCATTATACGCCGTCTCCAATCACGTGTGACAAATTATTCCCGCGTCACTTCCTTTAGTGCGCCAACGAGATTTCCACGGGGTACGACCTGGAAGACACCGTCTGGCAGCCATGCCCAATTCTATACACGCATCGACATTCGAGACAGTAATAAAATGACAATTACAATTAATCGGATCCGATTCGTCGAAGCTCGAGGTCGTGAATAATAATAAGAAGAAAAAAAAAGTGAGAGCTCATTATGCGAGTTTTCGACCGCTCGACTTCCGCGCGCCGGTTATCGGAGTGTTTAAAAGTTAACGCGTCCTCCCCCCCCCCCTCTTTCGCCCCCATGCGAGGTTCTACGCCGCGGAGGAGCGCGTTCTCCAATTTCTCACGGTGCCGAGGACCGACGGTACGTAATAAGTTTAACGGGCACCTCTAGCTGGCGTCCCGTCGAAATTTCATCTAGCGCGCCGCGACACGATTCAATGCGTTTCGCGGACGAGACGTCGAACGACGTCCCGCAAACGTTCCCGCCGCGCGGCGCGACGGCGTCAGATCGGAATATAGGATATATAAAGAGCAAGAAAGAGAGGGGGAGAGAGAGAGAGAGAGAGAGAGAAAAAGGGAGGAAAAAAGGTATCATCCTTGCGTGTCGGAGCCGCGTAGCAGAGTCGCGGAGCGGCTGAGGTCGAGGAGCAGCGCGGCGCGGCCGAGGCACACACGAGGCGGCGTGCATAAGTCAGCACTCAGGATATTTCGTCATTTCCTGCTTCTCACGCGATACAATCTAAATTAACTATGTTCGCTTGGCTAGGCCTCCTCCCTCGCACGGAGAGGCTCGCATCTCTCAAGAAAATTTCTTATTTCCTAGCGAGGAGGGCCGCCACCGCTGCCACCGCTACCGCCGCCACCGCCACCACCGCCGCCGCCGCCGCCGCCGCCGCCACCGTGCAGGGAGCACGAGGGGACGTCGAGCGGCGTCGAGAGGACGAAGACGAGGAGGATGAAGAGCCGCGCCGCACCGGGGCTTTCACAACGTTCCCGTTTTGCGCCGCCAAGTAAGTTGCCGGTCGCATTCTCCACGGCTCGCACTCGGAAAATCGGCCTTTAATGTCCTCGCGACCGGAAGAGAGAACACGCGTCGGCCCGCTGCATCGGGAAAACGCGAACGCACGCGGAAAGAGAGTCGCAGAATCCCCTAGCTTTCCTAGAACCGCCACGAATTCCACGCGCGAGAGAGGGGAAGCGCCGTAACGAGACACGTAGACATACGCGAAACCGATTTCTGTATGACGAAGACGTACGTCGAAAGATCCGCGCGATACCGAGAGACAGTTTAAAAGACCGTTTCGTCGCGCAGCGCGAGGAAAGGGGGAGGGGAAAAAAAAGGGAGATCCGCGGAAGAAAAAGCCGAAGCAGGGTTACGTTCACACACGGACCGGTTGCCAACTCGACTGTGACTTTTGCGAATTCCACGGGATTCTAATTTGCGCCTATCCTCGGGGAGAGGCCGTTTTACGGCTCGAACGACGCGGTCGCGGAGGAAGTAGGGCGTAAAGTGCCTTGAACTTTGAACCGCGCGGGCTCTTCTTCTTTTTTTTTTTTTCTTAACGTCGCGAACGAGGAACTCCGCGGGAAACGCCCGCGGTAGTCTGTCGACGTCGCTTAATTTTACGTTCCTGGCAGCGTTATTAACAATATCAAACGCGAAAAAGTGAAACCCGCCGAGAGAACAATATTCCCGATTACTTCACTGCTGCTCGCGACGTCGCAGCCAAGACTCTCCCACGAGGTAATTAATCGCGCGAGATGTCATCGAGATCCCGAGTCCCCCCGCCTGTGTTTCACGCCCGCCGGACATCAGGATCGAGTCCTCTCTTCCGAGGTTTTCCGAATCCCCGCAAGTTCGTTGAACCGAAGTGCACCAACGCGGTGAAAAAGAGTCATTGAAATGGCTAAATACGTTTACATAGGTTTTTTAAGTTAAACGTACAGTGATTTGTTGAGACGCGTATTTTTATGAGTTGATCGATCAGTTGCCTGGCAGCCCAAGAATCGAGAAATGTTTCTTGATCCAACACTTCTCTTTTCTCAGTGCACCCGAGTCGGGTGCATTTAATTCTTTAATTCTATTATATAGTTGGACATAAGACAGTAAAAGACGTCGAACTGAAAGTACAAAATTTACTCTTGTTAGTAAATTTTTGGAATTAACAATTTAAGGGCGGAGTAAAAAATATTATATAATGCCACCAAAGTTATTGCTGATCTATGTAGGTGTAAATTATCCTTGAAAGTGTCAAAATAGTACCAAAATTTCGCCTCGGGCACCGGCGCGATCTTAAAGGCGATTTTAAACGCACGAAAAGGAGCTCAAGACTCAGGACTTAAGAATTTCAATTGAAATTTTCAGCATTGCTCAAGTTTCAAAGTGGTTGCCCACGTTCTCGACTGTCATTGGTCACTTTCCTTGGTCTTAAGGGCGGCATTCGTAGTCAGATTTCACGCTGAAGTTTTACTGCTTAGGTTTCTTCGTGTTTTTACGGAAAGTGACCAACGAAAGTAGAGAACGTAAGCAGCCTTTTTGAAACTTAATTCTTGAAACAATGCTGACAATTCCGATCGGTTGAAATTGGTTAAGTCTCGAGTATTACTGCTCGTTGGTGTGTTTCCAGTTTAACCGATTGCGCAATTCGAGATTGCGGCACGTACGGCGAGAGCTGTCGCGGCTGGTCCACGTGGATCCTTCGATTCGGCGAACGTCTGACCAGTGATGGAGCGCATCACTTGCCGGGTGACCCTTCTCGGCACTTCCGCCTCGCATTCCCGGTATCGCGATTAGTCTCCGTATAATACGCGCTAAACACTCGGCGGGCAGGACTCTGGGAATCGGCGATTAAGAACCAACGACACGCGCGATGATCACGATCGGACGGGCATTTGCAATTTTGTAATTACGATCGCACGATTAAATCGCGTTTTTCCTTGGAATCCGAGACACGGGCGTGCTGGCGAACATCAAAGAACGCGCGAGGCGAGCGGGTCGAAAAGAAAGGAGATGATATCGGCCACGAGTGTGTTAACTGCGGAAATGTTGTGGCGTGGCGGAGAACACACGCGGTTGGAGAAGGCGTAACTGACCATGGTGCAAATGCACGCGTTCGTAGAAAAACGGGGGATTACCGGTGTTTTGCATGGAACGGCCCGATACACGACGACGCTCCTTTTCCGTTCGAACGCGCAGCCCGCTCGCTCGCGTTATTTCAAAGGCGGCGACTAGCGCGAACGCGTACGTTATCGGCGTCGCGTGTCGTCGTACTTGGACCTCGCAACAGGAAGAAAAAAAACCGCGGACCTCGCGCCCGAATTATTCGATATTAGTCTTATTGAACGAAGCCCAATGTCGTTTGACGCACCGCGGCCCTCGCGAATCCGCGAAGCGGCTCTCAAATGGAGTCCGGTCGTAACGCGGTGTCGCACGCACACGCGTGCACGCGCACGCACGTACATACGGTACGTACGCACGCACGCGGGCAGGCGTACGCGGCGCGATCGGCCGTGCCGGTGGCGTTTCTAACAAATTAACGGCCGATATCTCCGTCGTTTACCCTGCTCCTTTGCCTTCTGGCTCCACCTCCCGGCTCCGAGCGAGCGGGCCGGCCCGTGAGAGGAGCCGCGCGGCCCGAGAGAGGCCAACATCCAGCGTGTGCGCGCGCGAGCGAGCGAGCGAGCGAGCGCGCGCGCACCCGTGCGCGGGGCGAGCGTCTGCGCCCGCGCGGGAGAGAGATCATTTTTGCCACGTATTTGCAAACTGAATAATAAATACCGCGGAATATATACGCGAAAGAGCAGCGCGTTCCGCCTTCACGCAGCTCGCGCTCGGCGCGGATTGGTCGCGCCGGCCGCGAGGGGACGGCGATATCCATTCGCCGTCTCGCTCTCCTCCGCGCCGCTGGACCTACTTTGTACACGCACACACGCGCGCGCGCGCGACTTAAATGCACGTGCACGCCGCATCTCGCGGGGAGGGGACACGGCTGCACACCCCGCTGGTTGTATGCGTCTCTCTACCTCGCGCCCTCTCTTTCCTCCTCTCCCCCCTCTCTCTCTCTCTCTCTCTCTCTCTCCGCGGCGGGAGCGGAGAGAAGTGGCTCGCGTTCGGCTCGAGCGAGTCCGTCTCTCCCTTGGTCCGCTTCTGCGTCTCTCTCTCTCTCCTCTCTCCTCTGATCTCTCCTGTCTAGTCTTTCTCTATTTCCCTTCGGTTCTCTTTCTGTTGCTCATTTTGGATACCTGTTTTATTGTTTAATCTTATATCTATCCGAGTTTTGTAGCTCTATTTGATTATATTTTTTTATTTTCGTGCTCTACTGCCAAGGCATTTCTTGCCAGAATAGACTTTTCTTTCCTTTGCCTCCCTTTCCTTTCACGATTTGTTCGTAATAACCGATTTTTATTTGTAGCTTACACCTGTTGCGTATTTCTTTTCACTCCGCTCGTCTCTTTTTCGGAATACGACAAATTTATCCTTCTCTATCTGCTACTCCATTTGGCCCTCATGTATCCAAAAGCGTACGCGCCCGCATGAGCGGCCGAACGAATACATATTGGTTCTGCGGCTCCGCGGTACTACCAATCGGATCGGTTCTCCCCTCTGCATTCGTGTGTGTACGAGGGCTACTCGCTTTCCTAAATCTAAACCCATCGTCGTTCGGCGCAGCGGGAAAAAAAGACAATAGTCGGCGTCTTGCAGCACGTATTTCGAGATCTCAGAGATTAAACGAGTTAAGCCAGCGCCACACAATGCTATTTTTCCGACTGGATTGCTTACCAGGGCCAATCAGGGTCTGGCGTTAAGTCACCTGATCGAAAACTCTGCATCCTGATTGGCTCTCGTAAGCAATCCGGTAGGAAAAATAGAATGCGTTGTCAACCTGCGCGTGCTCGATCTTTATTAATCGCAAATAATTCAAAACGCAAAAAAAGAGAGAAAGAAAACGAGAGTGTACACGGGTATTTGATAAGACGGGAGGACAAAAGTGGAAGTCGAAAATCTCACGTTGCACGAGTCGAAATTTTGGTACTGTTTTGACACTTTTAAGGATAATTTACACCTACTTAGCTGATCTATACACCTACATAGACCAACAACAACATACTTTGGTGACATTGTATTTTTTTTACTCCTCCCTTGAATCTTAAATTCTAAAAATTTACTTAACTCCTACTTAAAAGGACCTGCTTTAATGCTAAATTGGTAAAAGTAGAAATTTCCGATACTATCGGTTTTAAAGTAGGAGTAAATTTTGGTACTATTTGGACACTTTTAAGGATAATATACACCTACTCAGCTGATCTGTACACCTACATAGACCAGCAATAATCTACTTTGATGACTTAATATTTTTACTCCTCCCTTGAATCTTTGATTCCAAAAATTTACTTTAGCTCCTACTTAAAAGGACCTGCCGGCGCTATCAGTTTTAACATAAGAGTAAATTTTGTACTTGCAGTTCGACCTCGTTTACTGTCTTAGGTCCTACTATATGATAGAATTAAAGGTTCAACATAGGGCCAAAATTTACTGAAACATTAATTCGCAAATCGTTTTCTATCTAATCCAAACGGCCCGAGAACGGCGGAGAGCGATTCGCACTGAGGGGGTAATATCATTGATGGGACTGATAATAAGAAGCAACACGAAATATTGTATCAACGATAATACGCGAGCGTTCCCGTCACGGCCGCAGAGACTTCATTTCGTTTTAGGGATTGTTCAGCCGAATAGCATAAATATTTATGCACATACGCAAGCATTACGCGCTTGCCGGCGCATTAACGAGCACAATGCACTTATATCGTTTCATATACATACCGGCCGCTCAGGTGAGTGACGGCCGCCCGAGCGTGATGTTCCTCTCAGTTTATTTTACGGTTCCTTACGGTTGTCGCTTTCTTCCGTTTACCGTCGCTTCTGTTCCACCTCTATTTTTATACAACCTTCTGAAGACATAATAATATATACGGGGTGTCCGGTGAGAAAAGCGATACGAATGAGAACGCCACTCGCGACGGGACGGGCGAGAAATGTCGAATAGAATCTTTAGATTCGTGGAAAGGTCTCGGTGCATTTTTTTTTTTTTACTAATTCCGTGCGCGATAATCAAAATGATAAAAGGAGCGCAGTGTATTTTGCTAGTCTATTGCTACTGTACCTGCAACAGGCGAATAAATTCAAAAATATATACACAGGGAGAAGAAAGTACAATTATCGTTTAATAATTAATATAAATTTTTTAATTAATTTGAAAACAGAAAACAAAATTTTTCACATTAAAGCTAACACGCGTAGGCGTTTAATGTTAGAGAAGTAAAGCGATATCCGATGGTTCGCTGAATTATACGCGCGGGAAGTTAGCGCGAAGAATTTTTTTTTTTTCCCGAACGTTGCGTTTCACGGTTTGCGCCACGCGTCGCGAGACAGCTACGTCATCGAGATCGGTATCGATCGTATTATCGAAAGGGCAGCCGGTGGGCACGCAAGTCGAGCGAGTTAGCGCGGTATCGCCCCGTATCCTCTCGACTTGCTTTATAATCTTTTAAATATTCAGTTTGTACGCTCGGTTTTGCATTCACTACAGCGTATCGGCCGCTACGCCGCACGAACTCGCGCGTGTAACTAACTCGCACGAAAATGATTATCGGCCGGATCGCAGATCGGCCCGCGATTGACTCCTCTCGCAGGGAGGGGCGGTCCGCCCTTGAGTCGTTCTTAATTAAGCGCCGGCGTGTCCATTTTCGGAGTAACTCACGAGCGGGAGAACAAAAGTGAGATCGGGCTCTCCGCGGCAGGCGGTGTCGCGTCAAGTGTTGTGCGCGATCGTTGGCAAGCCAAGGCGGGGGATGTGCACGAAGAAATTGATTGGTCCACGAGCATAATGCATAAGGAAATGGACCGGTTCAGCTGTCGCGTTATCCCTCCGAAGGACCATCCGACCTTACCCGGTGCGTTCGCCACGAGGAAGAATTCTGCAAGAGGAAACGCGCCTGTTCGCGTTTAATTTGCGACGCATGATTTTGCGCGCGCGGAATAATTAACGCGGCGTTTCCCCTGCCGCCCCCCCCCATCCTCCCCTCGTCGTACACGCTTACTTTTCACGGGATAAAGTTCGACGTAACGAAGCGTCCGACGTTAACGAAGCGTTAAAGCGAGGCAGGTGGGTTGCATTAATGCAACACCGGGAGGAATATAAAACGTGTAATCGCGAAAGGTCGCATTAATAGTAATAATAAAGAGGATAAAAAGCATGCGATTTTTCTCTCGCGGGAACAACGCGGGGCCGGCTCGCAACGTAGTTTATATTTAGACTCGCGCGCTTAGAGCGAATTTATAGTCATTGCTATCGGGATCCTTTATGCACCGTCCCTTGGCGATATTGCGGTGTGCCTACACTCCTCTAACACTCTAGGCCGGCGGTTCTCAAACCTTTTTTCGCTCGCGGCGCGCCATTGTCCGCCCCGCGAGGCGACTCCGGCCGGGGGGGAGGCGGATTGCCCGCGCGGGGCAAATTCGCCGGTGCCGTGCCATTTCCTCGCTCGCGGGGCGGGGAAAAATTGGTCGAAAGGACCCTCTTCCCTGTCACCGCGCCAGCGAATCGCGAGGCTCGTATCTTCCACGCGACGACGCGCCCTTTGAGAGTCACTGCGCGAGACGTTAGAGAAAGAGAGAGTACACACACACCGTGCGTCTATAATCTCTCGGCTTTTTTTTCACGCGCGTGTGATGACACCCACGTGGTCTCGCCGCGGCTCCGCTCGCGAGCGAGCGAGCGGGCGATTCGTACGGAGCCACCAGCCGATATCTATATGGTCGCAACCTTTCTCCTCTCATGTGCTAATCAATCTGCGTGGCTTCCTACGCATTTCGATTACGTAAACGCCGCGCATTGTGAGGCCCGTGCAGCGCGAAAATTTAAAAACGCGAAATCAGGAATCCGCGCCTCGCATTCCGCGAATCGGCGCCTCCGTCTTCTTCGCCGATATCTCATATTCGAATGACATTTGCGGATACGCTCGGCCGCGCGAGGATCGACTGTCGAAACCGCGCGATGGATCGTGCACTTTGCATCACGCGCGCGAAATTATTAGCGCGCTCGACCGGAGGCGGTGCGAATCGTCGTCGGAACGGATCACGTTCGATCCAATCTAACCTCCGGGGGGTGGGGGGTCGTGCAATTAATCGGAGGCGCGCTCGACGCGCGTGTACAAGGGGGTGATCTCGCCCCGTTCCAATTCTTATCTGCCGTTTATCACGCAGCGCGCCCTTCTGCCCGAAACGTTCCGCTCAAAGGACGATCCTCAAAATTGGTCGCCCGAGGCACCGCCTACTCCCGCTTAAATACGCCTACGCATCTTCCGTATTTTTTTGTTTGTTTTCGCTTCTCTTCTCTTCGCGGAACTCACATCCATTTTTCGTCCCACCGCCGCGCGGAACTTTCGCGGCGATGGCGACGACGGCGAGAGAAGACGCCGCGCCGCGCGCCGCGCCAATGCACGGGCGGATCCGCGAGCCCGCGCCCGACGGCGCCCTCGAGGGGGGCACTCGCGCTCGCTTCGCTCGCGCGGGGCACCTTCTCCCGCCAGGTACACCCGTGGATCCCACCAACACCTGCGCGTTTGGCGCGTAAACGGCACACGCATACGCGCAGCGCTCCTCGCTTCCTCCTTGTACGCTCGACCGGCCGCGAACACCGCCGCCGCCACTGGCCGCGATGCTCGTGGTGGTTCGCCGTAGCGCGCCGCGCCGCTTCGCTCCGCTCCGCGCCGGGCCCCGATCCGGCCCGAGTAGCAAGTCACCTCCGCTCACCTCGGCGGAGCGCGCGCGCTCCGACTTCAGTCCGCGCTCGGCCCGAGTCGTCGCGCAGCACGGAACGCGCAGGAGGCGAGCGGGCACGCAGGCAGACGAGCAGACGGGCCGGCTGCTGTCGCGCGCGACCCGAGACGGCGACACGCAGCGCACGCGTGTACGGCGTTGTTGTTATTGTTACTGCTGCTGCTGCTGCTGCTGCCGCCGGGTAGACCTGCGCGCGCGTGTACACGAGCGAGAGGGAGATTGACGGACACGTGACATACGGAATTGCCCGCGCGCACGCGGCAACCTGGGCGCCCGTGACTCGCCTCGCTACTCACTCGCGGCGGCGGGACCGAGATCCGGGACACCGGGACGCGCGGCTCCGCCGAGGATAGGGGACGGCGGGAGATCCGTGAGTGCCTCCGCAGGGATTCCTGCGCAGGAACCGAGCGCGGTATTATGTCACACTCCCACGCGAGCGACGGCCGCCGCTGCCGTTCCTGCCGCCGTCGTCGCTGCCGCTGTTGCTGCCGCCGCTGCCGCGAGGCTCAACATCCTCGTCGTTTGACATTTCCGCGGGCGTGCAACGCCTGACGGTCCGCGCGCACACACACGTGCTCGCGCTGGTGCGCGCGCGCGCCCTATTGTGAACGTTACGCTCGTTTCCGTCCGATACCCTGAGTGTGTTCGGTTCATCCGCCGGCGCCGAGGTCCCCGCGACACACGAGACGTTTCTCCCAGGTCGCTCTCCCGAGAGCGCCGATCGTAATTCGACAGTGACACACCTCCGCTCTCTCGCGAGCCGCGCGCGATCGCACGCGGCCCACGTTCCGAGTCTTTCCCGCCGGCGGCGCGAGGGAAAAACGCGCGCCGTTCCTGGATTCGCCATCCGCTTCGCCGGACAACGCGCCCGTCGACCAACGGCCCCCGTGGGAGGAAGAGTCAAAGGTAAACGAGAGAAAGAGAAAGCGAGAGAGAGAGAGAGAGAAAAGCCATTTGGCGCGAGCGCACCGCGCGCGTTTTCCACGAGTGAAACCCGATCGCTCGCCGCGCGGGTGTCACGTATCGCCGGTATGGCACGCGATACGGCGGCGACGCTCCGCTCGATTCCGCTCGACTCCGCTCGGCTCCGCCGCGCCGCGTCGGCCCCGCGGATCGATCGTGACGCCGGGGTATGAAATCGGTAATGAGCTGTAAATCTCCGGCGAGTACATCGGGCCGCGTGTGCGGGTGAGTCACACGTCGAATCACGGATACCGACGATACCCGCCGACACACGCAACACACAATACACACCCGCGCGCGCGCACGCAAACACGCACATATATAATATACGTAGACGGCACCTTCCTTCGGCGTATTCTTTTCCCTTCGGTAGAAAATCGAAGGAAAGGATAATAAGCGAGAAATACACTCTCTCTTACCCGCCGGCCGGTTCCGTGGTTGGCCGCGCGCGCGCGCGTGGGCGTAAACGAGAGAGAAAGAGAGAAGAACGGCCGGGAAGGCAGGCGAGCGCGAGGGAGCGAGAGAGGCAGAGCGCGGCGCAGCGTGTAGAGGCGATTTTCTGAAAAAATGGACGGTGAAACCTTCGTTAACGTTCGGTTTAGACTCACGTGCCGTCCATCGCCCGCGGGAGGTAATCCCGTTTCGATCGGATCGATTCGACCCGTGGATCGTCGATGCGCGGCGAAAGCGCGGCGCAGAGACGCCGACGCGGGGATCGTCGACGTCGTAGGAAACCCACCTGGGTCGTCCCCGTCGTAGACGTTGATCGCCCTATCTGTCGAATTTAACGACCTAAGTGGCGACCGGGCTGCTTTGCCGGCGAGAGAGGCACGCGCGAGAGAACGCTCGCGAATCGCTGGCCAAGTAGAATCATTCTGGCGAATGGAGGCCCGAACGCGCGAAAAAAGTTGAGCAGTAAAACTTGGGACTTGGGGGAAATGACCAATGAAGGCCCGAACGCGCGAAAAAACTTGAGCGGTAAAACTTGAGACTCGAGGGAAATGACCGATGACCGTCGGGAACGTAAGCGGACATTTTGGAGCCGCAGCAATGCTGAAAATTCCGATTGGTTGAAATTCTTAAGTCTCAAGTCTTAGGCCCGGTATTGATAGTCGATTCTTATTTCAAGATCATGTGTTGTCTTAACCCTTTCAAGCATACACGTTTCTATTGAACCGTTTTTTGTGAAACTTTGTACACGAGGCTTTTTGGGGTCGCTGGTTACGAGTCCGTTGTCAGATTGTCATAATTCAAAATGGCGGAGTTGAAAACTTAAAATGCAAAAACCCGGCCTAAATGCGTTAGCTGGAAATTAAATGGCCATAAGGTAAAGAAGTTGAGGTGGTAACGTGGCTTACCACCACGCTTCAAAGGGTTAAGAGGCTAACACGGCTCTGTGATTGGCTAAAAACACATTAAGAATATACTTAAGATGATCTTAAATATAAGAACGGACTATGAATACCGGCCTTATCGCTTAAGTTTTTTCGCGTGTTCGGGCCTTGACTGTCGAGAACGTAAGCGGCCATTTTGAAACTTCAGCAACGCTGAAAAGTCCCCCGATTGGTTGAAATTCTCAAGTCCTGTACCGCTTAAGTTTCTTCGTGCGTTCGGGCCTTGACTCCTGAAAATCCGCGATGGAATCGACGCGCTCGATCGATGCGCGGCTTCGCCTTACCGCGACGGAGAGGCGCCGCGAATCAGAAAGATCCGCGACGACGTCGCAATTACAGTGATAGTTGGACTTCTCTGACGCCTGCAGGAATTCGACTGAATCCGCAAAGCGAAGAGCGCAAGTTGTTAGGCGAAATAAGACCGTAGGATTAGACGTGACAGGAAAAAGCCCTTACGGAACGAAATAATTACTGCACATCAGTAATTTCTAATCATTCAATTACTGATATACGGTAATTTTCTAGTAATTATTCCGTTACTTTTTCGTAAGGCAGGAAATAGTGAAAAGAAAATCTCGACGATAATTACAAAGTCTCTTGTGATAAGCGTCACGAATCCGTCCGAGGGGGTTTTCCCTTATCGTTCGACAGGCATCGACCATGTTTTTATTATAATCAACACGCATTGAAGATTGAGGCTCGGTTTCGCCAAACGTCGCTTAACTTCGATCTCGGTTCAATTCACGTTGATCTCTGTCTAAAGTAACGGTTGAAAAGAGACAAAGAATGAGTTAAGGCAAGCTTAAAGTTGAACAACGTTGGTGAAACTGGATCTGAGAATTACGCCCGTTTCCGCCAGTTCAACTATAGTAATCTCGGTCCAATCGACTTTATATCTTTTTCTAGCTTTACGAATTCGAGAATTCGACCTCTGGTAACGTTGGCGAAATCACCCGCGCAACATCCGAGTCACGCCAGGTCGTCGGGCATAGTCGCATATGCCTCGCTCGAATCTCGTTAGCGACGAGGAGTCTCGGCCGCGCGACAGCCATCCAGCAGCAGCCGCGCCACGTCGAATCACGCGAAACGCCGCGATTGCGAAGACGCGACGTTAGAAAGCACACCGTTAATATTGATTTATACGCTCGTCTATTTATCGAGAGATACGTCTCCCTTCGCGCGATAAACGCGCGTTCATTACAAGCCGCGCGCGCGTTTCGTCGCGGTTACGCGCGTCACGCGCCTGCCTCTACGCGGGTCCACGCAATTCGAAGATGCGTATCGCGGAGTAGCGAGAGAGAGAGAGAGTGAGAGAGGGGGAGAGAAGGAGGCAGGAGATGAGGGATGAAACAAGCACCGTAGAAACTAATAATTCAGCGACTTCTTAACGCGGCACCGTCGCCGTCGAATCGTTACGCGCGCATTCCTCCTCGCTTTCATGTCATCGGCATCCTCGCGGCCAGGCGATGCGACGAGCGAACATCGCGTGTTGTATCGATCTGGCATTATGATTATTATTGCGTTACGCGTCTCGCCTTTGTCTCTCTCTATGTCTGTGTGCGCGCGTGGTTGCGTGTGCGTGGCACATGTGTGCGAGAGAGTATCACGGATTGAGACCTCCGTCAGTGGCACGTACATACGCGACCATCGTGCGACTTTACGATTTCGTCGCGTACATGTATGGATCCCCGGATCCCCGTCGGCGAACGCGTCGCGCGTTGTGCCGTTCAACCCGATCCGTGTATTCGTAACGGCAGAATCATTTTTGCTATTGTTCTCTCTCTCTCTGCTATGCCCGTTTTCGCCAACATCGTTTAACTTTGATCCAAAGCCAACGGCGATACTATTTTCCCCACTGGACTTCTCGCAAGGGCCACTAAGAATGAAGAGTCTAAAAGCTCGTGTCACACTACGTATCGCGGATCGCGATTCGACCACTCGGATACGCTGTCTCGTCGATTGGCTGATTAGATCAGATGACTTGGGGCTAAATCCTAATTGGCTCGCGCGAGCAATCTAGGAAAAATAATATCGTGTGCCGTTGGCTTTAGTTTAATTTTCCTTCTTCTCTTCCTAACTGTCCCCTTGGAAAGAGACAAAAGAGGTAATTATGCTCGTTTCTAACAGTGTAGATCAACTGTAATCTCGGTTTAGATTACTTCTTATCTTTTTCTAATTCGTAAAGCTAGAAAAAGATGTGAAGCAAGTTGAACCGAGATTGAAATTAAACTGCGTTGGTAGAAACGGACACTAGGCCCGGTTTTTCATTTTCTGGTTAACCAGAGAGCGAAAAGCCTCGAACCAAAGCCAGCGGCACACGATACCATTTTGCCGACTGGATTTCTCGCAGGAGCCAATAAGGATGCAGACTTTTAGATGAGCCGAGGCTAAATCCTGATTGGCTCCCGCGAGCAATCCAGTGGGCAAAACGGTATCGCGTGCCGCTTACTTGGGATCAAAATTAGATGAAATTCGCCGGGCTATACGTTTCGTCGGAAGGCGTGGCAAAAGCCGTAAATACGCGCCGTCGGTCATCGCAATCGAGCGTGGCGCGCGAGCGTAATGAGCCCGCGGGTATCGGGTTTCCCGGCTTTCGGTGCCGAGACGTCTCGCGCGTAACGTTCCGCGCTTAATTGCCACCTCCGCGGAGGGAAACGCGGGCGTTTTACCGTTCGCGGGCCCGGTAATTTACCGTCGATCGGACCGCTTAACAACGCTATCGCGCCGGTTACCGGCGTGATTAACGTCCGATCGCTGCGACGGCTCGGGCCAGCGCTCGGCCCAGTAGTCGACGATTAATCCCTCGCGAGGAAATTAAAACCACAAAGTTACACCCCTCTCGCTTCTTCGCGCGCGCTTTTCTTTATCCGCTTACGTGCGTTGCGCCTGCACTTGTTCGCGCTAGCGGGTTGAATTCATCAACGGTAAATTAGAGGACGAGCGGGACAAGAGCAGCGTTCCGCATCGCGGATCCACACAGTTAACTTTGTGTATCTATCGGGTATTTTACAAGCTGTACGCCGCGAGTCCTCTCCGGAGTACACGTGTATTTGTCCGTGTCGTTTTCGAATCGATCAGCTACCGCCTGCGGTGTTTTCGCGACTGCGAAGTTTCGCGTACGTTCGTCTTCCCTTTCTCGAAACGCTAAAGATAATTTCATCTCCACGCGAGTCCGTTAATCCTTGCATATCGCGCCCTGGAATTTTCTAATTCGCGAACTCGATTGTATCGCAACTTTTCATCTTTTCGCGATCGAGCGTCCCGCACGGCCCCTCGGCCCGATCTTCCGACCCCGCGCCCCGAATTCCTTGGCCGTTCATTTCCTCGATCGGCAGCGAGAAAAGAATGCGATTTGACGATCGCTTTGGTGCGACGGTAACTCGCGCGCTCGCGATTATAGTTATCTCGTAGATATACCTTTGCACGATGCTTATTAACGCTCGATCGCCGTGGCACGAATGGAAGCCGATCGGTATCCGTCCGATCCAGATGCCGATCGTTATCCGACACGGCGTTTCGAGCCCTCCGCTTACGCCAAGGCCCCCTCCCTCGGCCCCGCCCGCGCGCGGCTAGGAATTAAACGGACACTTTCATTAAGCGCGGCTTTAAACTGCATTTAGATCAGGGCGGAAGGGGTGGAAGGGGCCAGCGAGAAGGGTTATATAACGCGAGATTTAGTCGTTCCGTTAGGTATCCCACCGCGCCATTTGAAAGTCATTGAAGTCGTAAGCTTCGCCGGAGAGCGCATTTTACAGCGAGGCGAATATAAAAGTCTCGGCGGCGATCGAGCGAGCGGAAGTGGAAAGCAATTCGTAATTTGCCGTTCGTCAATTCGCCGACATCCACGTCTCTCGCGCCGAATAACTTAATTGCGTCGCGCCGAGCGCCTATTCTATTTCTATTGCTCCCGTACGCGGAGGAAATTTCGCGGGGCCCGGTTTTTCCAGCGTCGCGTAACTTCAATCTTGGTTCAACTCACGTTTGTCTCTTTCTAAAGTAACAGTTGGAACGAGACGAAGAACGAATCGAGCTAAGCTTGAGTTTGAGTTAAGCGACGTTGGTGAAACCGGGCCTGAAGCCCGTGTCAGACCACAGACTCCCGACTCTGACTCGGCTACTGACACGGACTCCCGACTCTGATTCAACCAATCACAGCAAAGCACCGGCCGACCCTGACTGCCGACTCGGGAATAGACGCCACTCTAATTGGTGGAATCATAGTCGGGAGTCCGAGTCATTGGTCGAGTCAGAGTCGGGAGTCTGTAGTCTGATACGGGCTTGAGGCAGCCAGCGGTCGCGAGTCACAATTTGTATCGACTCGCGCTACGCTTCCGTTTTCCGCTACGATACACTGCGCTCTCGCGTGCAATCGAGTTGGGTAAAAGTGGAGTCATTTTCGATAGTTAAGCTTTCAATCGACCAGAACTGGCAAATTTCTTGCGACTTTTCTATTACCTCAGCCAGGGTTTGAACCTGGACTCTCCTACTCTCTACGTCTCACCAATTCGACCGCTGAGGCGTGTTGCAAAATCATTTTCGTTATACTCGGCCGTCTCTAACCGACGGAAGCCAAGCTACATCGTAAATTCATAACGGTCGTCGACATGCAAGTCGCGCGGAGTCTTTTTTTAAACGAGCGCCTCTCGATCATCCTCTAAATGCGTGCGCGTGGTCATCAACGGCCAAGTAAATGGATTTGTTCTCCTGATTAACAGGCGGCGCGCGTGGCCCCCGAAGGCGAGGCGAAGTCACCGGAGGATCGCGCCGCTCGCAGGACGATGCGCATCGCCGTCGTCGTCTTCGTCGTCGTCGTCGTCGTCGTCGCCGCGAGTGTCGTTCTTACTGTTCCCTCGTGCGTGGACGCGTAGAGTGAAGGAAAAGAGTAGCGGGAAAAGAGAGGGGAAAAAAGGAAAAAGAAACACACACAGACAACGGAAGGACTGAGAGAGGGAGAGAGTGTGCATCGTCAACGCGTGTGAAATGGATGGTACGCCAAAGAAAAGCGAAGCAGTGCTAATATATGGATGCCCATGGGTGGAACTTGGCCGAAATGTGCCAGCGCTACCATCACGCTATACCGGCGGCACCGGCGACGCAGAATTCCTCGCCAGCTAGGGATCCCTCGGCTGCCATCGCGCAAGGCCTGTCAACCGCCGCTCTCATCGATCAAGCCAGCCCGTCTTATTCGCACTACACGTAAGTCCATTTCTGTCTCTTCTTTTAATCCCTCCCCCCCGTCCCTTTTCTCTTTCTCTCATATTTATTTCATGAATATACGACGGTGTAATAAATTTGACGCGGGCGTTCCGATAGGATCGGATCGCGCCTTCGTTAGGCGAGTTCTCGCGCTTCGCGGCAGTTCGAGCCTGGCTTTCCACGTCGAAAACTCGCGGGGAGTTGACGAAGACCGAGGGTCCGCGTTTCGGCGGGGACGCGCGTGGACGGCCGGGGTCCCTCGTATGCACACACGTATGCACGGTATCGCGGAGCTTATCGGGGATGAGGGGTGGGACGCGGGGACCCGCCCGGGCCCCGTTCTCAATTGTATCGTATATATTAATAACGATACGGCGAATTAGGGATAAGTATACGTACCGCGCGGTCAGGACCCCCGTAATCCTGTTATTAGCGCGGCGATTAGGGGAAGATGATCCCCGGGCAAATTGCAGGGGCGTGTACCGCGCGTGTTTGGTTAACATAATCGCCAATCGCCTATCGCCGATCCGCGCGAGTCCTTCGGAACGAGGAGGGCGATATATGCGAGGCGACGCGGACGTGCGTTTCTCTCAACCCCATCGGTCCGGGGGGGAGTGGGCGCGCGCGCGCGCGCGCGTTTCCCTCCTTTCTAAATTTTCTTACTCCCCTCCCCTCCCTGTCCCCCGCGCGTGTCTGCGGGACGTTAGTGTGTTGGAAATCCATTAAATTGCAGTTTACGCTCGAGATTCAATGTTTCACTATCATTACGTCGTACTGCGAAGGCAAAGAGGATAAGAGATGGCTCTCACTCGTTCTCTCTTTCTCTCTCTCTTTCTCTGCTCGACCCTTTGGGACTGCTAAGGAGGAGGTTGAGAAAATAGCATGCGCGCTGCCGGCCGCGGCATGCGTTTCTAACGTATCGTATAATTTCAGCTATTTCTTATCTCGTTTGCCCGCAGTCTTGTTTGCTTGTGCCCTCTTACAATATACATGTTCGCGGGGGAACATGCGAGAATTTCGCGTATAACATTCGTCGTTCCTCGACCGCGCTCGCGGAGCCGAGTAGGACAAGTACGAGACAGGTGACGCGAAGTGCGAAGAGAAAATTCGTTACCTCTTAATGATTTCTCAGCGCCTGTGTCGACGGTGCTGGAACTTGGTCCAGGTCCCAGTTTCGAGAGATGTGCGGCCAATAAACTTTTACGGAATAGCTGCAAGTTGATTGGCTACACATTTCTCGAAACTGGGACCTGGACCAAGTTCCAGCACCGTCGACACAGGCGTTGAGAAATTATTACGAAGTAACGAATTTTCTCTTCGTTCCAGTTTCGAGAAATGTGTAGCCAATCAACTCGCGGCTACTCCGTAAAAGTTGACTGGCCACACATCTCTCGAAACTGGAACTTGGACCAAGTTCTTGGATCGTGCAGGCTTAAAAGAGGCATTTTGGCATGGGCCTGTCGACCTGAATTTATTGAAACGTCGAACGCACCAAAAATTTCGCATGCAGAGATTACCGCGACGGCGCGGATCTTTCGACCGCTTCCTCTGACGACGAAAATCATCTCCATTAAAATGGTTCCGCCCGGTTCCCATCCGTTGGTTGCTCCCAGCCGTCGCACGGATCGCGTACCACGTCACGTTATTTCATACGAACGCACGCACGCACGCACATTAGACGTTCCTGCAATTTTTTTTGACGCAAAGCATCAGCGAAAGTCTCGCAAGTCCGAAAGCTTCAACTTACGACGATTTATCCACGAGTTATGGCTAATCGATCAAAGTTTCTCCTCGTAGAGCCTAAAGTTTGGATTTAATTCTCGATTAAGCTTATTCTATGACAGTCGATTATTCTTCTCATATTTGACCGTGCTCGATCGATTTCTTGCCCTACGGCTTGCGTTTCGCGTCCATTGTACAATAAGCTTTAGATTTTCGAGCGTTTTCTTCGCAATATCTTCGGGAGATCGCGAGCCTACGGAGCCGCTGGTGAATCCTCGCAGCGAACTTGCTTGGTAACGCCGCGGCACGCAATTCTGTAATGCCGCTACGTGCTCGCTTGTTGATTGACTCTCTCGTATTTACGAGGCTGAACAAAAGTTCCTCGCGATCGAGTGCGAGAGTGCTCGACAAATGGTCGCCCGTCGATCGCTCTCTTGGAGAACTTGAAGCTGCAAAATCACAAATGTTGACAAAAGTCACCGGGGGCTAGATCTGGGGAATACGGGGGTTGGTCAATCAGTTCGAACTGCAATTCGTGAATTTTGGCCCAGTATCGTGTACCGTTGGCTTTATCCTATCCTATCCTCGTACCCTATTCTGTCTGATCTCGTCATCCTATGCTTCCTTCCTATCCTTGTTCCTGCATCTCCTTCTCCCGTTTTCCATCACAGCAAAATATTCTCTCTAAAAGTGAATCAAGTGGATCATGACTGAAAACAGTGAATAGTCGCTGATTTACAAAATATATCACTGCAATTTTCAATGGTATACTTACAACTGCAAATCAATGATCTATTCACCGTTTTCAATAATAATTCACTGATTGACTTTTCAAGAGTCAGCTAACTTTTCAAGAGTCTTTTCCGCGTACAAGGGCCTGAGCAGAATGGCTGTCTTCCACTCTTCAGACATAAGACAGTTATTGTGCGTTACCTCAAGACAAAGGCTTAAAACATAAAACATTGTCTCAGGGCTGTCTTAAGCGCTGGTCTACAATACGTGGAGTAAGCGTGGAGTAAGGAGTAAGGGAGAGCCCTAACTTGTAGCTTTTGGTGTAAGGAAGCTGAAATACGGACATAATTTTAAAAATATTTGTAACACTGATTGATGGCATTTTGATTCACCGAGAGTAAGCCTAAGAGCTGAAGTAGGAGTCAGAAATAAAATGGATTTATTTCCTTACTCCTACTCCTTACTCCAGCTTACTCCATGTATTGTAGACCAGCCTTAAGAGTATAAGACAGCCATTCTGCTCAGGCCCTAAGTTGGAACAGTTGGCACACCTCTCTCGATCTCCTCGCTCCCCCTTTACGCGGGATAACGACGTTGGCCTAATCTAAAATATCAGCTCGAGTGTCTCTACGCATTTTTCCGAGCCGCTAATTGTCGCGGATCCCCGCGTAATTAAGTTACGTCGCGAGTGTCTGACTCTCGCGTGATAAGAATGAATATCGCGACGCGGCGTCGCGCGCGCCGGGGCAGGCTCAATTTGCAAACATCGATTGTAACGACGAAACGTCAATAATTCCGCGAACGAAACGCTACGCCAGCGCGGAGCAGGTGCAACCTCGGTGTCTCCTTCTCGGTACCCGCGCGGACTGGGAATACCTAAGCGTCGCGAACTCTTCGAAAATCGCCGCTAGTTTCCCCCTCCCCCCTTTCTTTTTTACTCGACCCGCGCCGGAGTTCGGATTTTCCGCTCGTGTTTCGAGCGGGATTGTTTCCAGCTTTTTGTTTCGGCGCGTCTGAATGCGAAGTCGTGGAAGTGCTTACGCGCTGCGGTGACGTCGCGCTTGACCCCTGGCGTCGCGGTGCCGCGCGTTGCCGACGACCTTGCGAATCCCTGCGATCGCGGTGACTCAGATCGGTGACTTGACGATTGAGCAATGACTGGCTGTTAATTACGGATTAACGTTAGTTATAGTTATTTCGAGCGTACATGAGACACGCGTCACGCAGGGAGAGACGCGCGCGACGCCGATTCTCGGCGGTTGCGCCGCGCCGTCGTCGCCGCCGCCGCCGACGACGACGGCCCGGCTAATCGTTCATCTGTATTATTTAATTAAGCGATTCCTTCGAATCCATTACGCGCGAGAAAAGAACGCCGGGGGTTCCGTTTTAAATGCCACCGCCATTGTTCCCGCGATCTGTAGCGAATACAAAGAGCGAGATCGCCGAGATAATGGATTCATATTTGCATTAGAAACGTAACGACGGTGGGCCCGCAGCGAGCGACCCCGTGTTGGCGAACTTGAACGTCCTCGCGAACTCGGGGGCAGTCGTCGGACCCCGAGGGTCGTCGGACTCTCGCGGACCGCGTCGGGCGCGGGGAGGCGATTTTAGGACGGTCGTAAATTTGTGGCCGCGTTAAAACGTAACGGCAGTAGCGACGTATCGATGAATCGAGGCTCATTTGCAGCCGCGTAAATTTGCATGGCTGCAAACAATGGCCGCGCGGATTAACGAATTAAGGCGGCTAAGTATTCCAGTGTGACAAATGCCGGATATTACTTCCTGCGAGCGAGAGCGAAAGAGTGAGAGAGAGGAGGGGGGGGGGGGGAGCGCATGAAAAAAACATTTCGAGCACGCAACGAACGTATGATAATTCCACGCGCGTGGCAGTCCCATTTGCACGAGCGGCCTATCGAACTCCGCGGGCTCGGCGATTTATTTGCCGAAGTCGCTCTCGTTGGCCGTTTCCGACGCGCCGCGGCGCGTCCTTCGAGCGCCCCGGTCGCCGTGAGAGGTGCCACGAATCGGAGAAATACCCGCGCGTGGGATTTTTATGAACCGTTACGTGCCACGGGTTCACCACGACACACCACGAGTTCCGCAATTAACGCAACCGTATACCGGGGGCCGGAGCGCAGAGCCGCCTCGCCACGTCCTCCGCAGTTAGCCTGGGAATTTTTCGTCGCTCGACGGTATATCTCCGGTGGTATCGCGCGCGCGGACACCTCTTCCCGTGAGGTGCCGTGTAGAAATCTTCGATTCTTCCTTACTCGGTCGCAGGAAGTCGTACGTAATGGCTCCGCCGTTGCCTCGGAGGTCAGAGAAGGGTATACGGCGCGGGATACAGCGGACGCGGACGGACGTACGGACGGACGGACGGGCGAACCGACGAGTCCGGGCTCCGCGGCGTCCGTTCCGCAGCCTTAAACAACCCGTAGAGGTTTCGGGGATGCGCTTTCTTCGTTCTCAAATCTGAAACGCGCCGGAGCGTTAGTAGTGCAGAGGTGAGCGGCTGGGGTCGTCACTTCCGCTCACCAACCGGACCGCATTGGGCATTCGATTTGAAAGTTTAATCAGGGGCTTATATAAAATTACAGTCCTCGTCCCCGTTCGCTCGCGCCGAGGAATTTCGCCGCCGCCGCCGCCGCTGCACGATTCGCGAGGCGATCTATAGATCCCATTCAATTTATCTATATCTATAAATCGCGACGTCGTTGTCTCCGATGCCGACTGGCGAAATTTTCGATCGGCGCGGCGCGTCGCGACGTCGATTCAGGGGGGGGGGGGGGAGGCGATCGGCGCCGTGGCACACGCGCGCGTACGCGGTTCGCGTACCGACGCGTATAAAGATCGATTCCCACCCACGCGGCGCGTTTACGCCGCTCTTACGCGGGCTCGCGCACCGCATCTCGTCGCCTCGTCGTCGGGCAATGCAAGGGTGTGTTCGATCGGCGCGATTATTTGAATAAAAATGCGCGTCGCCGCACGAAACTGCGCCCGATAGCTTTCTCCTTGCTCCTCTCCGGTGCTCCATCAGGAGGAGAGGAGGGGAAAGAATAATTTAACTGGGGAACAAGTGTGTCGTTGACGAGGAGAATGACGAAGGGAACGGGCTCTCTCTCGTGCTCTCTCTCGTGCTCTCTCGCTCGCTCTCGCGACCCGGTCGCCGTCGCGCTGCCCGTTTGCCGCTGCGTGCCGAACCGTGCACAGGACGCACCGGCTGCTTTTCCCTCCTTCTCCCTCGCGAGGGCGAGGGCGAGGAGCCGCGGCGGAGATTCATGAGGCTCAACGGACATGCCGATTTAGGGGATCGCCGCCGGTGCGCGGCTGTTGTTCTTTGTCTCCCTGCTCGGCCGAGTCTGACGTGCGTGCGGCGTGTCTGCCGTTGCCGCTCGCACAGGTCGCGGCCCGGCGATTCTCCCCGAGCTATTTGTAACGTGGCGGACGCGTCGGCGTGTGGAAGGATAACTGTCGCTTTTCCTTGACACGCATTGCGGGACCGTCGTCTCCGCGTTCGGCATTCCCGGCCGCCTGGCACCGCGCGACGTCTCGACATTTCGGAGAGGAGCGGAGAGAGAGCAGAGTCCTCCGCGTCTCTCTAACTTTGAGCTTGGTTCAACTACTCTCTCAAGTTCGGGGTGAACGTATCTACTTCAACTTCAGCGTTTACTTGTCCATGTGTCCGGCGTTTTTAATAATACAGAAAATTTATTGCGAAAAATATCTCAGCCAGGGTTTGAACCCTGAACTTCCCTGCACTCTAGGCGGGCGTCTCACAATACATGCCTCAATTGTCGAATTGGGAGAGAGTGAGATATTCGTACTGCTCTCCTTTTCTCTCGTTGAATTTGACTAAACATGGCGGACAACTCCGTTGGCCCGACTCTTATTTGAGGGTCTCTAGGAAAACGGGGCCTCGCGCGGCTAAACCGCTACGAGCGCGTCTCGCCACGCGTAGTAAACGTCGCGCGCCGACGATAACCGCGCGTGGAGCGCGCACCGTCCCGCGATGTACCGCGTAAATTAACGCAATCGCTGCGAATCCCATTAATAACGGCTGCGCTATCGTCGGTGACGTTCGCGGATATTCCGCGTCTTATCTCGCGCGGATCGCGCGAGACGATACCGGGGCGTCCCGCGAAGCGGTGCCGCGATCGTCGTCCAAGTTCGACAAAGGACGCGACGTTAACGCGCGCGACGCCCGTCGATGCATCAGCGTCCGGCGATCACTCCTGGCGAATTAATATTTTCGAAACGGCGCGCGGCTCATTGCATTCGCGGTTGGAGACTGCTTCCTCTACTCCTGGTGCAGTCACCCCGACATGAATCATTAAAGAAACAATGCTGAAGGCAGTGGCGTATCTATCATACGCGTGGGTGGTGCACAGCTGCGCCGACGCCGGCGGAACCCGGGGGAATCCCGACCGCGGATCTTAATGACTTTTAATTTCGTATCTCTGCCGTCGCCGCGAATACGAGCTTTTCGCGAGAAACGCTGGGAAATAAGTTCCGCCACTGTCAGAGACGTTTCATCGTCTTTTTTTCGTTTTTACTATCGCGCTTTGGATTATATCAGGACGTGACGTATGCGTTGTCAAAGATTCGGCAAAGACAATGCGACGAGCTGATGCAGAGACACGTCCGATTTCGTCCCGTTTCGAAACTACATTCGTTTCACTTATCTTTACGGAAGATCCGCGACGTAAAGAGCTATCGTATACTTTTATGTCCGCAATCGACTCGTTATCCTCTTGTCGCGTATCGTCAATGAACGTGCGCCGTGGACAATAGATTTCAGTCCAACGCGCAAAAATTCATGCGCGGGTAATGGCATCTGCGAGACCTGTTCATTTGTTAGGAAATCGCCCATCCGAGAAATATCGCTGAAACACGAAGCTCGTTACGACGCGGAAGCAAGGCGAGATCGGACGTATCCATGTTTACGCGTGTAATTATTATTATTGCTTTTTTTTTTAACCGCGACCGAGTCCGCGCCCACGCAGTTCACTTGGAAAGGGTTCGCGTCTCCGTCTCCCGGGCGTCGAGAAATTTCGTGAAACGCCTCGCGTAAATCTCAATCTATTTAATCGCGGTATAAAAGCGCATTCTCCTCGGTAGGCCGTGATTCGTATCGGACCGTATTCGATACGATATACTTCGATACGTCGAAGCGAGCCGCCGGTTTTATCAGCGACGAAACGTGACTCTTTATCTCTCTCTTTCTCTCTCTCTCCCCCTCTCTCTCTCTCTTTCTTAGACTATTGTGCTTCTCCCTATCGATATAAAGGGTGACAAAAACGCGCGCGCCTAACCGGCGCGAGGTTTATTGAATGAAAATGCCGGTACGTTTCTTTATTCTTTTTTTTTTAACCGACGTGCGTCGCAGCATCTCGCCGATCGCCGAATGAAACAATGGCCATTATATGGAACGCTCGCGCGCACGTATCGTGCACACATTCGCGGAATATCTCGTGCACATGCATTACGTACAGTCGCGGCGCTGTAGCGCTTAGGACACCGTGTGCATGCGCGCGCGCGCGTGTAGCCGCGAAAATGTATGTTGCGCGCGAGCGCGCGCGCGCTCGCTCGCGCGACAGACAGCTGTTCGTACTATTATACCCGGCGCACGGTCGCATAATGCCTTAAGGACAATCGTGGGAATTCCATTAAGTGGCCTTGAATGGTTCATTCATGTCGATCAACTCTTTTCCTAACGGAACGGTTGACAGATCAATCGGCCGCGCGGGCACGAGAGCGACCCACGGGGATTTCATTCGCTCGTACTCGAGATCGAGAGGAACGCCGGAGTCAATTACTACTGGGCACAGGCCGCGCGATCGTCGGCGGAGCGCACGGAGTCATCGTCGTCGGGAATGCTGCTGCCGGTTGTGCGAATCGATCGGCTCGCGGCCGCGGCTTATCACCAGTTTATTCCTCGGCGTGCCGCGATTGCGCTCGATTGCGCTCGCACGCGAACGCGCTGGCTCGCGCCTTCCGCCGCTGGACGATCAATAAGCCGATCGCCGGATCGGCCACCGGTTGGATCGGACGCCGCGATTATGACACTCGATTTGACGCGGGTCCACGCGGGCCCCGAAATAACGGACGAACACGTCGGGCAACGTAATTCTCGACGAGAGGCGATTAGTGCAAACTTAGCACAGTGGTACGAGCGACCGTAATCGATCTGTCCTTGGGAAGTGTACTCCGTTCGAAGCAAGCAATTAAAATTCGACCATTTTTAATTTTCACATCCGCCATTCTGAATTTGTCAACTTTGACGTTCAGATTCTGGTACTCGGCGACCGCGCGACTCAAGTCTGAATAACGTAATTAAAAATTGTTGAGTTAAGGTGTACACATCATAGGCCTTTCTGCTATGCAATTTCTTTAGAATATCGACGGTCGAATTCACGTGTTGTAATTTGAAAAGCGCTTCCCTAACTCACAACTTCGACGCGATAGGTTTAATCATCTTTTTAACCATAAGCCACGCGACAAATTCAAATCGGAGGAGGACTGGACGCATTTCTCTTGGATTTTTGCAGGATGCTGGACAATTATGACAGGGGTGAGGTGACACCACCGCCGGCGGTGAGCGGCTACGGCGGCTCCCCCGGGCTTCTGGCGCTCCATTCCTCGCTTTACGCGACTCCCACGTCGAGGGCCTACGACATCGACTCCGGTATCGACGGCAACGACAGCTCGATGCCCATGGACACCCAAATCATCTCGGTAAGACCTCTCGATCCGATTTCGGATTCTGAATACACAGGCTGTCCCGGGAGGGAAAGGTCAATATTCTGGGAGGCGGTAGTATCGGTCATTTTATGCAAAAATGTTCATATACCGATACTATCACCTCCCAGAATAGTGTCCTTTCATCCTGGAACACCCTGTATACCGTCGCAGGGTTGAGAAAGTTACAAGTAACGAGTTGCTTCCCAACCCCGCACCGTTGTTCGCGAGATAGATCCGCGTGCCCCCGCGTTGCGCCCGGTGCTGTAGTAAACACACCCACGCGAAACGTTCACGACAATACGCGCGTACGACTACGTCGGGGACGAACGCATGGGAATAGGGTCGAATCGCCGCGCGGAATAGCGGCAGCCGGAGGGAACGATAGCGAAATCGTACGTCCGGCGCGAACGCGATCGACTCATTAATCCCACGTCTCGTCCTGTCGTTAGTCGTCGCTTCGCGTCTCGACGCGATGTTCGGCGCCGGTCGCCAATTGCACTGAAAAAAAAACTTTTCGCTATTTTGCCGCCACTATAGCCGACCATACTTTACGACTGAAACTTGGTTGTCACGTGCAGTTTTTAACTACGGCAGCTACATTTTTCTTTCCGTGTAAGGGCCAGTTTTACAAACTGGAAGGTTAATGAATTCTCTGTCTCTTCTTAAATAACAAAATGGAAAGAGATAGAGGGTCGACTGAACCCTAGTTAACAGTTAACCGATGATTGCGAAACTGGCCCTAAGACACTTGCTGCGTTCGACGTGTTCGTATCTGAATCGCGAACCCCTCGCTCTCGTCACTTAGAACACTAAGAGATTTTCAAGCTCTCGAGGCACGCGCGTCGCCGGGTAAACACACGCCCATACGTCTCACAACACGCGTCGTTTCCTGAAACCAGATACCGAGCATGCTGACCGGGCCGGCGCAGCAGCGACTGGAGGACATGCCCTGGCTCGCCTCCGGCCCGTCGCTGGACTACCAGCCGGGCATCTCGCCGATTCCCGCGGGAGTGAAGATGTGCCATCCCGGCGGCGGCACCGCCCAGAGGAGCCTCAAGGAGCAGCGGATACGTCGCCCGATGAACGCGTTCATGGTCTGGGCAAAGGTCGAGCGCAAGAAATTGGCCGATGAGAATCCCGATCTCCACAATGCCGATCTCAGCAAGATGCTCGGTAAGTGCGCGCGTGAAATGCTCCTCTCTTTTCCCCTTTGTTCCTAGAGCGATCGGCGGGCTCGTGGCCCGCGACCGAGTCCGTTCGGTTAATCTTCTAACGGAGACTGGATTTGCGTAGCGGGTGAGGCATCGAATACGGATCGACTGCCAGGGCATCAATAACCTCCGGAAACTTTTTCATTCACATTGTTAACTTTTACGTGTGAATTATCCGAGAAGTCTCGTTCATTCAATTCCGACCTATTAATAAGTGATCAAAGAGAATAAAAGCTATTTGCTTTTCTCAGGAATAGGTTCTCACGATTTGCGGGTCTACATAGAAATCCAATGCTTTTAACGGAGCCGCTAATGCATGCAGTTTTCTATGTTAAACAGATCGGACGATTTATTAAAAAAACATTGTATCTTTTAAAATGCAATTAAAGCGCATCGAGGTTACTTCGTTAATAATAGGAAAATCGTCTATCGCCGGATACGGCAGGGGCCGAGATACGAGATTACGGTCTACTCTTTGAAAAACACACGTGCGCGGAAACAATGTTGGCGCGTTGCTCGCGGGAAAAAGGCTTTTCCACCGGGAAACCGCCGGCTCTGGGAATAAGAAAGCAGGAAAAAAAATGTTACACGCGGCGCGGCGCGTTATCATTAAATTAATTGAGGACGCCGGGCGAAAATGTAGAATTAATGCAATTACGCGTTGGCGTCGAAGCTGGATCTTTAACAAGACGAGGAGAAAGGTGAGAGCTTTCTCGGGGATCACAGCTGAATGCCGGGGAGGAGAAAAACTCGTGGGGCTCGTTAACGCGGTTGCCCGTTTCCTCGCCGAAACGTGCGGCCACCGCAAATGTGACTCGCGGTCTCATCTCGCACGTATCCGCGAGCCACCTGCGCGATCGAGATAGGGGAAATCGGTCTCTTATCTGCGTCGCGCCGCACGTTCGAGTCCTCTTCGCGAATGTGATTCCGATCGTTACGTTATCGCTTCGCGATTCCCGCGGCGACGTCTCGCGAAAGCGGACGCGATGCGGACGTTGAAAGGACGACGGTGGCACTTTCGTTCCTACGATTTCGCGAAAACCGGAGAGCTTTGCGGACGGTCTCTCGCGGTTCTTCCTTTTCTCTCCCTCCCCTTCCCCTCTCTCTTTCTCCCTCTTTCCCTCCGTCATCATCCTTGGCGTGTCTCCCTGGTGTTAAAACCGAGAGCCCATCATCCGGCACCTAACGATCTGTCAGCGCCGATCGGCGCTCTTTCCCTCCTCCTCACTCCTTCGCGCGCGTTATCGTGGGCAGGTACACCTTGAATTATCGGCAATTGGCATCCGCAACGTTATTGGCATTTGAACGATCGAGCGGCCGTCGTGCAGAAAATTGTAAACTTCTCCTCCACCTACCTGCCTTCACCTCACCCGTTGCCCATTTCCAGCGCCCCGCGCGCGGCACCCAGCGTGTTTACACTCGCGCGCGCGCGCGCGCGCGCGTGTGCTGCGTGCGTGCGTGCACACGTGCTCTCCTCCACCTCCCGCCCTCCCGGGACCGCGTCTTTTTCCCCTTTTTCGTCTCGCCACACTCTCTTTGTCCGTCTGTCCCTCTCGTCTCGCGCCGACGAGCAAACCCGTAAATCACCAATCTGCCCCCACCCCCTCGTTCCCCATGTTTCTCTCTCTCTCTCTCTCTCTCTCTCTCTCTCTCCCTCCGAGGCCGGTTATCGATACGGAATAAGGAAAACTCCGTTGGGTTTATCGATCGGACATTAGGCGATCGACGCGATGTTATTGGCATGACGCGGCTCCGATTACTATGCACGCCGGGTCTTTCGTCCTCCTCCTCCTCCTCCTCCTCCCCCCCCCCCATTCTGTCCCTCCGCGTCTTCTTTTTTTCTCTCCAGACATCCTACATATTCATGCGCGTGCTGTGTGTCGATTCGTCCATCCGTCCATCCGCGCGCGCGCGGAACACACGCGCGTGCACCGGAGCGCGTGTTTTGCGTCGGCGTGCGCGCGCGCGCGTGTGCGTCGATCGCGTCGCTGTCGGTGTCGGGGCACGCAACGCACGATATACGCCGATGGGGGCCGTGTGGGCACCTTATATCCGGTGACACGCGTGCCCGCGCATCTTTATTAATCGCCGGCCCCGACCGTTAGCTCGCCCTCGGGAGCTCTCGCCGTCCGCCCGACGTTAGAAACGAGCGCGTTCCGCGCGCGCGCCCGAATCCCGCGGCCGAATCAGCCCCCGGATTGTCTCGCGGGCCGCGTCGTTAATCCCGCCGTTAATTAGCGGAACGGCGACGTCGGCGGCGGTGGTTTATCGCGCCAGGCGCTTTTATCCGCGGGATCGGCGTCGCTCGGAGCGGGACGATATATACCGCGGCTGTCGTCGCGCGTATACCGGCCGTATAAACGCCGCGCGACGCCACTGCGCCGTGTCGCGGGACCACCTACGACAAATGTGGCAGCCCGCAAATAATACCGGGCGTGTTGTTGTACCACCGGCGACAGCGCCGGAGATACAGGGCTCTAACTGCCAACGCGCGGTATCGTGGTTTAGTGCCTCCGATTACTTCCCTCCCTTCCCTGCGGGTGACATGCGTATATACGGGATGTCCCCGAGAAAGAGAGAGAGCGAGAGAGAGAGAGAGGGAGAGATCGCTAAACGAAAATGCACGAGGCGACGATTGTGTCGAAATATCGGGAGCGCCGAACGGTGTTTCGTCACTCGGTGTCGAAAATCGCACGATTCTGGCTCCGAGACGTGCAAGTGTAACGAAATCTGGCTCCTCGCGGAGGTGCGCGAACTACAGTTTACGAGTCGAATCGGGTTGGGATTCGGTTCGGTTCGAATTGAAAAAATATTGCCGATTCCATTTGACGTAATGAAAAAAAAAAACTCCGCGACATACATCTCGCAATCGGCTTTCCCGTTTCGTCTCCCGTGGCGTCACCGTCCCCGCAGGAATTTAATCGGCGAGTCGCGATCGGCGTTAGAAACTAATCTACGGAATGTTTAGTTCCTCGTCATCACGAGGCCCTATCTCAAGTCGGTCGGAGGAGCCCACGACCCGAGGACGGAAGGGACACTCTGTATATTCTCCCGCGCGCGCGCGCGCGAGAGGAGGACAGGCTCGTCTTCTCGTAAAATACCGAACCGCCTTCCGTTCGCGGCCCTTAAACGACGGATCGGCCACGTACAGTATCTCACTGTAATGGCGCTCGCCGCGGAAGGACCGATAACGTCGACCTCGTTGGTCGATTTAAGGGACGGTGCGCCGATTGAAAATTATTGGCCGTGCCAGGGTGTACCGAGCCGTTTCGCGCGTCGTTTCTCTCCCGAAGCTCCGATTCCGAGAGTCGACGCCGATAATCACGCACTTCGGGCCCGAAAGCCAAGTTTCCGCGAGCTGCGACGATACCGATCGCGCGCCCAACGAAAATCGCACGTATCCGGGGCGTTTTTACGCCCGGGCCTGAATAAATATATTATTGGGATAATAAAACGTAATAAGCCGTGCCGAGCGCACGGTGTGACCTTTCGGATCGCCGCGGGGTGGGATAAGATCGGGGAAAGATCGGCGGCCGATTGAAACTAAGTAGACGCGCGCGCCCGCGCGCGCGGTGGAAGTGCGTAAGAACGATCTGAACTCCGAGGGAAAGGCCCACTTTTCTCGGCGCGCGTACAATACGCGCATATACATATCACTCTCCCGATGCCCCATCCTCCCTTCTTCCTCGCCGCCTCCCCGTTCCGCTTCCCCTCCGTCTCCATCTCGGCCGGCTCTCGAACAATAGCACCTCGGCTGCACGGTGGATGAACTTCTGAGGCTTGGAATCGGCTCTGCCCACTCTGTAAATTGCGTTTTCGTAAAAATATTCATAGAGGCGAGAGAGAGAGAGAGAGAGAAGAGAGGCCGGGCCGATCTAAAGCGGCAGCCTACATCCTGCTGCACGGCTAAATGCAGCGTGGATATATAGGTCTCGATCGCTGATACGCCATTGTACGGAAAAATGGATCATCGAGCGAGAGATTTCGACACGGCGAACACGGCGGGTTGAATAACGTGGAAACGTTACGCACCGAGGGAACACCGTGGTATCGATCGCGTAAATGTATCTCTCTCTCTCGCCTTTTATCATAAGGCTGAAATATACTGGAGGCGAATCGAGAATTTTGTTATGTCGAATCGAATTTCGCTTCCCTTCTCCAATCGACAAAACCTCATCCGAATCGAAGCGAACCGTTGAAGTGTAAGTTTTGAAAAACAACGTAAAATTATTAACGCCAGTGTTTTCTTGACCATATCTGGCATATTTAATAATACAATAAATTTATATCAACAGATCGTGTATTTGCGTCAGTGGCGTTAAAAAAATGTACGTGTCTTTAATGCAAATTTTCACGCGAATCGCGCTACATAAAAGTCTGAGCGCGTTGATCGCGAATGGTTATCGTTATCGGACCGTTTACGATCTCGTTTGTCATCCCACGCCCAGAATTTGCACAGGGAAGATTCTTTTTTCGTCTTTCAATTCAATTTGATAATGAAGCTGGACTCTGCGCGCCTTCAATTAAACTTGTTCGTCCTTGTTATGCCATCCTCTTCGTTCTCTGCCTCCCTCTCTCTCTCTCTCTCTCTCTCTTTCTCCCTCTCACACACGCCCGGATCCGACCCGCGGAGGAACTTGTTCGTTTTTCTACGGCGATGCTCGATTAATCCGAGACAAGATCGGCCTCTCGTACGATCACGAAACTCATTTGTTTCTCTATACCGTCCGCGCACACGCGCGCATTAGTAAACTCGTTTCGATCGGGCGCGTTTAAACCGCCACCATCATCATCAATCTGGCAATCATCGACTAGTAAAGTTGTTCGGCGATCGGCCTGATCGCGCAAATCGGTTTAGCGCAGGGGTCGGCCGCGCTGCGTTGCGAGAAGCCGCGGAGGTATTTAAAAAGCGGCGCGTAATCGTGGCCGGTACATACACTTCCCTCGGGTATCCGCCGGCCGAGTGGTGCACCCGGTTAAATCTCTCCGAGCGAGAACCTCTTTATGCCTTCGTTCGCCTGCGATCGATCGCGCGCCGACAAAAGTCTCGGTGCGAGGGGCCTTACGCGCGAGGGACTTGCGAGAGCGGAGGGGCGGGGGGGGGGGGAGCCACCTCTCTAGCCGTGGTAGGCGAAGCAACGTAACGAACCGCGAGACAAGATCGGGACCAATAATTGCGCATACATACAAAATGAGGCCGGCGAGGGGCGATCGTCGATCGTCGGTGGAACGCGCGGACGTGTACCGCAACGCGCGCGTACTCTGTGTACGGGAACACGCGCGGCTACGTGCGGACGCGCTTCCCATAAATAAATATTAACGATAATAACGATCGGAGGCGCGCGGCGAGACGTCTCGCGCGAGGGGACCGTCGGAAACTGGGCCCGTCTCCCCCAAAATCCCCGATCCCGCGGTGACGTCGGGCCGTCGCGTTTCACGCGCGTCACCCTGTATCTCCGGCGTTGTGCGCATTGTGTCCGTGTGCGTACGGCCGCGCGGCGCATATGTATCCGTCTGCGAGAAGGACGAAGGAACCGACGGGTTGGCTAAGCTAAAGCAATAATAAGCCATAAGCGCGGTCTCTGCATAGAATGCCGGGTAATGAGGTGGAGTCGAGAGCGGAGTCTGGCCGCACCCTTACCTTACCTTCCGACGACGCTTACACGAGCGACCCACCTATCCTCGACAACGACGACGACGGCGACGACGACGACGACGACGAGGATGACGACGAAGACCGAGTATATCCTCTCTCGCTCGGTTTCGCGACGAGATAGAAATAAATTATTATATTTATGAAAATACACGTGGGGCCGGGCGAGGGGGCGGGCGGAGGAGGGGGAGAGGGAGGAGGAAGCCCTCGAGCGTGGACGGGCTCATCGGCCGATTCATCCGCGACTCCGACTTTTGTCCCTCTCCGTCATCTCCGGCGTGGATCGTCCGCACCACGCCTATACGGGTCGGGGATCGGCAAGAGGAGAAAAAAGAGAGGAGCAAAAAAGGGGGAAAAAACACAGATGGAGTGATATGATAATTCACGCGACGCTCGCGCGCCTCGCGTCGCGGTACCTTGCGACGCACCGAGTGATTTACAAGCGGCTCGACGAGCGTGGGCGAATTTGATTGGGGAAGCGCGCGGCGGCGGCGGCGGCGGCGTAGTTTCGTTTTTCCTGACGCGAGTCGACGCGAGGGAATTGGCGAGGAGCCGCGTATCAGAATCCGGACGCGATTCCGCAACTCTCTTCCGCGAAATCGTCCACCTGCGCGATTTCTCACGCCGATTCGCCGGCGTCTCGACTCTCCCGCAAAGTTCGGGCCGAGGCGGCTCGTGACGCGGCGTATCCCTTCGCGTATCCCTCCCGACGGGGGAACGAGCGCGGACGTGTCACCTGTCTTTCCGCCGCGCCGGCAGCGCGGAAACGTTTCTTTCGCGGTTTCGTGACGCGTGTCTGAAGAACAAGGCGCGACTAACGCGCCGCTTTTTCCGCTCGATTCTTCACGGAGGAAATCCGAGACGGATGTTGGAACGCGGCGGAGTCTCTTTCTCTCTCCCCTCCCTCTTCGCCTTCCGAAATCCTCTCGTCTCCAAGTTACGCGGTAGGTGCGGATATCCGCGGGTCAAAGGGAACGGCGTGATTCCCTCCCGGGCCTCTCCGTTTCGCCTCGCATCCTTCCGAGATTTCGACTTTCGTCGAGACGACGCGCCGCACACGATTACCCTCGCGGCGGATAAATTTTCCCTCGTGCCTCCGCGGAACACGGGGGAGGACGACCATCGGGTTCCACGTGTCCGCTGTTCGCGGCGATCGCACGCATTCTCGACGTGCTGCGAGACGAGCTCGAATGGTGGACGCCACGCGGTGTCTACGAGCCCATGGTGTAAAGATACAAGGTGAAACATTGCGCATGCAACCAATTTTTCGGGCAAATTGTTGATTGGCTCTTCCTGCGTTCAACCGCAATGATTTGCAGTTGGACGGTCGGGGCAAATTTCTAATTGGTCAATTCGGTAGTTTGGGCCACTTTGGATTGGTTGACACCGCGCACCCGCCAGATTGCTTCACCTTGTATCTTTGCACCATGTACGAGCCTACCTGACGTCTTTGTTCCGACAACTATCGCAACGAACGTCATCGCGAGAGTCGCGACTCAATTCCCCCCCGAGGCTCCCCGAAATTTCCGCGAGCGTTCTCCCGCCTCCACAGTCCGGCGTGCGTCAACTAGCTCAGAGTTTCTCCTTCTGATGCGGCGGCGCCGATAGGAAAATGTCTCAAATGTTGCGCGATAATTGCGTCATCCGAAAGGAGAAAATTTCACAATGACTGCACGATTCGCCAAAACGCAGCGGTTTTGTAGGAATAAAATTTCTAAACGGTATCCGCCCAAGAATTGATAAGCTCATTTGAGGGAATAAATCATTTCCCATCGAGGGGGATGATAAACTCGTGAACTAGTGCAGCCAGTTGAGCTACAAGGAACAGACCCGATAATGAAGGCGCGATTGAACGGTCAATTTTTGGGGTCAGAGCACAAGGCAACGTAATAGCTTACAACAAAGACGCAAGCGTGAACGTAGATAGCGCACAGCTTTGGCATATGTCGTACTTATCTCCAATTACATATGACTTTAACGGCAAAGATTGTGCGCTGTCTACGTTGACGCTTGCGCCTTCGTCGCTATTACGTTGCTTTGCGCTCTGGCCCTTACGTTGGACGACGACGTATCGTCTTTCTGCCCATTGACATCGCGTGGGGGGGGTTCCCTGGTCTCGCAATCAGTCGAATTCGGGAAAGCGTCTCGAGCGTAAAACGGGCCCCTCCCAGAGACGGCGGCGCGGTGCGCCGCATCGACGCCTCTTGCGTCTGTGCAGGTGAACGCGTCGGTGTGCGCGCGTCGGTGGGCGAGCGCACACCAGCGCCGAGGGAGATGAGATACATCACGGGACGGGAGACGTATTATTAATGGTGACAGTGGGCGACCCAGGTTGGGCGGGGTACGCGCGCGATGCGCGGTCCCGCCGAGATGTGGGCCTCGCTCCGGCCCCTCTTCTCCCTCCTCCGCGCCTCAGCTCGGACCCTCCTCGTCTCTCCCGCGCCGCGCCGTTGCACACGCATCGCCTGTGCGACGTATCATTTTCTACGCGTTTTACCTGGCACTTGCTTGAATTTCCAATCTTCCGGAGAGCGCGACCGGTGGCGCCTGCCACTCGAGCCGAGGAGCCCTTCTGATCAGAGCCCTTCTGATCAGAGTCTGGCCAACGGGCCAGTTTCGGCAAAATAATGCGAGAGAGATAGAAATATAACTCGGCCTCTATACCTGCGAGGACTCGGCCTCTATACCTGCGAGGAAACTCGTCCTCCGTACCTGCGAAAAGACTCGGCTTCTATATCTGCGAGGAAACTCGGTTTCTGTATCTGCGAGGAGACTCGGTCTCTCCCGAAAGACACACTCTAGGTCGCTCAAGCGCGAGCGGAAAAGCAACGCGGCGAACGTTGCGTCGATCCAGTACCGAGGATTCATCGGGGATCCGTATGTAATTAAAACCGACGTAATAGACTGGAGAATTAGCCGGGCGCTAACTCCGCGGCGAGGATCGATCGGTCGGTCTTATATTCTAAATGCCGCGTGCGAGAAGTTTCTCGCTCGATTCTGAAAATGTCACGTACCAGTCCGCGCGCGCGAGTGTCTATACCGTCCACAACGAAATTCCCGGAGTGCCTGCTGGGCAGCGCTCGAGAACGAGAGGGAGAGAGTTAGAGATAGAACGGCGAGGTTTAATCGCCGATCGCCGGCCAGGTGAATTACCGACGAGCGCGTGCGTAAATCACCGCGGAATCGTTAATTAGGCGGTAGAACGAACGAGCTTTCTGGAAAATGTCAACGGCTGAGGATGTCGCGCGGCGAAACGGGACGCGCGATTCTTACGCGACGCCAGTAAGACTCTCGATCGGGACCTTTCGACGCGCCGCGATTTCGCCCGCTCCGGCGCTCTCGCAATTTGTCGCGATGCCCGACCAGCTAATTTATAATCTCCTCGCCGAGATGGAACCGCGCGAGCCGATAGAAATCGCGAGATGGAAAGCCTATTAGCATCGAACATTCTTACAACATATCCGCGCGTTCGTACGTACGCGCGGCGGAGCGCAATTTTAGTACGCGAGGCTGAATACCGAGATGATTTCGTCACCAATTGTATACCAGTTATCTCATGCGCGCCTGCATTTTTGCAGATTCGCCACGTTAGAACTCTTTAACAATAACCGCCGTATAACAGGCATTTTCATAATAATATATAATTTTTCGACGGTACCGGCCGCGTCTGTTTGAGAGAAACGCGCGTCCTACGCTCGCCGCGCGAGTGCACCCGCACGGAGGATCGCGGCGGACAAGCCGACTAATAGCGAATTCGGTTGCTTGCACTAGTGCCCACTGAGTGCACACTAAGGCTTCTTTACAGTCAATTTTTATATTTAATTGTTTGACAAATATCTCTTGAAATGTTTCTTAGCCGGTGAAAGAGTCTGTATAGCATCCATACGGATCTTTTTTTTTTTAGCTAAATACTTCAAACACGTATTAAGACAAAGTTAAATATAAGAATTAACTGGGTTGGGACAGTTATTTTATAAAGGTATCTAGTTACACTCACAGTTTCTTCGCTAAAAATGTAACTGGTTACAGTTACAAGTTACCAATTCTGAAAAGTAACGCGTTACAGTTGCAGTTACTCAAAAAGTAACGAATCGTCACTTTGCGGTTATTTTCTTGCGATGAAAATAAAAGTGTCAAATCTGCGTTTGAATGATAAAGTGTCGATAAAAGCGCTTATGCGTAAATGCAGGACCCAATGCGATCTGTAGAGGTTTAAAAAATATATAAAGTAACTATTAAATTAGTTACTGGTTATCGAAAAAATGTAACCGAGTCAAGTTACAGTTGCAGATGGAGAGAAAGTAACGAAGTTATATAATAGTTACCAAAAAAACTAAGTAACTGTAACTTCGTTACAAGTAACGAGTCACCTCCCAACCCTGAGACTTGACTACAAACAAGTCTGTGCACTCGGTGCGCACTAGTGCGAGCAACCGAACTCGCTATAATTCGACCCAGACGTCCTCCCAGACGCGCGGGCGACGCGTCTAATTCGCGTTTGCTCGAAACATCGAAATTAATGAAGTCGTCCGACCGGGCCGCGGCCTAAGCGCAGTAAATTAGAGGTACACGCCAGCCATTAGAATACTTAACGAGGACATCACGGTGGGACGCAGCGTGCGCGGGTGTGATGATGAATCACCGCCAGGGATAACTCGCCGCGCGCGCCCAGGAATATTAAATTAAGTGTACTTATTGTTAGCCGAAAACCTCATTCGTGTCTCCCTTTTGCCGGGTAGTCCTCTATTCTCTCCTCTTTTTTTTTCCTCTCTCTCTCTTGCCAACGAGGAGGCTGACGAGTCTCGGCCGGCCGGGGCCCCCGAGAGAAACGAAGAAAGAAGCTAGACGGGAGAACGTTGTTGGGCGACAAAAGCGTTCTCCTCTTTCGCGAGAATCCTTTCTTTCCTCTCCCCCCCCCCCTCTCTCTCTCTCCCCGCTTTCCTTCGCCGCAGAAGCGATTCTCGAGAGTACTGAATGCACCGTCGCGACTGTTTATTATCCACGGGGCGGAAGGGGTCCGGCACGAGACGAAGTGCGATTTCGACAACGATCGATTTGCACGCTTTTTTCCCCCCCTCTCTCTCTCTCTCTTTCACTCTCCGCCCCTCTCCGTCGCGCCGAGTCCTCTGGGTCAACGTTTCTCTCTTTCTCTCTCTCTGTCTCTCCTCCGGAGAGTTGAAATATACAAAATGAAATATGAAATAATGGTTCGTGCCTTGTGGCTGGCTGAAGGCACGGGCGCACCCATATCTACGCCCCCATGCGCCTATGTACCTTTACAAGACTGTACGCATAACTATATGCGTGTGCGCGTGCGTATATACACAGGTACTATTCATTTCTACATATATATATATATATATATATTTATGCGTACATATTTTTACACATGTATCTATATACGAAATTTGTGCCATAGCTCTCGTACACGTAAATGTGCGCCGTGTGCATATCCGCCTCGCGCACAATTTTTTCCCTCTTGTCGCGAACATCTTACGTTTGTATTAGCCCTTATGCCTCGTTTAATGATATTCCGGCCTACCATGTTGGCATATTGAACGCAACTAAGGCAGATTCCAGGCTTGGTCGTCGGACCAAGACCCGCCGCCGCCGCCGACCAAGCCCACCTGTAAATACGTATATCCGTACGTGTATATACGCCGTGTATGTGCGACGGGAGGAGAGATCATTTCTGCGCTCGTTTTGCTCTACGTATATCGGCGCGCGCGGGAGAGAGGGAGATTTCATCGACTCTCTCTCTCTCTCTCTCTTTCTCTCTCGTAAGCCGAATTAAACGCGTCGTTAGCCAAAGGGATCGGCCGACGATTTCATCGAGATTCGGGATATCGAGATGTATACATCGCGGCCTCGCCCCATTATTGTCGAGGAGTGTAATTTATCGGGGGTAATTTATAAGTATTTATACGAACACGCGAGATTTTGCGCGTATAATCGTTATATTAAAACAGCACGTCGACGACGTCCACGTATGATTTGAAGGGTCGTTGAATCGATCTTCCGGGCAGACGATGAAACTTCACTCGCCTCGACTTGTCCCCCGAGACTTCCGTCTCTGTTAACGATTCAATTTGAGACCTAAGCTTTACATTTTTAATTAAAGGGATGACCAATAGTCCTTGTTACATTTACCTTTGCTTAATATTAAACTGCCAATTCCGGCAAAATATTATCACAACTAGATATTAGCTGTCCATATTTTACAACTAAAATTTAGTTACCACGTGCAGTTTTCGGCTACGGCAGCTACATTTTTCTTTTCCATGTATAAAAATATCTCAATACAGCTATGCAATTTTAATATGTCCGGAAGATGAATGTATAGCTACACACTTGATTATACTTATACATTTCTCATTATCCTATCTTTTGTATTTTGACTGTTTACGCGGCGCAGGGAGTTCCGGAACGACGGTAAGGATAATCTCTGTGTATACCGTGTGTCGCTTATAATCACTTTACATGCGCCTCGCTGTCTCTGTTTCCTTCTCCTTCCACCCTGTTCTCACGTTCTTTACTTGACGGCTCGCTTTGTTCGGGCTTCTCGCAGGAAAGAAATGGCGAGGGCTAACGCCGCAGGACAGGAGGCCCTACGTCGAGGAGGCCGAGAGGCTCCGGGTCATACACATGCAGGAGCACCCGAATTACAAGTACCGACCGCGACGCAGGAAGCACGCGAAACGGACACCCGGTGCACCGTCCTCGCCTCCCTCGGCGAGCAACACCGCGGGCAACAGGTCCAACCCTGCCGGCCCGGCGATTCATCATTCCATGTAAGTCGATACTCCGGCCCGTACTTTTCGCTAATGAAGGTACGTGCGAGCTAACCGCCGCGGTTAATTGAGAGATTCCGGCGAGATTTAAACGTAAGCGCCGACGACGACTCTATGATTTAGACTAACGCTGTGCTCGGGATTTAACAATGTTTCACCGTCTCGCAATTTACTACTTGGTCCCGATAAGAAATATAAACCTGCCGCACGCGATACATAAGACGACGATCATAAGAAAGTTCGGCAAAGTAAAATCAAATGCTCAAAGTACCAGAACGAACTGGATAAAACGGGCTTTAAGTCTAATACACGAGGAAGAGGAGCATAAGTGTGTGCGAAATGTGTTTCAGGTCCAAGATGGACAGTTACCAGGGCATGTCTCAGATCCCGTGGGGTGGCCATTCCCCGATCTCCCTGTATCACCAGCAACAGCAGAGTATTCAGGAGTACAAGTCGGAAAACAATTCGCTCTACGGCAGTCCTTACACGCCCATCATCCACAGCCCGGACATATCTCCGGTGGCCAGTCCCGAGCCCGATGGTAATGTTTTTAAAACCGAAAAGTTCGATCGGGCAATTGAGTCCATTTAGTTCAGATTTTCTCGCGGACAAGCTACAATACAGAGTGTTTCTGAACTAACGGTACAATCAAAGAGGCAATTTTTTTTGTAAGAAAACGAGTGAAAAATTTTGTCTGAAAGAAACGTCGTTCGAAAAGCGACGCGATCGGAATTACGAAACGATTGTGCAAATACGAAATGGTCATCGAGACGATTCGATCTGCTAATCTAGGTGACGGCGGTCATCTATCGTCCGCTCAAAATCCAGATCCAGAACGAGATCTGATGGAGGGGACCTCGAAGCAACACGGAGACATGACCGATCAGACGAAACGGTACACCTTTATGAGTGGCGACAATCAGCTGCACACGGGTCACGCTAGTAACACTAGCATATCATCGTGTCAGAATTCCGGCGGTTACACGGATACATTAACGTATAAAAAATCCGTACGTATCCCGCACACCTGATACCTTTATGTTACATCCCTAGCAGCACAATACATATATCGGCGCAATATTGCAAGACGGACGTCTTCTCTTACTTAGCCAATATGTCCGTTCAGCAATATCGGTCTAATATCGTATCAATTTTAGGCCAATATTCTTCGTAAACTCGTAAAATATTGGCCAATGCACTTCCAATATAAATCTAATATCACATAATTATTATCGTGCAATGTTGAACATTTATTCCATGGCCAATGTTGGCTTTGGACGATATCGGCCAATGCATTTATAATATAATTGAGATTGGGCCAATGTTTAGCCAATGCACTGTGCTACTAGGGATTACAATCTTGTACAAACGTTCGCCGCAACACGTAAAGTAATATAGAAGTATATTTACTCAATTAGATAACCACAATTAATTGCTTCGCCACAACATTTAGTAAAATTAAATTCTTCATTTATCTAAATAAATTTAAATCCAGTTTGTGATCTCTTCACGTCACGCCGGATTATTCCGCGTCGGAGCAGATCGGGCGGCACTCGCAGGCGATTATTACGTTTCTCGTCACTCAGGTGGGCTATTTGAACTTCGAGAGACAATCCACGAGCTTAGCCGCGGTGGGCATAGCGAACGGTATGATGGTGTCGTGCAATAAGCTACGCTCCGGTTTCGACAACGTCGGCTCCGTCACGGGCACGTTTTATCCACCGGTCGCCTCGCCGCACGATCAATCGCTACAGCATTACAGTGGCACGCAGACGTCCAAGAGCACAACGAACTATTCGATGCAGCCTACCGTCGAGAGCAATTACAATCCAGTCCAATGCGCTGGCAATCGACAGCAGCCCATAGGGATCCGCGGGGCCGCCGAAAGTTGTCCCGGTAATATTTTGTTCTCATTGACGTTAAAGTCATGGGCTAGAATACGATTAGGATTTTTGACGTACAGAATCAAGAAACGCGCCAATATTATCCTTTACAGGAAAAATACATAAGCGAGAGAAATTTGAAAGTAATTGGCTCTTACGTTTTCTGAATAAAGTCATTCTCTTGAGAAATGAGAGTGTCAAAGAAATACTGGGATTTTTTTTCGAACATCTACTCATAGCGAATGTCAAAGAATTCCAATTTTCAGTAACGATGCAATTCTTGCAGGCGCAGTGACACACCGATACCAAATGTCGCATCATCAAGAGTACCAGGCGGACGCGTCCTCTGGCCAGCAGCAGCACACGATGCTCGGCGGCCACATCGATCCCGGTATGAGCGCCGAGGACGATCAGCAGCAGACGATCCAGCTGGAAAAATATTTCAAGTATTCCCATCCGACGAGCGTGGGCCACTCGAGCCTGTCCTCGCAGAGTATGTTGGACAGCAACCATAACTACGCCAGCGATCTGCGCTACTACGGGGCACCGCCGCAATCTCAGCTTGATATACCGAATTCTCAGTGCATCGTCGACGACCAGCAGGGCAACAAGGACGCTCGTTGCCCCAACGTCGCGATCGGTCATACCATGGAGCAGTATCATCCGGGATTGGAGGTGTCCAAGTACGCGGACCACTCAGTGACGCAGCAACATCAGCAGTCGCAGCCACAGCAGCAGCAGCAACAGCAGCAGAGCATGGAGCACGCGCCCAAGGCCGACGACGATTTCAGTGTTATACTTGCGGACGTGCGCAAGACTTGCTACAGTAGTTAGTGTCTTTCTCCTTCTAGTGCACAGAACGATCCATAGGGTTGGACTGACGTGCGAATTTCAGGGACTCTTCTTTCGTTCACGCGGTCGGGAAGAACGGGGCGCTTGTGTGCACATTTTATGTCATCGCGTGGTTGGTGCTACTCGAAATATATATCAAAGCATTTTTATCTCGTGATCAAAGGTACGTTCTTCTCGTTAACTTCGGAAACAATATTTCGGCTCGACGTCTTGACACGAGCAAACAGATATTATTTGCAACTCGGTTCATCCATTTGATTTCCAGCATGGAAACTATTTAATTGCAGTTTTATCTCTTGGAGCTCTGTCTATGGGTATCCCCTGTGTATAAGCACGATCTCTTATGGATTTCAGTACAACTGAAATTACATTCATGCGAGTCAGTGGCGTACAATTGTCGCCTATCACCAAGGTAAGCGAAATTGCGATAAAATAATATGATACGAATATAACAATACGATACAAACAATGATAAACTGCCTGATATGATTAAGAATGTCATCGCATTCTGTTATGATACAATGAATATCGTTTTATTGAAATTTTTTTACAAGATATTAAATTTCCTGGATCTCTATCTTATCTGTAACGTTATATGAAGACTTTAGGACTTTGGAAAACGTAATGATAGGCGGCTGGTGGTGCACGGCTAGTGTAGCATTAAAATTGCAGAGAGAATTGTATACTCACTATAGATGTCACATTATTTTGTCACATTAGTTTCATTATCAAAGATAATACAGTAGCAGAGATATAATAGCGATAGCGAGAGATATTAAATTTATGTTATTGTATTAGAAAACTGTCACATGTCAAGAAATGTTTTGCATCAGTAAGTCTTTCTCGTATTTACTCCGAGATAGCAGCATTTACTTTTGGTGCTACACCACTGAGCTTTATCGTCCAAAAGCTTCGTTTTTAATCGTCACGACGATTTGACATTAACCAATGTACGCTTTTGTTGTAAATAAATTTTATTGCTCATCAGGGTGACATTTCTAGCAAATTGTGCAAACTGCACGCTAAGTTTCGTAGAAATGCGAGTGGTGCAAAATGTCTTCGATGTGTATAGAAATGTGTAAAGAAATTTGGATAAAACTAAATTATTATTATACTATTATTATTTTGCTATTAGTATATTACTTACTATTAATTAACATTATTAATATTATTATTATTGTTAATGTATCGTACTTAATAGAATCAATTATGAACAAATGTTTATCTGCATATATTCTTCAAAGAATATCCTCCCAGAAAAAAAATATAACATGTTCTTAATGCACTTCGCGTGGTGCATATCGTTAATTTTATTATGTACGTAGCGCACACGCGTATGGTAGGTACACACAATATATGTATGACACACGCATACATATATATATATATATAAAATATTGTAAAATATGCGTTATTCGTATACATCACATTTTTATTTAAAAATAAATTTCTCACTGAGAAATTCGGTATACGATAAAATTATACTTTCCAAGAAAAAATTGACATTCTCCCGCGAAAGAGCGTATCACGCAAATATATCTTAATCACGCATGTGTACTAAAAAAACGATTTTTTCAAGGATTACCGCTCCACATCATTAAAACACACACATGTATGTATATTAATTCTTTTTATTAAATATATATAAAAAATATGTGTATAAGATACAACATTATGTGTAAAGCTGAAATCATACATAGTGTAGTGATACCCATAAATTACATCAAAGGGGGTTGATACAATAGTTAAACATTGACAAATATTTCTCATTTTCCATTATGTAATTACGACACTTCTTGTGTCAGAAGGTGTCGCAGATAGCTACAGGTAGTCTTTTACCAAATAAATATATAATATATTTATTAAACAACAGGCACGTGAAGAAAACAAGTATTAAATAAATTATTATAAATATTTCATAATATCCTCTCTGTAATAGGACACACATAAATATCCCGTCTTGTTATCTAGAAATTGTTATTGCACATATCGCCCTTTCTAATATCCGTCGCAAAACCATTATCGTGACTGAAGTGATCGACGCTAAAGTCTGCATACCAAAGTAAGATTTCAAAATTAATCCTCTCTGAATCTGTGTACATATTTCTACATAAATAGAGTATTACGAATTTGTTCGGTCACATTTTTTTGTATTAATCCCCATTGATTTACACGTAAACGTAATCGAGTTGTGCGACGTTTATCTTTGCTTTACCGTCACGGTAAACAAGGCTGACGTCGCTCGGTACAATTCAATCGTTCATAGCGGAACCGGGATCTTTACTGAGAGACAAAAGAGTCAAAAGTTGATTCTGTTAATAACAAAAGCTCTCTTACTCGAAGTTACATTTAGAATGTATCTTCAAGTAGGAATACAACATCTTTTTGTTGATTTGTGCGCGTTAGAAAAAAAGATCAAAATGGCAAGTGGTTTTGGCATATTTCAGTTCTGAGTGAAAAGAAACGTTGTTCCCGCCGTAGAATTATATACTGTGCTTTGCTGTGATATTTAAGAAAAATTCCGAAATCGATTAGTAGTAAAATTTAATCGTTGGAATAACTTCAATCCCGGTTCTGTTCCACGTTACGTCGTGAACGTCTCGGATTTATCACTATTTCTGCGTAGAAATCGACTGCTAGAAGGACACGACGATAGGTAGCGAGGTCTATTTGGAGAATCGTGTCGAGTACATGTTTCTCGGCACCATTAACACACTGCCATTGTACATCTTCTATTCGCAGTATAAGTGGTTGCTGACTAAAAACGACACTAAATACTGCTAGATTTTTATCGTAATTGTTTCGCGAAAGTTAGGATTACAAGCGTGGGTATACGTGTGTATTCCCCCGCTTCGAACGGTCTCTTTCGTACTGTAAATACAATGTATATGTGAGGGATTTCAGAGAGCAATGGCTTAATCGCTATACGTTAAATGGACAGATTTTGCAGTCTTATTCACAATAATCCGCTAGATATACTCTCTTATTGAAACGTGCAAAGACATTCGTTAGAAATTGCAGTTATTTAACGTATCAATATAAATTGATAATAATCTTATAAAGTCTCTCGCACGGTACTGCAAATCTTACGTAAACTGTACAATTTTTTGTTCGGCTATTAACAAGAATTTGTATGTACACGACTTTATATGTCTAGATCATCGGCATCTATTGTTATTTGTGTCTCTGCGTACGTGTGAGTCTGCATTATGTACAATTATAACATATAATGTACACACATACAATGTGTATAAATGGCAGCTTTACAAATCACGTATAAAACTCTCTACGTAAAACTTAGCTTGACGTTTTTGTTCGAGAAATAAAATAGGACATTTCTGTGTCTTGAATGGATTATTTGTAACATACAGCCAGTAAAATATAATAGGTATAATACAAAATTATCGGGTGTATAACTGGAATGATTTCACTTGTTGTATCGTGTAAATAACATAACGATTGGGAATGTTAGATGAAATCAATGGAGGTAAAAGTATCCGCGAATAGTATTCTGGAACACACGTATCATGCTGATCACAGGGAACAATATTCTACGTATTTCTATCGGACATCTTAAAATTTTTTTTATAGCGGAAAAGCAAATTCTACAAAAGTAGAAATAAATACAATGTTTGTGATAAAACATATTAAAGCGTTTTATTACAAATCTCGGAATGTACGGAAATTAAGTTCCGATGTAAATTAGACGTAAAAAAAAGTTACGGATGTTACAAATATCCATTCGGTAAAAATCTACATAATTACGTATAGTGATGTTAGTGATTTTCCGTAGACGAGAGTTAAATAAAAATTCTTTGTTCGTCACTGAACACAAACCCTTTTGAAATGTAATCCACTTATCGTTATAGAGCTCTTCAAAGACCTCCGCCATATAAATCTAGTATACAATCGTGCAAAAATATTTTTGCTCGACTTGCTTTGGCTTTAATCACGATATAATCTAAGGTAAAATATACAAAACAAGAAAATTTTACGTTTTTAAATTAATTCACAAAAGAGAATTGTTAATAAATAAATTTTTAGTTTACATTCACTAAAAAGAAGTATATAAATTATCTATATACACAAAGTCTAATTAATAAAAAGTATTAGAAGTTTGAGTTTGTTTCTTTTTTGGAGAATTTCTGTTCACACTTAAACCACCTGGAGTAATTAGAAAATTTTTCTCTGAGATATTTAATTTGTTTCTAGCATTCTTCATTCTTTTTTCTATCGCACTACAACGCGCTTATAGCTCATATGGAAAATTTCAATCTATAGTGTCCTTATATGTCATTCGTCCCATAAACAGTTCTGTTTCATTTTAGAATAATATGAGAATATAAAACACTTCTTACAGGTTTTTATGCCACATCGATAGGTGCTTGCCACCTTTTTGCCGTCTGATTTCCCTTTGCAAAACTTGAGACCACACGGATACCAGCCGATGCACAATTCGAGGGAGCACGTGCAAGGGGCCCAGAGATTTGACGTGTCAGCACATTTAGAGACCGGAAACGATCTTGTGTCGTTCGTGCCTGACTGCGGCACATTTGTAAAGTTATATACAGCTGCCATGAGTAATTCTTCAGAGGAACCTAGGGAATGCCATAGAAATGAATTGAGATTAGTAAGACAACTAATGTTCCCGCAGGACACAATATACATACGACGCTAATCGCACTGCATTCATTTCACAGATGATTACCTGGTCTTTGAATCCACTGCTTTATATCGTCATTTCTAGTGTACGTCGATCCAGCTGCCTCCGCGCAAAGCGTGGTCACGTGCTTCGAGATCTCCTTGGACTGAGAAACGTCCAGGAACAAGTCCATCGTGTAATTGACATGGCCTCTGTCCTCCTCCGCTACGCGCACAGTGCCCGGATTTTTCTGGCGTAGCTTGGACATCGCGTCGGACGATATAAAATCTACTTTGTAAAAATGATTCACGAAGCACATGACTTGATACTGATTTTGCCCGCGTTCCTCCTCGCCGAGCACCAGAGCTTTTATAACTTGGACTTCCTGCAAAACACCGCAATCGTTTGCAAAAAGGTTTGCTTTCCCAATCCGGGCTCTTTACGCTTGTAAGATAATTACATTTTTGAAATCGATGAGCTGCGTGACCAGCGTGCCATCGGAACGCTGGAACTCGAGAGTAATCAGATCTTCCGTAACATTAGACGAGATTGTTTCTAGAAGAATATCACCGCCCTGCGAGTAAGACAAGTCACATTAGCGACTTTACTAGTACGGGCTTAACACTAGTAATATTAATAGTACGGAAATCTATTCTTAGTTTGAGGTTAATTCCGGGGAAGTGCACCCGCGGCCTTTCTTTAATAATTCGGCGCAAATGATAAATTCTGGATAAAAGTGACGCGCCGCTGAACGCGAGTGCGCGAGAAATTACTTTCACTCACCTGATTTTTGACGTTTATGAGCAAGTGTGTGGTGCATGCCCCGTACAAACACTGCAACACGACGCAGATCGCGAGAAACTCGTTGAGTCTCCTCATTGTCGCATTGTTGATCACTGTCGACGCTCGCCTCCCCCGGGCCGTCGGCGACGAGCCGGAAAATTCGCGTAGAAAAGAAGACGAGATTATTCCATCGAGTATTATAACCTAATGCGTCAAGCTGCTCCGTTCCTTTTTTCCTCTCCCCCCCCTCTCTCTCTCTCTCTCTCTCTCTCTTTCCTCCTCTGTCCTCCTTCGGCGGCCTACATTTCTGTCCACCATGTTTTCGGAGCTCGGTCCAGTGTGGCCAAATACTACGTTGAAAGAAAAATTCACTGGCCAACTTTAAAAAATTGACACGAAATTCGAATCTCTCTCTTGGCCGCGAGGAAATTGGACGCTGATGTGAAACGATAAGGGGGATCCAATTCTGTATCTTGCACTACAGTGAAAACGCTAGAAGCGAGTGGCTCGTCTCTTTCTAACCGTCCTCTTGGAAAGAGACAAGGCCGCTCACTTTTAACATTTTTAGTATACATTGTAAGATACCAGAATTGACCCCGGGGCTGCTTTCGCGAGAAGGTCAAAATGATCCAGATTGAATAAAATTTCAATGTGTTGCTACGAAATTTCAGATTTGACCAATCGTAGCGCAAGGTCGTTTTAATCTGGATCATTTTGATTTTCTCGCGAAAGCAGCCCTAGATCGTAATTAAACGACAAACGATTTATCTGGATTTATCGCACAGGGAGCAGGGATTCGGGCTTTCAAATTGCGAAAATCAAGTAGCCGAATGCCGTTATCACGGAACTTCGTACGCTGATATTTAAATTTACAATTTATACTCGTCGTTTCTTATTCGTAATTTTTACAGTGTTTCGAGCGCTGCACGAACCGGATACTCCGTCGTCCTCGCTTAATCGCGCGGTCGACGGCATTTCCCTCGGGGATTTACTGAGCGCGGTGCCTTCCCTGCAAGTAAAACGTGATAATTAAATGTCGAAAGGCGCGAGGAGGAAAGCACTCACGAGAGTTGCAGTTGCAACGCCGATAAAATCGACGGTGGCTCCGGCAGTCGCACAGGTTTCACGTCGTATACCTTTAAGTGCGCGTAAACGGGAATCTGCGAATGGAGAATGTAATAGATATAGAATGTGATTGTCGACGATAGCTGTTAATAGAGAACGAACGATGGTAAAACTGCCGAAAGCACTGTGATCACATTGAAGCGTTTCGTCTAATTTAGCGAATGCAAGAGTTGATTTTTACATGTAGCAACGACGTATCCAGAATTGTGGATGGTATGCAACTTGTTGGCAAATCAAGAAGTTGATAATGGTGACCGAGTATCGGGGATTGCAATTGCTTGCCGTAAACCAAATCGAATTCGTCAAGTTTCTCTCTCGATTCCGAATGCTCTGCGAAAGAAGCGTCTTGACTCTCCGCCTCTTCCCCGCTGGAAATGTCTACGATAGCGACACTTGTAAAATAAATCGCAAGCCAACGTACGTGTACGATACAACTTGGGATCTTCGAAAGTGAAGTCGTTCGCTCACCGGCATGTTGCATGGTGTAAATTATTGCGCTACCGAAATATTAAAAATTACACTTGTACTTCTAACAGCTTACGACTTGAACTCGCGACACGAGACCCAATTGTTTGGTCGATACCTGATGCTCTGTTGTTTTCTCAACACGCGCTGCGCGAAATTGAAATGTTCCACGTAAGAATGATTCTGGAATTAGAGAATTTTTATGCTACAGAGAATCGAATTACTTCAAATTTCCCGTGATCGAAATAAAATAAAAATGATTATTGCTGATACTTGCTATGTTAAGGAAGCGCTGGAGATGAATGACAACTTGCAAACATATATCATTATAAAACTAAGAAGACTTTTATTAATATATCAATTAAATCGAATCAACAACTCCGGTAGAATTAATCATAGAGTTTATGCATTTATTAATTTCAAAATACAGAAGTGTTTCTATTTTTTTCATAGGCCCACGGCATCATTGCGTGCTTCGACACCGCAACAAAGTATCCTTTCGGCGCGTTGATATCAATTCACGTTTCAGTCGAATAAGTCTGTGTCGTTTATGTCTTATAGACAGTCTTTGTGCAGCTTCTTAGCTCGATCTGATGAAACCAAGACGGTGGTGGACATTGGTGTACACATCAGGCTGATCTGATGAAGGAGAGATGGGTGTAGACATTGGTGTACGCATCAGGCACACCCTGGGCGCAAGGACGGACCCAGGAAGTAACACCGATCTGCACGCCGTTGCTGATGAGCGGGCCACCGCTGTCACCCTGGAAATGCAGATATGTTTCCGTTAAATTTCCGTTGAACTATATACAACAAGTATCTGCGATAACTGACGAGTCAATCATCTCGATCGGGGATACTGTCCCCAACGTATTCAACAACGTGTGTTACTTACTTGGCAAGCGCCAATTCCAAAGCGATTGAGCGTACACAAGTGGCTTGCGGTCAAGGGCATAACATAGTGAGCTTGCGCGCATTGGCTAAGTGAGATAACGGCCTGGTTCATCTTGAGAAGAGTGTTCGCGAGCGGTCCATTCGTGCTGATCTTACCCCATCCGGAAAGGGTACATTGCTGTCCGGCGCTCGGATTAGTGCTGGTCAGGGCGATCGGAGCCTGGTATTGATTGTACTGAATCGGCGCCGAGAGCTGAAACGAGCGATTTTTAACGAAAGGAGCAAAATAGAAGCGCGATATTAAAAGGAATTACAAAGAGATGTTAAGCTTTCGAAATTGCAGAGGCAAATCGCATTGGCGATTCGAAAATCCCGCGGTACTCCGACTTACCGTGATCACCGCGATGTCATTATTCCAAGCAGTTTCCCTCGTGCCGAGGTATTGCGGGTGGATGGTAATTTTCGCCACATTATGAAGCTGTCCACCATTGACTTGGATGGTGCCGGTGGCAATCTTTAAACTGCTGACTGATTTTACGAAGTCCACGCAATGTGCAGCGGTCAGGATCTTGTACTGGCCGATAATGGAACCACCGCATACGTGACTGCCCTGATACCTCAGGGAAACTTGATGCGGGAATTCGCCTAACGCAGCAGCCTGGCCGCCAACGATCGCTTCGGGCTCCTCAGCGAACGTTTCTGCAAATCGACGATATATTATATAATACGCATTCCTTGGAGAATTAATGACGTACGCGTATGATTGATGAGCAAGATGTTCACATGGGAGGTGAAAAATAATGAGAGGGTATTTTGTCATTGTACAATATTGTACTTCACTTACGCTGCGCAAGAACGCCGACCACCAAGAAAATGAACGGTAACATAATTGTAATTAACTTGGGCCAGGTCAAAAATGAAACTGGGAGTGAGAACAATAATTTTCACCCCTTTTATAGCGGATTAATATCTGCAACCCGACCTCGGTGAACAGCTGGCGGCATTTCTTACGGTAAATAAACGCGATGACGCATATCGCATTTTAATGAGGCAAATACGACAAAATTAAATATTGCACATTCAATTACGCGGTATGAGTTAAATGAGGAAGAACGATAAAACGTATGTAAGAATGATTAAACATGAAGAGTATCTCTTCATTATTATTGTGAGGCTGATTGTTTATCCGAGCGAAACGAAAGATATCGAAAGGCAAATAGAAAATTTCATCGCGTTTTTATTAATTAACTTGACATGGAAACGCAAATTAATTAATTAAACGTTATTATTGTAACCAATGATATGCATATATTATTGATAAAAAAATTTATTTTTATAATGATATAAATTTGTTTATTTAAAATTGAAAACTATATCTCTATAAATATGAAAAGTGGTATCCAAATGATGTAAAGAATCCAAAGAAATTCTTTTTGCGTTCTTGAATTATTAGATAAATTCTTTTTTAACCCAAATTTCTATTCCAAGAACATTTTTAGTTTAAAAGTTTAAAAAGAACTAATTTTTATCACCAATTCTAGTGATGATGTCTAGTACACAAAGCTATAAGATGTGAATCACTTTTTAATATGTATATTATGTACATAATTTTTCAATATGTTAAATGTAAAATTAACTCAAAATAATGTAGAAAATGTTATGTATTTCAACATATCTAATATTAAATAATTTTTCTGATGTTGTTACATTTAAAATATTGCGCAATAAGACTAGTCTAATTTGTATTTTACTTTTAGAATGTTTTTTTAAAATGTACAAGAAATGCATTTGCAATGCATCCGTAATACATGTAGAATATCTTCAGAATTAGTAGATATTATATGTATTTACCATTCCTTATATTAGTTATCATTTCCACAGGGTAATCCACAGGGAGATAATATTCGTTTTTATTTTTGTGAATTTTTAAACTACCTAGGTATTACTACTTGTACGTTGCAATTCCCAGTGAGAAGTGATTTGTCGAAACGTTGTCGATTCGACATCGATTTCTCGCTGGGTTTATTTTATCAAAAATATAGAGCCGTTTAAAAAAAATGCAACAGTCTAAAGCAAATTTGTTAAATTCTTAATTAAACACTTTGTGTTATCTTCATTGTCAGTATCTGCTGATGACTTGTTAAGCTGCATACCTTATACATACGCATATTACACGTACGCAATTTCAGAATCAGCGAAGCACAAGTTATGATATCATTATTAATAAACCCGTAACATTGTATACTCAATCCGTTTTATCGATGCCACGGCAATAAATCGTACGCAACTTATTGAATAAAAATTTGTTCTAATGTATCTTAATTTCTGTCAAAGACTTAGGTCGTAGCTTTCTAATGTTGCCTGTTTTAGGACAAAAAATTACTGATTATTTTCTCACGGTATTTTTCGTATGCTTATGTTAAGGAAGCGGAATTTGAAGATAGATAGTAATCTGCATTATACATTTATATTTGCCAAAGGACTGGAAAGATTCCACTAATATCGTTGAATTCAACAACTCCAATGGATTCAATCATAATTTTTATTTATTTACCAGTGTTATAAATATTAACTGAAGTATTTGTTTTCTTTTAAAGAAGTGGCCGATGTATCGTTGATGTGTACGCTGCGACATCGCGTATTCTTTCAGCACGTTGATACCAATTGACGTGAGTCGACAGGTCTACGCCGTTTACGTCTTGCAGATAGTCTTTACGCAGTTTCTTAGTTTGATCGGATAAAGTTGAGATGGTGGTAGACACTGGTGTAGGCATCAGGCTCACCCTTGGCGCAAGGAAGAACCCAAGAAGTAATACCAACCTGCACGCCGTTGCTGATGAGCGGGCCGCCGCTGTCACCCTGGAAATGCAAACAGACGTTTTCGTCTTAACTTCCCGAGCTTCTTCAACAACTGGCAGATCAATTGTCAATTATCAGATTACGGAAATTATCAAACAATGAACGTTACTCACGCTACAAGCGCCAATTCCATAGCGATTGTATGCGCACAAATGGTTATTAGTCAAGGGCATATCATAGTGGCGTTCCTGACAATGAGCCAGCGTCACCACGGACTGATTCATCTTTTGAAGAGTGCGCGGGAGCGGTCCATTCGTACTGATCTGGCCCCATCCGGATAGGGTACATTGCTGTCCGGCTTTCGGCTGAGAGGTGGCCAGAGCGATCGGAGCTTGCAACTGGTTGTATTGAATCGGCGTCGAGAGCTGAAAGGAACAGGTGATTGAAACAGGCGATATAGGCTGCGGTCAAACTGCCGCTACAAATGCTTCGAAGTATTTTTCTTTCCCTTTCTATCAATAAAGATAAAAGGAGAAGAGAAACGCGCTTCGAAGCATTTGTAGCGGTAGCTTGACCGCAGCCTTAAACGAGGGGAGCGAGACAGAAGAGAAATTAGGAGGAAATAAGCTGGCGTTTACGAAGTTACAGAGGCAAATCGCATTGGCGACTAGAGAATCCTGCGATACTCCGACTTACCGTGATCACCGCGACGTCATTCACCCAAGCATCTTCGGCCCTATCGGAATACTCCGGATGAATGACAATTTTCGACACATCATGGAGCTGACCTCCATTGACCAGGACGGTGCCGGTGGCAATCTTTAAACTTCTGGTTGATTTTACGAAGTCCACGCAATGTGCAGCGGTCAGGATCTTGTACTGGCCGATAATGGAACCACCGCAAACGTGACTGCCCTGATACCTCAGGGAAACTTGATGCGGGAATTCGCCTGGTACGGCATCCTGGCCACCGACGATCGGTTCGGGTTCCTCAGCGAACGTCTCTGCAAGTCGACGATATACAATAAATACGCATTCCTTGCAGAACGAGCGGCGGTGTGTGCGATCGGATGAGCAAGACGTATTCATCGGCGACGAAAGATAATGGAGGAGAAAGTAATTAGAAAATATTACTGTATACTTACGCTGCGCAAGAACGCCGACCACCAAGAAAATGAATGGCAGCATGATCGATAATTAACTCGGGCCAGATCAGAAACGGAACTGGGATGGAGAACAACAATTTTCACGCCCTTTTTATAGCAGATCCATATCTGTGGCTCGACTTCGGCAAACACCTGGACGCATTTCTTACGGTAAACACGATAACGTTCGCATCTTGCATTTTAATGAGGCAGATACGACTAGATTAAAGATTACAGTCGTAATTACGTTTCGATTTCATTATAATTTAAATGAAGAGGAACGATAAAATACACGTAATGATCAAACATTCAAAGCGTATCTTTTCGGTATTATGATTATTATATATTGTAGAACTCATTCATCTGAGCAAAACGTAAGAAATCGAAGAACAAATAAAAAAGTTTGACGTATTCATCAATTCAACGAATTAGTAATACATATAATGAGCATTTAAACGATTCATTAAGACAAGAATTTTAAAAAGAGATATTTTTTTCTGCGAAAAACGTACATTCAATCGTTTCATTCTTTGTCATTATTTAAAAAAAAAACACATACGATTTCTTTGTATATTTCTTGTAAACTCTTGGAAATGCTGAAAAATTCTTGGAAGTTTAGATAGTGCCACCTCCTTGCTGATCATGTTATCTTGATACTTTATCAGTTTTCGGGATTCTCGATTTTCGCGATTTGCAGTTTGCAATTCTCGGATTTCCAATCGAGTATCCCGAAAACTGAGAAAGTATCAGGAGAACATGATCAGCAAGGAGGTGGCACTATCTAAAATTCCAAGAATTTTTCAGCATTTCCAAGAATTGGAATTCCAAGAATTGCAAACTTTAAATCGCGAAAACGGAGAATCTCGAAAACTAAGAAAGTATCAGAAGAACATGATCAGCAAGGAGGTGGCACTATCTAAAATTCCAAGAATTTTTCGAGAATCCGGAAAACCGAAAAAGTATTAGGAGAACAGGAGAATATGATCGGTAAAGAGGTGGCATTGTCAAAATTTCCAAGAATTTTTCGAGAATCCGGAAAACCGAAAAAGTATCAGGAGAACAGGATCGGCAAA
>NW_011967197.1:608866-713930 GCF_000949405.1 Vollenhovia emeryi
ACTGGTTATACTGTGGTGGCACTATCTAAAATTCCAAGAATTTTTCGAGAATCCGGAAAACCGAAAAAGCATTAGGAGAACAGGAGAACATGATCGGCAAAGAGCACTATCTAAAATTCCAAGAATTTTTCCAGAATCCGGAAAACCGAAAAAGTATCAGGAGAACATGATCAGCAAGGAGGTGGCACTATCTAAAATTCCAAGAATTTTTCAGCATTTCCAAGAATTGGAATTCCGAGAATTGCATCACTGCAGGAGTTGAGTCTCCTGGTCTCTAGGTCTTCTTGGTGGCCGTGTTGGCTCCACAGATATCTATATCTGTGGTTGGCTCCCTCTGGAGTCATGAACCATTAACAGAATAATTATAATCTAGTCTTCTTGGGTCTAGGTATTTTCTACGTCCATGGTCCAGGCATTTTCTTACGTCCATGAGGGCGCTTCTCAGTCGATAGGCACTAGACTATCGATAGCTAGCCGATCGATCGAAGAGTGCGTATTTGCGCACACGTCGCGGTGCGTAGCTGTCATCGCCGTCGTTTTACCAAAGGAGCCGCAGGAGCTGTTAAGATGTTCGGTGAGCATGGCGCAATTTTTGCGGCTATCTTTTTTTATTTTCGAAAATGCTGGTCGAATGATGCGATCGGACGACGATTCGTCTGCGTGCACTTATCCTTATCCCTTTTTTATTAGGCTGTTGCTGGTGTTTCGCTGCCTTGCGTCCGAGATACAAGAGGCTCGTCGACAATATTTTTCCTGTTAATCCCCAGGTGAGATTCCCGTCTCTTTTTCTATTTTTTCTCCCTCTTGTCTCGTTCGTTTCCGTCCAGCACAATTTATAGTCCCGTTCGCGAGTAAATCAATACCGAAACGCTGTCCTTGACACCAGTCGCGAGATCAAAATGATTATTCTATTTATGGTTGAACCTGTGATATTTGCGGCGAGCGAGAAATCGACACGTGTGTCGCACGCGACAGTCTGCCGTATTAATGCGCTTCTCCGCTCCGTAGGACGGCTTGGTCAAGAACAATATGGAGAAACTGACATTCTATTCGTTGAGCAGTCCTGAGAAATTGGACAGGATCGGGGAATACTTGTTCCAGCGAGCCTCCAGGGATATTTACAGGTGATGTCGAGGAGTGTGATGTAATAACATCCTTCGTTAGTGTAGTATACACAAATGGTTACGTTGTAACACTGTTTATATAAGTAATTATATGCTGCATAAAAACCTGAGAAATTAATCCTAATTACTGCTGCTAACATGACTGGCAATAATTCACTATCTATCCGGCGTGCACCTGTAACTGATGTATAAGACAAAAGTCCTGCCTGATAAGGAATGTGCCCCGATAGGAGACGAAACGGCTTTGTCGTGATCGCCATGGAGGCCATGGACCAGCTTCTCGTGGCTTGTCACGCGCAAACTCTGAATCTGTTTGTCGAGAGCTTCTTGAAGATGGTACAGAAATTGCTGGAGTCCACGGATCCTCAGTTACAAATTCTTGCGACGCAGTCCGTAAGTGATGATCGTTAGTAGAGTAAAACATTAGCGTTGCCAGGCCTAATTTAATGCGTCGACTTTTAGTTCGTCAGATTTGCCAATATCGAGGAAGACACGCCCTCGTATCACACCCGTTACGACTTCTTCGTGTCGAAATATTCGGCGATGTGCCACTCCAATAACGACGATCCCACTACACGCAAGCAAATTAGGCTTGCCGGGATTCAAGGACTGCAGGTATGCATTCGTAAAAATGCAAATTACATGTATATTTAAATGTATATTTAAATGTCTATTTTTATGCAGGGCGTTGTGAGAAAAACTCTTTCCGACGACTTGGTCGAGAATATCTGGGAGCCTGTACATATGGACAAGATTGTACCATCGCTGCTGTACAACATGCAAAATGCAAGGTAATTTAAAAGAAATGTATATTATGAAACGCACCGATTGACGAATTTGTACTTTTAGATATGCTAACAAGGAAGACGCAACACCAGACAGCCCAACTGAAGAACGATCAGATCCACCGCAATTCGCGGAAACTTGCATGCGAGAATTAATCGGGCGCGCATCGTTTGGTCATATTAGATGCGTTATAAGACCTGTATTGAGGTATGGAACAGGCTCTCTCTCTCTCTCTTAGGAATTATTATATATTCGTGTAAACATTGTTTTAATAATTATCTATGTTACAGGCATCTGGACAACCACCAGTTATGGGTCCCGAACTACTTTGCAATTCATACTTTCAGAATAATTATGTTTTCTATTCAGGTACGTAAGTTCAGGATTTAAGTGGAGTGATACTTGATACGTTTGATGATTAATAATATTATCTCTATGTATATTTCAGTCGCAATATTCCTACACAGTAGTGGAAGCTTTAATGACGCATCTTGACGATCACTCAAAGTCGTCTCCTAAGATTCGAACTAGCATTGCGGATACTTTATCCAAGATTATATCAATCGCTGCAGGTGAAAGCGTTGGTAAGTAGATACAGAGATGTTAAATGGATCTGGTATAAAAATTGTATTGTCCAGTTAATATAAATTTATATATACAATAATAACTATTAAATATCAAATAGAGATTAAGTCCTGCTGCTCTTTCTAATGTTTTACGTTCTTTCTCCAGGTCCATCTGTATTAGAGATTATAAATTCCTTATTGTCTCACCTACGGGTTAGTGTAACGAGGAACCAATCGTCAAGTAGCGACGAGCAACTGTATCAAGAAGCTCTTATTAATGCCCTTGGAGAATTCGCGAACCATCTTCCGGATTACCAGAAAATTGAAATTATGATGTTTATTATGAGTAAAGTTCCGTACAGTCAGCCAGATCGTATCGTGTCGGTCGGCAAAGGAGACGTATTGCTCCAGAGCATACTTTTAAAGTCGCTACTGAAGGTAAATCATTTATTATTGCCTACAATTGTAAACGTAAAGTATAAGTTCAACCATACGTATTTTGTTCATATACAGGTTGGCACCAAATACCAAACTATCCACTTGAACACAACATTCCCGCCTAGTTTCTTGGACCCGTTACTGAGAATGTCACTGGCTGCAGACGCCGAGATGAGGCTCCTTGTACAGAAAATATTCCACACCTTAATCGACAGACGACGAAATATTACAAAACTCGCTAAACCAACGTAAGTTCGTCTCTTAGCCAACAAATTTCACCCGCAAACGTTAATCTATTACAAATATTTCGCTTCTTTTTTTTTTGTGCGACTCTTTGGGAATAATTGTTTCTCGTTTTTAGTGTGAACGTAGCAGAGCTTGATCTTGCTATTGAAAAAGCATCTAGACCTGACGTAATCTTTATTCGAAAGCACGGTCCCGAAATCTACTTGGCGCTGTATGAATCATTAGAGCTAATTAGTAACACGGTAGAAAATGTGGAATCTATTTATACTACTTTGGCGTTATTGGCCATTGAATTGGCTTCTGAGGAAACGGTGTTGGAGTTACTAAGATTGGTGCTGAGCCTGCAAGACTTGGCACTGACAAGTGCTCAAATTAATCTTCCACTTAAATTCAACTTACACGCAATAGTGATCAGCCTACTAGTCTTAATATCGTATGTCTGTAATATTACCGCTCTTATGGAATACGCGAAGAAGGTAAGTCGACTTTAACAATTTGATATTAAAGTTACGATGTACTGCTAAAATTAAAAGCTCATTGATACAATCAAATGCGTTTTAAGGTGATAGAAGCGCGTCGGAACGATAGTCCGCATTTACTACCGGATTTACAATCTCAGTATGACATTGGTCTAACGTCGAGATTAGCGCCAACTCTTTTGGTCGATCAAACTGTTGTTAGCGAATGCCTAAAGGGAGCTGGCCTTGATAGTGGGAAATTACAACAAGGTTCGGGTTACAGCGGCAACTCTTTACAACACAGGTAATTGTCCAAGTGATCGGTAGTCAGCTTTAGACATTAATTAAGCATTAGAAAATGTCGCTTTGTTTTATACCCAAGTTGTATAATGTAAAATTAAATTTTCTTTGCTAGGCACTCGTGGGTTGATGCTGGACGGAATTCACTAGCTGACATTAACTCTGGAGGACCCGAATTGGATAGCGGAGGTTCATCGCCTGGTGTGCAAAAGGTACAATTTACACTAAATTAGTAGGAGTCGCGATTGTTTAACACGACTGTTAGAGTTATTATTTTTCAAATTCTTTTTATTATTGTTGCAAAATTTTAATTATCTGAAAATTTTTGCAGAAATTACCTGGAGAAGAATTAACGTTTGAGAGTATGAAAAGAATTTTGACAGAGAATAATAATAATGAAGTAGTAGAAGAAGAGAAGCGAATGCAACTTTCTCAGCTCTTTAGAAATGCGCCGTTCCAGGATTTAGTGTCAAAAACACAACCGAAGGTTGTTCATTAATTACCGTATATACATATTATTAACAATTACCGTAGCTAACGCAGCATCCTAATCTTTCCTTTTCTATCTACAGCACGATGTTCTACAGAGCAAATTGTCAGAGATATTCAATACATTGTCCGTTGATCCGCGCAACGCAGTTCCTGCGACAGGACCACAGGCGGATACTAAACCAAGTCAAACACCAGCTTATGAAATTCATTTCCCAGAGCTGTTTGTATATTAAACTGCTAGTATTCTTGTTGCATTAACATTAACGTAGTGTTATATTATATTAAATCCTCTACATGTTACAAAGTATAAACAGTAGCTCCTATACGTTAAAGATTGACTTATGTACATAATAGAGAAAATATTTTTATGTTTCATATTGTTAGATATATATTTTATATTGAGGTTGATAAGTTATTCGTACTTATTTACTTTTAATGAGTTGATGTCAAACGTGATGTGAACTATAATGAAAATGGTTAATTAGTATTTTTCATAAAATCGCCAATGGTTTTATCAGGTGATGTATAAATGGACATGAATCTCTTATATACACATAATTCTATAAAATCGTCGAAGATTTTAGAAAATTACCGAATTAACTGTTTTCATCGACGTAGGCTGACTCCGATTAATATGTCGATACTGGATGAAGAGCACAAAACGAGAAACAATTTCACACAAGTATTGTCATAATGAGGAGTCATCCTACATAGATCAGATTTCAGCAAGAATTAAGACTAGATAATCTGGATGTATACGTTCGGCAGTAGTTAAATGTGCACTGTTATTTAATCCTACCTCTTGTTAATGTAAAGTTGAAAATTGTATATCTGTTTAGGCGATTTTTGGCCATTGTTTGGTACATGTACTAAGGTTACTGTTGATAGGAGGGGGCGGAGCCACAGATATAGATATCTGTGGGCGAAGCTTATCCTAATATATACATCGCAACTATATTTCACTGAAACATACTAGTTCTTTTCTATACGCGCGAATTCAAAACTATTCTTGTGCTTATAGTATACAAATATGCACACGCTGTGATTGAAATACTGATCTAACAATAAGATAAATTTAACACGAAATAAATGTGTAAGATATGTTGTGTTTACATATCTTTATTTCTTTATATTGGCATTTGATTTGCATTCTACTAGAAACTCGCAGCAAGTAGCAGTTCTGTCTCATTGCCAAGTACAGCCTGGTGTCAACCGGCTAAATACCAAAACGGTTAGACACGTCTCTAACCACAAGTTATCAGGCGCACAAAGGTGCTCCAATACGGTTGGATAAACTTTCAGTTGTTGTAGTCACGCCAAAAATCGCCCTTCATGTATATTCTAGATCGGAAAAAAGAACTTTCTCTCACGGCAGAGTCTCGGTGATTGAAAAAGATTGCACAATATATATATTTATAAATATAGAAAACAAATGGTTCGAGATATTTTGTAAACACATATTAAAACGCATGTTGTCAACCTGGAAAAAGATTTATTATAGTGCAATGCTTATCCTTCTTACATTTGTCTCCAGTTACTTGTTCGTATATGAAAGAAAATGTTGTATACACTTTTTGCTTGAGGGAACAGAGCAATTTTTTATTGTACTTTATGAAAACCTGTAGTGTTACATTACCAATTGTTCTTTCCTTTATTGAATCTTTGTATAAAATACTCGAAGGATCGCCAAATACGTGTGTAAATGGAATGAACACAGGTCGAGATATATTTCGCAAATATCTGGAGGGTCCCTTTATTCAACCGCTCATCATAGGAACACGGTTAGTCGGTCACAAATCAAGTACACAAATTAAGTAGCATCTCTTGGAGAGCAGGTAATCGAACTACATATTAATACACGGACCTTACAGTTCTAACAACTATGCGACAATGTTCGAATATTGATCGGCAATTTATACATTGTATAAATTGTTACATTGTGCCCGCGCGAGGTCGCGGAGACAACGTTCTCAACACCTCGTATATTACCTTCGCGAAGAACATTCGCAAATATAGCTTTTAATGTACGAGCGATTGAATTAAGGCATTAGAGTAGGATGTGCCATTCGTGCGACGACTACTTAACATAATTTGATGAGTTTCTTTTTTTTTCCTTTTTCTCTTTCTCGTATTGAAATGCGTTTGGTCAAGTTTGGTACACTTTAAGAGGTATTTCAAGGCTCCACCTTCAGCAGCTCCACATCGAAGATGAGAACGGCATTTGGTGGGATAGTGTGTCTATGTCAAGGCTAATATAGCTTAACGTCTGCCTCTTTCTATCATATAGAACAACTGTACCCGCAACAAAATGTTTCCCGTGATCCGACTCGATTGTGGGATAACGTTTAGCTCTGGACGAAACGAGTGATCAATAATAAAAGGTCGGTTCGATCCCAGCACATATTTTCCCGTTAAGGGAAAGTTCAATATTGAACATTTAAAAGAATATCCCACCCACTCCATCCCCAAAAAATCAAACAAAATACAAATTTCCTTTACATTTCTTTAAAATGTTTCCAGTTCGCGGGTTCGACTCTACGTTACGGCGGTTTGCATTAAAGGATATATTCCAGGGTGGCCTCGGCTGCCGTAAGCGAAGTCTGGAGAACAGGTAAGTTTGGCTCGCTGCCCGACGCACATTTGTGCGACTCCTTGGTCCCAGCCTTTAATCACCTCGCCCTTGCCGATTTTGAACTTGAACGGTATGCCGCGGTCCCTGCTGGAATCGAATTTCTTCCCGTTGGCGAGGGTACCTGTTACCAAACCGTGCGTTAACGACAATGGCGATCTGTCCCGATCCTACAATTTTGTGAAATTATCTACAGAGGAAGACACTCGGTGCTACAACGCCGTCGTACAACAGCAGTTTTTCTCATTTCTTTCTCTCGAGCGTTCTCCTCTGTCGCTTCCTGGTATACAAGTATAATTCAAAGTGCCAATCCAACGCGATCAAACATTCACCTGTATAGTGCACGACCACTGTCTGCCCGGTCTTTGGATAGGTCTGACCTGCACATATAAAAATATATCGTGAATAACGCTGAATGACGAAACCGAGCACGGCATCGCCATTTAAAATTGGTAACGGCGCACAAATAAGGTAAAGCCGCGTCGTCCTCAGGATCCATTTTACCACGGACAGGAAAGGTCGCGGCACCGGCCGGCGCTCGTTTGCGGCATTTCAGGCCGCGAGGCGAGGCCGCGGCTTGATTTAACGAAGCGCTAAATTTTCGGAGCATCGAGCACGCGGTGTGGCACGCGCGCGCGCGCGCGCGTGCACGATAGAGAGGGCGAGAGGAAGAGGGAGCGAAACTGGGGGAAAGAGAGAGGGAGAGAGAGAGGTTCCTCCGAAGGGAGCGAGAACGGCGAGATTCGGCGAGTCCCTGGAAAAATAAAACCTGTATAATTACCATCTCCGGGACACAAGACTTCGACATCCACGCCCATGGCTACGTGATCCGGTCTCTCCGTGAAAGGCGGAAGGGTTTTCTGCACTCGGGATGGCGAGGTGTGCGCGCGCGTGCGGAGATCGGGACTCGGCGGTGTCGACTTACGTCGGAGGAGCGCGACCGTGCGAAACGAGACCCGCCGTGGAAAGGGAAAACGCGGCGCCTCGGGAAACGATGCCGCCGCTCCACTACGCCGTTCAATGAATACAGGCCGAGAGCGCACGGGATACCTAGACCACCAACCGTGCGACGCGCGCGCGAGAGTGCACGTCGAACGAGGCCGGCAGATGGCGGCTCGGCGTTCGCGCGGGATTTTTGTCCGGGACTGCTTTCGCGGAGATCAAAACGATCCAAGATTGAAATGACCTTGCGCTGTGATTGGTCGAGTCTGAAAAATTTCGTAGCGTCACATTGAAATTTTATTCAATGGAATTCCAGATTTGACCAATAGGAGCACAGGGTCATTTTGATCTTCTCGCGCGAAAGCAGCCCGGAAGAACGAACGAACGCGTGTTCGACGAGTTCGCGTTCATTTCTACTGCAATTTCGAAAATTTGAATCTAGAGAAATCTTGTTAGAACTGGAAATAAGTTCAATCGAGATTAAAGTTAATCTACTTTTAGAGAAATAGATATCAAATATTTCCTCGACGCCTTTTTGTTTTTGCAAATAACTTTAGTTTAATTTCTCATGATTTAATTACCGATATACAGTAATTTTCTAGTAATTGTTTCGTTACTGGTAGTTCGTCGAGATTGAACAATCACGCGTTTGTTGTCGGAACGTTCAGTATTCGATAGGAGAATCTGTTTCCTACGAAAATAATATTAATTGGAGTCTCTGGATTCTGTCTTTCTATTGGATTTCTCTGAAAATTTAGCGCTATGACATTTACAATTATCTCTTGCGCGTTCAATCCGGAAGGCTTTAAAGACGGAAGCGTCTCTCGCAGTCTCGGCCGATTTGCGTGCACGATAATTCGATTAAAAAATGCAAATTGTAAGCGTAAAATCATGTTACGACGCATTGTCGTCTCCGACTGACAGATAAATTAATCGTTATCTGAAGAACGTATCTCGAACGCAGATACGTGCTTTGATAAATCGAACGAAATTCAACTTAATCGTCTTCGATCTTCAGTCGCCGCGATAACGTCATTTACTTTTAGACTCATTTACGTAATTTCCAGGTACGCGGTAGCTTGACACAACATTGATAACGACTTTTCGGGGCCGGACAGACTGTATCAACACACACATATATAATTTTCTATATGTATAGTACATATTATATCATTATATGTATCTCTCTCTCTCTCTCTCTCTCTCTCTTGTGCTAATACCATGAATATGCGATTCACAATCAAATGTAAAATCTAATCAGATAATTCTGAAGATAAAAATTTTTGAAATTTTCTTGCAGATGTCGATTTTTACTTCACACTTCAATTTAAAGAATTAGATTTTAATAGTTTTTGCCCTCTCTCTTTGCTCATAAAATTCGTGGGAAAATGAAAATTGCACATTCACTGGCATAAGAGCGACGATATATACACGAAATTATATACAATTATATGCATATAATAAAGATAAATATTTTGGTTTTTAGTATAAACACTCGAGGGGATAAGCATCTTTCTTCTCTTTTAGTGATTGCACGTTGGATTGGTCGATTTCAAATCCTCGAGCGAGATAAAATATCAACTGTCTGTACTAACAATCCCCCCGCGAACAAATCTTGAATCAGGTGCTCGCTCGTCTAATCAGTCATTCATCTAATCGGACACCGCCAATATCAGACTTCACCGGTTTAAGGACCCCCGTTAACTCGCCACTCGAGCTTTCTGCGTCGCGATGTGTCATCCTCCTATTGCACAGAATTACAACATGTACCATATTATATCGACGCTCGAACGATTGTTTCAGTGGAACGGCTCTGCGCGGTATTGATATTGCATACATTCCCCTCGACCGTGGCTCGACGTGGCTCGACGTCACTCCACGTGGAACTAAAAATCACGTTACGCACACGCGGCACAGCACGAGCTTTGCGATGGAATTATCGAAGGAATTGCCGGGAAAAATTGTCGAAAGGTCGCACATGTAACGCTTGCGCTGATCCATTAAAAATATCTAATATCTTTTCATTCGCTTCGCCAGCAAATCCAGATCTCTTTTTTTATAACGGAGGAAAAATGATGCGCACGAGGAAAATATATGCGTCTACTGGAGACAAGTTGGTAAGAGGAAAATTCACATCTTTCCGAGATAAATTATCGGGAAGTCGAACGAAAGACGTTTCATGTTGAAATTATTCGCGCGAGAATGCGATATTCCCGACTCAACATCGGTAAGAATAGAATAATTGCCTCTACGTTCCTCGCTCGTATTTGCTGTACTTAACTTACACGGACGAGACTTACTGGAGCAGACGGATTAACGGATAATAAATGTTAATACTCTTAAGACTGTGTACATGCTGATCTTATATTGTATTATGTTTTTTACTTGATTAATCATGATTAATTGACAATATATAATAATAGTTACAATAATATTAATAATAATAATAGAGTAATAAAAAATTAATTTTCTTCGGTTCTTGTGACAGCTGCCTCAATGCTGCACAGTTCCTAGCAGTCCTACAGAGTTTACATTTATTTCATGCAAATGTTTCGAAGACTGCACTTGTGTGCCTTGTATAGTACACATTTGTTGTACAGTCAATTTTTTCCCTTATTCTCTAATGTTCTTTCTTTAATAATGCTTCAAAGTAGCGATTAAGAAAAAAAAATGCATAAACTTGCCCCGAGTAATATGCCCATAAGCCTTTTAAAGAAATTATTCACTTATCTCGAATATTCGAAAACTGAATCGTAGCGCACTTAAATCGATGCTCTCTACGTATGACCGCCTCATACATATACAGAAAGCGTGACGTATCTTTCTATTGTTACATTTACGTGTGCTCCGTCTATGTATAAATCTATGCCAGAAACGAATTATAGCTTTGTTCTATGTTAAATGCATCGAAGATCCACAGAAGATAAAGTAATGAGCAAGATAGCTTTTATGGACAGTTCTTTGTTGAAGCATTGACTTTTATAGTCAGAAATATATGTAGAAACTATAACGCGTTTCAGTACACAGATAATATACATGGAGACACGAATGCCATGTAAATATCTACCATTTGTTTTATGCATTATGCAACAGGAGAAATACTTGACGTTTACGAATATTAAATATCGATAGTAATGTCAGATGAGCCACGCTTAGCGTTCTACTTAGTTTACAATTCTTAATTATTAAGTGTATCTGTAATAAAAGCAAATAAAACAAGCAATTTCAAAGCATTGTCTGAACAAAAAATAGATTGTGTGTCAAACTATCTTAAAATTGGCATATAGATTCATTTCTGTTTGTGAAATTATGTATACGTAATATTTCAAAGTTTTAGAAAAAGAGATAAACGAGAAATTATGCTGTTTGAAAATTATGTTTGGACATTTACCAGACCTTTTTCATGAAATTAAAAAGAAATTGTTTTACACAACAACTGCATGCATCAGCTTTGAAATGCACATACGTATTCCAAAATTTGCGGAACTTTTATAAAATCGAGCTAATTCAGTGCCGTCTCGACATACTCGAAGATAAAATGCGGCGGGGGATTAGGGGTGTCTGTTAATATTTCAGGAGGTGCTAATTCCATTGGATCAGCGTCCCTCCACGGATCGATATCGTTTCCTCCAATATCTAGTCCGAGTCGCAAATTAGCTGGTGTATTGCCGATAACAAAGTGGTCCTCGGTCAAAGGTAGAGCATCTTTTAATAAAAGCCTATCAGGAGAAGCACCAATATAAAATTATTTCATTCTTCATTAAAAGAAAAAGGAACACGTAAAAACATAGCTGAACGCAGTAATGTGCATAATGAATATAATTTCCTTACCAAATCTCTTCATCAGCGACAATATGAACCTTAGGAATGGGAAAGCCATTAAACGGCGAAGCAACAGGCAATGTATAGGCCCCCATGTTTTCGAAAATCATCCATTCGCCAAGGTCCATATCGTGCAACATGATATTCTCAACGATTTTGTCCAGTCCGTCACACGTTGGACCCCACACGCTCGAAGGAATCATCTTTCCACAACCGTTCTAGAGGCCAAAGTGTAGGATTTAATTAAAACAAAAGAAAGAAAAAGAGCATGGAAAAATACTATATTGATACGTGATCCGAATAAAATACTTTACCTTCAGAGGAATAGGAGTTACATGTTGATGATCGTACAGCAGACAATTAAATGACCCGTAAACACCATCGTTGATGTAATACATATTGTGCGTAACAGCGCTGGTATTTTCGTCTCCGCGTATGGAACGTTTGCTGTGGATACTCGTGGCCAATGTAAAGGCAGATGCGACGTAAAAACGGCCCGGTTCGGCAATCACATGCACAGCATCGGCTGAACAAAATTCGTACCGTAAGGCGCGGTCCAAAACAAAGTAATATTACTTGTAACACGACTAATGTGGGGGAAGCAGCTTACTGTTGAAGTATTCGTCGAGAGCTTTATTAATAACCTCGGCGATTTTGTCGATGCTTGTGCCTTTGTTGCCCGGATAACCACCACCAAGATCCAAGAGGTATGGCTTGAAACCGAGATCGGTAGCCATGTCGAATAGTACCTTGCAGTGAAAAATAGCACGGTAAAACACCGGTGGATCTTCACATCCGGATCCAACGTGGAAACTGAAGCCCACTACGTTAAGGCCCAAGTTGTACGCAAGGCGCAGAAGATTAGGCGCCTCGTATGTCGGATCACAGCCAAATTTCATGCCAAGCGGGCACAGGGCTACTTCCGCATCGCAACGAATTCGCAAGACAACCTGCACAAATGAAGAATCGCATTGATATGATATAGATACTTTTGAAACCAGCGGCAGACGATGCCTCGTTTGCTCGCTGGTTTGCTTGCGTGCACCTTTGCTGGCCAGTGAGACGGCTCTCACCAGCCAGCAAAAAAGCATCGTATGCCGCTGGCTTGAGATAAAATTATCACAGATTTTTGAGAAAGAGAAACACGCAATATACTGGTATTCTGTATATTCTGGTGCGTGTACTTACCTTAGCCATTGGGAAAAGTTTCTTAATCTTGTGCAACTCGCTTTCGTTATCTACTGTCATAGTATCTACTCCCACTGCAGCAGCGTGACGAATATGTGAAGCTGGCTTAGCTGGATTGGCAAAAATAATCCTTGAAGGCTCTACACCAAGGCTCAATACTTTATTTATCTCATTCTGCAAAGTGAAAATATATATTTTATATCTGTTACAAAATGTAACAAATACATCTCTGTCGAGAGTAAAAATACACTTCAACATTTTTCAATCGTATTTACCTTAGATGCACAATCAAAATTAATGCCAAGGGCCGCTAATACTTCAATTACGATCAAATTGTCGTTGCATTTCACAGCTGAAATTGAACAACTTGTATGAGTGGCCGTGCACCGCACATGACACAAGCGTTGACAAGTTCCGAGTATTAACGACTTACCGTAATAGGGCTCGACTCGTGGCAATTTTTCTTTCCAGATTTGATGCTTTTGTACAATATCCCCTATATCCAATACATAGAAAGCTTCTTCTTGTAAACCACTCATTGCAATATCTTTCATAACGGTCATAACGTTGGACTCGCTGTCCAAAACGTGGATACGTTCATCTAGATTTGTTACCTTCATGTTGATTGAGTTTGATTGAATTACTTAGTACTCTGTAGGTGCTAGGCAGCAAACTGAAAGTTGGACAACGGACATAAGCGCAAAGTGTAAATGACGTCGACTTTATATTCTTTACGTTGCAAAATCAATTTAATATAATAGAAACATACGAGGCAGCTGTCAATGCTAATTGGGTGAGTCGTAAGGAAGCGGATTAAGACCAGATCACTGTGGGGGTGCTAGCAAAGCCACGGGGGCTCTGCATTCAGGGCCAACTTCCAGTTGCCGCAGTTATTCAAGCACCCACGGACAGACTGGTCGACCAGTCTATCGCAGATAGAATCCTGCAATGAGAAAAAGTGACATCTGAGTTAGCTAAATACCGCTACAAGATTACCGCACGGGAACTACCAATGTCTCTATACTCTATAGTAATTTGAAAAAAAAGGATGTGAACGCAAATAAATTTCAAGCCTCGTTATTAGTGAAGGAGAAAACGGCTGTTTAAATACGCGTTCATCAATTAGCCTATGACGTGATAAAATAATTCTATAATTATATATTCGCCAACATTTTATCTTATCCGTTTATCTCAATTTTATCACAATTTTATCACAAATCCGATATATCTAATGACGTTAAAACAATATGTGACTTACAAGAAAAAAAGTCGACATTACGTTTTCAATTTAATTTGTTCACTGTTCCATACAAGTTCTTAATGTACGAAAAGCCTACTCTCAGACTCTTTTACTTGCTGAAGTTAGATCCTACCTGAAGGGAAGTAATTCTCGTTTCTTTATATACACAGCGAAAGAAGTAATTATGTCACTATTTCGAAGTTTTGGCGACGTTTCTAAATTTTAGCGACACCTCTATCGCGCTTCATATGTGTGTGCGATGCAAAAGTAAAATATAAATGCTCCGCGAACAATTGGAAACGTAAGGCGCGTTAATATTGTGCACATGAGAGGCTTCGATCCGAGCGGACAGAAAATCAGAACGATACTGCACTCGAGACTATTTGGGCCTTTATTTATATGAGGAAGATAAGTAGTATCAGCCCGACTTCGCGTGGTGTACCAAGTCTACTTATACAAAATTATCTGACAACCAAGATGGTTCATCAGGAAACCGAATTAGACTGGAAGGATAATATAAATGTTACTCAAGAGTCAAACTCCATTCGGGGGTGGGAAATACCGTCACTAATCTGCGTAGCATGACTGATTATTTATCCGGAGCGTTGTATCAAAGATTGATATATCACGAATCGAATGTATTTAATGGTTAAAAATAACGCGAAAATTCCCACGGAAGTAAATATTATCGGGCGATGCAAGATACGATGAGATAAAAACTTGTATACGCATTTTCAGTTAAATATCTTAAGATATATTACCGGGTTCCAAAATACATATATTCCCACACCCCGAATTTTAAATCATTTAAAGAGATTTCTCTTTCTTAAAATGTTTTCCTGTATACGCTAAAAATTTCTTGTTACAAGTTCATAAAGCGTATAGGAATGGTTTAAATTCTCGCTTCCTGATGCAAAAAAAGCAGGTAACGACATCGAATTGTGTATGAAAGTCTTGTAAAGTTGAGATTGCCAAGTTCATCAAACCTTGTTTCATCAAACAAATTCACATACAAAGGGGAGTTCTTACGTAACATAACAATGGCTTCCGCCGGTTTGAAGAGGAAATACTGGTGTGAATGAGATAGTGCAAGTCTCAAGATACGAGTAAATACGGCTACTGGCCATTCTACAGACATTGATGTTAAAACACGTGGTGCAAAACGAGCGAGAGAATTTGAAAACATGTCTTATCGTCGTTATAGAGATTAAAAGTTTTCATATGCTATAAGGATAAGACGCTTCAGCTTGTCGAAAAAAAAATGTACAAAAAAGTTACAAGATAAGAATTAAATTAATTTCTATTCTAATTAAATTAATGAAATTAATTTCTCTTCCATCTTTGAGATACAATCTTTATTCTGAGTAGGAAAAGGTGTGTTTAGAAAAGTTAATAAAACTTTCTAAACACGTAACGATAATTAAATGGCAAAAGCAATTCAATAAACAATTTTAATATATAGTGGAAAGTCCTCTGTTATGAGATAGGCTTATAATATGAGATAGCAGTTCTACTTGGCACGCTATACTTATGACTGTTAATCAGTTTTTTTTTCTTTAAGTTTACCCTCTTGTGGGAACGCCTTTCAACCTTTAGGTTTGCATCAGCGTGGTATCTCCTAAAAATTCCTTGAAATTCAACCTTAATTTTGATTAAACGCTGAATTTTCATCAAAATTTTATCACGAATCTTTATTTACGATTACACGACCGAACAATGAATTTTTCGCTAAACAGCTTTCGCTCCATGGGCAACAAATTAACGATGAAATCAATAAACGCCTATTTAATTTAGCGAAAACCCTGCTGTCTCATATTAGGAGTTTATTTCATAATAGAGGACTCTTCTCTAGATATATACCGTTCATTGAATTATTTATTTCAAATTGTTTGGGAACGTTTGAAATTGTCGCAATTAAAGAATTAGATATCCCGAGAGGCATCGCTGCTTATAAAGTTACAACGTTATATAAATACACGTCCGAAAATTAAGTACAAGCTCACAAAGAACATTGCGAAATTACAGGACCATTTATGTCTTGATAGAGACAATATTTTCCTGAATCCCTTGACGTGCACAGCGTACTTCCAAGAAAACTTCAAGAAAAGAAATGTAAATATCTTGGCTCAAATCAATATGATAACACTGGATATCATTGGTAACGAGGTTGCTACGAATAATGTTTATTTCGAAATTTCAATTAAAGTATACTTCAAATAATCTTGGTAAGATAACGACCCCATACTGCTTGCATTGTTAAAGAATTTCTTTACGATACAGCTTATCGTTACAGCTTATATCTGCCTCTCTCTCTCTCGCCCTCAGTCGCCGGATTCGAATCCGATTGAACGTATTTCAGCCGCGATAAGCAGAAAAATACGAATTACAAGTTCAGTACCTTTGAAGAATGCGCCGCAAGAGGTGCGAAATAAAATTGTCCTCGATGTTACACGTAATCTATCTAGTCCCGCCTATTTGGGAAGGTAAGAAACGGCTAATCGAATATATACAACAGGAGCAACTCTTGCAAACTTTGACGTACCTATGTTTACCCACATTTCTGTGACATTGTACTTTGCACACACACCGTTATTTTCTTAAGAGTTTAATAAATATATTACGTTTCCTTTAATTAATGATAAGGTACTTTAATTTATATCGCTAAGATTATCAAAACTATTGTATTTTCTATGATACCGTAGAACTCTGAGAAAAAGTATGAGTAGACTTTTCCGACTAGCTCGTTAAACGTCTGTACATGTATATGTTATCTCGTTTCTCATTAAGATAGCGTTTTTACAGAATGTAAGTACTTCTAAATTTCTATCGCATGTAATTTATGTATACACACTAGGTGTAAAACTTCAAACACAGAGTGTGTACAAATGTCTTCACTCCTTCCTCGTCATCTGGGCAAGTACTTCAATTTTTAAGGTGAAAATTGAAAGTTCGCTTCGCCATCCGATGGTTTTCAATTTTGGCTTTCCCGTAGACGAAGCTGCGCGAGTTGAGGTGGCGAAATTGCAAATTACTTCTCAGAATTTTACCTCGCACACAAAGTGCTCCGTGAGAAAGCCAGGCAAGTTTCCAACGCAGCTTATTCGTCTCCTCGCAGAGGAAGCTTCGCGTGCGAATTGAAATTCTGAGGAAGCAATGTCCAGCTTGCACCTCAACTCAAGCAGCTTCCTCGATGAAGAATCTTGCGCAGACGAGGGAGCCAATGTGCAAAAAGTTCCTACTGTCTTGACCAAACAATTGATTGATTTGTCGTTACGTGGATAATACAAGCAGAGAGAGAAACCTGAGAGCGGCCACGCCGGCGTTTTACTTGATACCGTTTCAAGGCAGTGTTTCGCGCGTCTTTACGCCCACTTTTACTTTCGCAACTACTTTGCTACGCATCTTCTGGCACTGCCGATAAAGTCTCCAGTTTGTGCGTGTCCATGCTACGCCCATTTTTCAGGATTGTACTGCGAAATACAAGATTACATTAACATATGTAAATTGGCTGCATGATATTCACGTCAACTTTTCTCACGTAGACAATGTAAATTTTATAAATTAGATAGAACGCGCAGCACAGACACGCACCAAGTGCGAAATTTTATCGGCGGAGTCCGAAAGTGCATAATGAAAAAGAACAGTCTCCCGAAACGGTGTCAAGTGAAACGCCGGCGTGGCCGCTCTCAGGTTTCTCTCTGCTGCAAGACGACGTGGATTTATCCTTTGGCAGGAACATTTTAGACCGAAGGGGAAACCGCTGAGGGCATCGTGGCGTACAAACTTGCGGCATTACTAGGCATTTTTGATGGCATCATAAAGATAAAACAAGGTAAAGTAAGATAATAATATAAAGTAATGCCAAGGTTTTAGCGGGCATCGGTGTACAAAATTTTGCTCAGCGGTCTCCCCCACGTTTTGGACCCTAAAGAATTCGGAGACGATCCCCGACAGTCACTCGAGTAATCTTTAGCTTTTTCCCGCGTACGAGGTGCACGACAGTGCTCCTTTACCTCGGTGCGCTGTAACAGGTAACATTGCGCGCGTTATACATTTTCTTTTTGCGAAACGTCAGCTACGCAAACATGTGCGTTATCAGGCGTGCAGATTGAAAGACCCGCAAGGCAGAGCCGGGCGAGCGGCCGCCCGCCCGCTTCCTCGCTCGGAGGCAGCGACGTGTTAAAGCGACTACGAGGAATCGCCAGGGGAAACCGCGTTAATCAGTGAACTTCGAACTGGACGAGCCAGTAAACAGAGACCGATGCGATTTCAACAGGGCTCGACCTGCGTATCGTTACGCAATTATCGCGGGGGTCCCTTCCCGATAAGAAGGAAAGTGCGAAGAGAGCGTGCGCGCGCGCGCGCGGGAGAGAGAAAGAGAGAGAGAGACCCGTGCGTGCGTCATCGCCCGCGAACGAGGATCCTCGTTTCTCTGTCTCTCCCTCGTCCTCTCCGCCCCCCGGCGACGAGGGGATCCGCGCCAGCGGCCCGCGGTTACGCACCTTATCGGACGATCGCCACCCTGCGGGTCGGCACACGGTTATTGACGGAATGATGGAAGCTTTCGGTGACCGGATCGCAAAAATCAGTCAGATCGGCCGTCGGGCGTGGATCGGCGAGTTGCCGTCGTCCACGGCCGTCGTAGTCGTTGATCTCCTCCCTCGTCCTCGTCGCCGCCGCCCAGCCGCCGGATACTCCCGTCAACGATTACCCTCCGCGCGGAGCGTCAGTGATGAGCATCCGTTTCGTCCGTAACGCGTAAACGTGGTCCGCTCTACGCGCCACGTGCGAGCATCGCAACCGTCGTCATCAACCTTCGATCCTGAACGTACGGTCGTCGAGTCGTCGCCGCCGCCGTCACCGTCGCCGTCGCCGCCGCCGAAATTTTCACCCGGAGATGAAGGGAGAAGCCTAAGGTGCGACGCCCGCACGAAACACCGCCGACTCACCGCCACCAGCCGCTTCGCGCTCGGACTCGGAAGGAACAGTATGGATCAGGCGTTCGCGAATGGAGCGACGGGGCCCGCGCATGCGCCGCCGTCGCGACTTGTGCGCCGCGCCCCCCTAGGGAGTTTCGGCCAGCCTGAGGCAGTGATATGCGAACACTGAGAGAGCGGCCACCGGAAGTCCACTAGCGCCCCCCGACAGTGTGGATGTCAACTACGTCCGCTCGCTCGGTAACGGTACACAAGCTATGGTTCGTGTCCGGACTTCTCAGATGGATACGAGAGTCGGATGAGATGAATAAGTGAGTCGATCTATTGTTCTAAGTAATACGAAGTCAGAACGATTGATTGATTCGCTCCCCAGTGAGAAATGATTCGTCGATCGACGTCGAAACGACGTCGAATCGACATCGACACCGTCGAATTGACGTCGATTCGACATCATTTCGACGTCGATCGACGAATCATTTCTCACTGGGTCGTTTGTAGTGGTCTTAATTATTCGAAGCTTCGAAGTATCCGAAGAAACGAAGAAACTTCGAATATCGAATTGTCGAAGTTTCGAAGTTTCGAATTTTCGAATTTTCGAAGTTTCGAATTTTCGAAGTCAACTAATGCATTAAGATATAAGCTTTCAAAGACCAACCTAATTTATCATCTGTATCAGGCAGTAAAAAGAAATAGTTAATAAGATAAAATGTTAATGATAGAAAATTTATTTCCTTCGAATTAATTATATTTTTATGAGTGAATGGACAAAAATGTGTCCGACAAAAACATTTGTTTTTTTATACTTGTAATGATATTAATTAGTTGGCATTTAATTAGTTCACAGTTATAGTAAAAACGATTAATTTTGCAAAATGTGTTATTGTTTTTTATCCTGTTAATACATTAGTTGACTTCGAATATTCGAAACTTCGAAACTTCGAAAATTCGAAACTTCGAAAAAATCGAAAACTTCAATTCTCAAATAATTTCTACGAAGCTTCGAATCTTCGAAGAAAAATTTCAGCTCTAGTCGTTTGTCCCATCTGACTCTCGTATCCATCTGAAAAGTTCGGACACGAACCGTAGCTCGTGTACCGTTACCGAGTGAACGGACGTAGTTGACATCCACTTTGTCAGGGGGCGCGTCCGTTTCCGAGCTAGCAGACCTTCCGGCGGGCGCACTCAGGTTTGCATCACTGATCCCCGACCGACCGTTTTATCAGCCCCTTTGCGGGACTCCTGGTGCTCGCGCTTACGTTCCTAACCTCTGGCGCGCGCAAGTGGGAAAAATTTACATAACCTCAGCATGAAATATAGGATATTGAACGGTAAGTTACTAATATACACAAATGACGTAAAGAACTGGATGTGTAGAAACGAAGAGTGACAAATTGACGGGATACTAAGTAGTCTCATGGAAAAAAAAATACACGATCGACAGCAAGATTTGTTATTCGACTAACACCCGTCTCTACCAACGCACTTTAACTTGTATTCCAGTTTCGCGAATTAGAGGCAGGGAAGAAGTAATTCAAATCGAGATTAAAGTTCATCCGCATTGGTAGAAACGGCCCGTGAGGGTCAGTTTTGCAAATATCAGTTAACTGCTTAGGCCCGGCCTTTCATTTTCTGGTTAACTGTTGACCAGAAGTTAGTCGACACTTCACTCCCTTCTGGTTAACTGTTAACCAGAAGTTAGTCGACTCTCCGCTCACTTTTTCTATTATTAGCTAAGAAGAGACAGAGTCGACTAACTGGTTAACAATAAACCGAAGAAAAGTGAAAAACCGAGCCTCAACCAGAGTTCAGTCGACTCCCCATTTTTTCTTGTTGTTTAAGAAGAGACAGAGAATCAATTAACCTGAGGTTAACCGTTGTTTGTGAAACTGGCCCCGAGAGATATCATCTAAAATAATGCCGGATGCAATTTGGCGAGAATCGTTTTCTAAAGGTGATATTTTTTTCCATCCTAACACTGTATCGTTTCAGAAAGCTCGATGGCTCACGCGCAGCGAACTGCGAGTGTACGAGGCTGCGAGTAGCGACCGTCAGTTTATCGATACCTTGAAGATAGATAAGCAGGCAAAAAAACAACGAAATAAGCGTTAGAATAAAAAATTACATAGGTATGTCTTTCATATCCGAGCTCTAGTATGCATGCGGCCCTGGCGAGATCCCCGTTCAAAAGTAACGTGCTGCATTGCACCAAGTCGACGCAATTGGTACGATTGTACTCGACGAGGCAAGGCGCCAAGTCGAATCATTACGACACGTTGAACATCACGCCGCACGCCACCCAGACCGAGGTGAAGTCGGCGTATTACAAGCTGACCCTCCAGTATCATCCCGACAAGAACAAGAGCGAGTACGCCAAGAAAAAGTTCCAAGCCATCTCGGAGGCTTACGAAGTGCTCGGCAGTCATGAGCAGCGCAAGATTTACGACCGGACTATGCTGCTGCACCGGCAACCGTCGGTGTCGGCCACCGCCGAGCAGCCCGTGTCCCGCTACAGCGACAAGGTTTACTCGGGTTCGTCCAAGATTTACAATTTTGACGCGTGGACGCAGGCGCACTACGGAAAGCAGATACGCGATAGGCGCAAGAGGAGAGACTTGTATGAGCATGCCAAGAACTTGGAGGAAAATTGGTCGCACTCGAACAGCAACAAGTACACGGAAATCGCCATATTTTTGCTCACTCTGACGATGATAGCAATGATTTTTCGGGAGAAGCCCGACACACCGAGATCCGCGAGACGCAATAGCGAGAGTAAAGATGGCAAAACTTAGTCTACATTTATCTATTTGAATAGTACAAATTTGTATATACGTTCGCGCATGACGAATGTACAAAGTTCATGCCCGCTTATCGTTTATGTCTATTAGCAAGAGTAAGAACGAGATTAAAATAGATCGTGATGAGAAACGACGATCTTTTCATATGCTCCTTGAAAGAAAGAGAAAACTACGTATCGCGATAGAGATTGTTCTCAGCAGCACGCACCTGCCGCGTTGATTGCGCTCGTGCGTGTCGATATAGACAGACTGTATATTTTACAAGCGGAGTATAGGTAACATTTCAGAGATACCGGCGTTCTGAAGCATTGCCTACTATCGATAGGTGTATATATATATGTATAACGATAGATTCAGGTAAATAACATATAGCTCGTATATTGCGCAACGCGTCTAATATAAAAATAGTGAAAAATTAATGTGCAAAGAGGCGTGTGCGTGATACGTAAGGGGGCTCAATGTCGGGTACCTCGAGGCCGCGCTCGAGGAAACTTTTCGCAGACGAATAAACTTGCAACCCTTTTCAATACGGTCTATAAACTGGCATCCCCGGCAACGGCATCGGCATAGCTACTGGCCCGGTAGGATACGGTATGGAGGGCGTCATTCCGGGGAAATTCGAGGCGATCGGATAGCCGGGGGTGCTGTTCGAGTGCCCTTTCCTCATCAGCTCGCGCAGTTTGTCCACTTTCACTTTGCGCAAATGCATCAGTTTCCTCCGCGACAAGAACTGATCCAGGAACTCGTCCACTTCGATGTCACCGGCCAGGAACTTCTCTGCCAGGCCCTGTACATAAAAAAAGAAGTCAGAGTCAGACTGTCTTGTCACGAGCTATGGCGAAAGTCTCACTTGCCTCGGATTCCTCTTCAATCTCGGCGGCAGCCGCTTGCAGCAGGTCCAGCGCGGTATCGACGGTCATTGTGCCAGATTTGTCGCCTGCGAACAAACGTACGGCTCTAGGACTGAGTCTCGTTAAAGTTGTCAGTCACGCGGGACGACTTACGCATCTCTTCTATTTTACTCCTGACGCTGGTGCACAGCTGGTTCGCCTGTTCGCTCAGCTCCTTCAGGGCCCGTTTGTCATCTTCCAATTCGGGCTGCTTGGCCAGATTGAACTCGGCCAGAGATCTGTTGCTCGCCATCAACATTTCCTTCTCGGTCTCGAGGTCCTTAAACTGATATTCCGTCGCGTCAAGACGGTTTTGACGATCGTATCGTACGAAACTTTCCAAGCAGTGTACTGTATACAAATATTTACGAATGCAACGAATGACATCCTCCACTGCGAGACGTCGTTCGTTACAGACTTGTTCTACCAACTTGTTTCTACCAACGCAGATCAACTTTAATCTCGGTCCAACTCACTTTACATCTTCGTCTAGCTTCGCAAATTAGAAAGAGATAAGAATTCAAGCATTAATTAATCTGCAGCGGTAGAAACGAGCATCGATCGAAAGCACGAAAAGCTCCAATTGCGAGGGGAAGAAGACGTGCAGTTAGGAATTGATCTGTTAACCGCGCAGATTTAATTGTCGCGTAACGTCGAGTCTCTCCCGACGTTGCACTTAGACCGCTCGAAACTGACGCGCGAGCCGCAACCCTACCTGCTTTATATCTTTCACGATATCCTCGAATTTCCCATCGTCGTTCAGCAGCTCCTTCAGCTCGTCGTTATTCAGGTGAGACAGCAAACCCAGTGCCGCGGGTATGTCCGGCTCCTGACTCGACTTGTACATCTCTTAAATGCTAACTCGCAACGGAACGGCGAACGTTGCTTCGCGCGGATTGTCCCTTTCCTCCTTAAATCTAAAGGCAATAGCTGCGGGAAGTACGCATTCGCGATAACGCGATGACAGGTTCGCACCACGAAGCGCTCACCGAGGACGGTCGTGGGGAAGTCCGGTTTTCAGCGCCACCTCGCGAGCCGAACGTCGAACTAAGGTCGATAGGCGAAACTTATTACCCGAGGAAGCTAAATTCGGCGATTCATTATTGACGGCCGATCCCTGCTGTACCTGCAGGCGGGGGATATATTGGGGGATTCCCGTCGGACGGTGCTGCCGCCGCACGGCGGAACGCGCGACCGCCTGACACGGCGACCGGTGAGCTTTTCAAACGCGAGAAGTGGCGAGAAGGAGCGAATCGATCCCGCGGCGCAATTGCGACGGCCGCCTTCCTTGTCCTGGACGCCCCGGAGTTGTCGCCGCGACCCCGGGCAACGCCGGTCACGCCGAGGGGCGGGACCAGGTGACATGGAGTCCGCGATCGGGCATCTCGAGGAGAGCGTGAGTACACGGCGGTTTTCCGCGCGAGACGCTCCCGGGACCGGCGAGACGGGCCGCGGTAGCGGTCGGCGGTTGTGCGACGTCGAGCCACGTCGTGCGCGCCGTCTGAATTTTACCCCTGTCCCTCTCGTGTCCCCAGGTGCAGAGAGCCGACGGGAAGCTGGACATGATCGCCTGGCAGATAGACGAATTCGAGAGAGCCTTCGAGGACCCGGAAGACGAGGTAGGGTTTCGCTTCTCCGCCGTTTATCAGTAGAGATTGTCGGATCGCGTGCCAAGCCCGTTCTCTTCAGCTGTACTTTGACTCAACTTGCTCGATACGGGCCGGCTACGCGGGATACGCTAGATCAGCCGTCGATTTTGCAATACTTCGCCGATCGCACGTTGAAAGACCGAGGGCTAGCTTGCGAGCGTAGGGAAGATAAATTTTTATTTCGGACTTGACTAGGACGAAAGCGAAAGGAAAGCATTTATGAGAAGTACAACTGAAAGGGACCAGGGTATTGTGTCCATTTCTATACGGTCCTCTGTGACGTTTTATACTGAATAAACAATGTGTCACATTCGCCGGACAATTCCTGCTTGAGGCCAGGTTGATCCGTTTCACTTAGAGTTAAACATGTCCCGTGTGACATCTCGCACACACGTTCATTGAATTATCATTATTATTATTATTCGTATGCACTTTACTTGTCTGCGATGTTTTTTCGAATCTTTGATCATCAAACCGCTTTTCATTTTGTGCTTCCCAGATAGCTGTGCTTCGCCTATTACACTCTGTGCATCAGGTTAAGAAAGATTATCAAAATCTTCGTCAAGAAATTTTGGAGGTTCAGCAGTTACAAAAACAGCTTTCTGATTCACTTAGAGCTCAGCTTACGCAGGTGCACGGACACTTTAATTTATTGCGCAACAAGATCGTAGGACACAAATCACCGCAGCTGAAATAAGAGCGTGGCCCGTTTGTACGTTTGTTTCTCCGGTTATCCTTTTTTCCCCCCTATGTCACAATTGGCGTGAACCTTCCGTTACGTTCGTAATACTTGCAGCGTGGCAAACTGCAGACAGCTGTGCGCGGCCCACGGCTCGGGGTGACCAGGGATCTGACGACAGTCGGGCGAAATCATTTCGTCGTATTTCCTTTCAGGGACTTTTATCGGAGTCAGAGTTACATTTGTTATGTCGTTCTCTTGCGCATTGTCTCTGAATGTTGAAAACTTGAGAAAGAGAAATTTGATAGAAGTGGAGGGCAAGGAATGGGAATCTGCGTTCTTCGCTCCGTAGGATCCTCTCGACAAATAACTTGTTTGACTTCTGCCTTAAACGTGGCGACGGGGCCAATATATATATATATATATATACATTCATACGCTGGTACGTTGAGAATAACATTGAAATGATCTTTCATATTGCATTCACGTTGTCCACATTACAGCCCCCCTACCGTTTGCCATTCGACGCGATGACCGACAATATGTAACGATTGAAATCTTTGAATGACGGATGTAAAATCTTTCAGTAGTGCATCAAACTGAATGGCTAAAAGAGCGACACACATTTGTGTACTTTCCATTTGCCGTTAGATTTATCTGTGTATATTTCTACGCCATTCTGAGGACAATGGTTACGAAAGGTTTATTTTTCCTCGTGTACCAACCGGAGCTTTGCGAGACACTCAGATTAGAGAATACAAGCTTAGCATGATATCTTTGTGCGTATCCACATCTAGCTTTAGGCGAGTTGGACATTTACAGCTTTCAGAATGTGTTGATTTTTACGTCCCGGGCAGTTTCGGCGCCTCCCGAAAAGTCCGGAGTCCAACGTAAATTACTATACGGCGTGACGTTCTATTGTCATTCGGTGCTGCCAACAATGTCTATATTGCACATTCGCGCACAGTGAGTCTACACGTGATGCAAACACGACGCATATATGTGACATTTACATCGATTGAGGCCCGGTATAATCGATTATACACTTTGATTTGTCATTGTGATATAGAGTAAGCTCTAATCTTCTATTATATAAAAGTGATTCTCTCCACACGTTGCCGGCACGCATTATTTTGTAGCATATCTTAGCATTTTTATTCCTACTCTGTACAATATAAAAACATTAGTTAGAGCTTAGTTAAGCGGCAGGTACGAATATTTTCGTACGTTCAATCGGATATCTAGAATGTTTCTGTCGCTTGCATCATTAAAATCCGTCTACAGTGCAGACAGGAAACTGTGAATAGGTTTCTAAATCGGTAAACAGTAATATTTATACAGGGTGTCCGATGCAAGAGGACGAAAAATGGTAGATTGGGTCAGACACCCTGTGTAAATATGTTGCTCTTATTATATACAGGATGGTTCAAAAGACTCTACGCACTTCAATGCTTATTGAAATTGCACCAAGCTCTTCTCATGCCTTTGCTGTTGTGACTTTATTTACTCGCGTCGGTCCAAGTCCGCAATATGCTGGTCAGGAAAGCACGTTTGCTTGAAGGACCCAGCGGAAAGACGGTTTCAGTGCAATCATGGTCGATTCGCTATTCAGTGGTGACTTTTGGCCTATCCCTGTATATAATATTAATGCGGACGGCTGTTTATTTATTTTTACTTTATTATAAATACAGTGTTCTTTATTTCCCACTGCGTAAAACGAAAAGCTTTCGCCTGGACGCAACTTGCGCAATAAGACATACATATACTATATACGCGTGTGTAACTGGAAAAAAAAAGAAGCATTGTTGGGCAGCTATACGAAAGTTCCGAAGATACTCTCGCAGAATCCTGAATCTATACACGAACAACGCTTATGTGTTCTTAGCACGCTCGGTGTTCTTTCTCGAAACGTACACGGAGTGTTTTCAATGCTTTCCAATTTGCAGAAAATGAATGTAGTGCGAACGAGGATGAAGACACGTGTAAAGCTCCTACCGTCGAAAAATCGAGAGATGGGAAACACTATTGCCTTAAGACATAGATGCGCATTTAATATCCCGAGGTTAGATATATACGATATTAATTATTATACACAACTAAACTGTAACCCGTTGCGTATTTTCAAGGGGCCCGATGAGAGAAGAAATTATTTTCTCCTTTCCTCTCTCGTAGGAATTACCTTCTCCGCCGTTATAAATCATCTTATCGCGCACGAATATTGTAACACGACTACCTAGACTTAATATTTATTATTGATCGATTTGCGGCGCAAACGTTATTACCACGGACTGAGTAACTGAGTTTCATGATCGCCGACACGTTGCTCGCACGCGGCGTTTGGAAGAGAAAAAAAATTACTTTTCGATTCGCCTGTTATCTCACGCGCATTCGATCTGCGTCTCGCGGGGAAACTCTTCCAAGTCGACGCGCGATCACGTGGACCGGGGGAACATTGTGATACTCGGTGACTCGCACCAATCGACTTTTTATATTGCGATTAATCAAGAACGCGCCTTGGTCCTAGGTGCATCGAAAATAGCCGAGAACTACTTAACTTTTGCACTACGCTTATTAATCGTAATATGAACTAGCCGTTGTACCGTCTCGTAGCTGCTGTCTCAAGTATCGGACGCATATTACGGAATAGAGAACGAGAGAGAATATGTATCCTTTAGTGCTCTGTCAGACTGATCTCGCGCATTCGTTTTTTTCTTTTCCATATAACTTAATCCGATACATATTACCGTCTCTTCTGCAGTGTAGATACGCGTATATGATACGCAATTTTTGATTACATAAACGCACAGTGAATTTTATCCTTCGATGTATGAATGACTACGTTAAGACATTAGACAGCCTCTTGTTTGTTAATATACGCTGTAGAATTAGATCTCTAAGAGAAAAATGGTCTGGAACACATTGCAAATGTGGCAAAATTTCGGTCAATTAATAGTAAACGTCGGAGACAGACTGCCCTCAGATTTGTTCCTTTCCGGAATCTCTACATATCACACGCTTCAGATCTTTTCGAACGCAATATTGTACCTTTTTATCGGAGTATTCCCCGAGATTCGTGGATGCCTTTAATCAAAACAAGTAATTGATCTTGCACTCGTACAAGCACCGGTTTATTGAAGGACGACGTGTGTCGCATTTTTCTGTGACTTACGTAAATCTTGTCGAGCTTTAAAATGTGCTCGCGATATTGTCACGTTAAATTTGTACGTCTATTGTAGCTTCTCACTTCGGGAGCCATCGGCTAATCAAGATCGTTTTGCCTCCAAATTATAAGTTACTGTCCCAAAGGCAGGAAAATAACGATTTTCCTACGACACAAACTTGTGAGGTGCCGATGTACATGTCACCTTTAATACGTTTGAATACTCATTGTGTTTGCTTATCTTATCACACGTTCCGTCCCGAAATAAACGTCTTGTACACATGTTCACTAATAAATAATGCATACAGCCATTACATTCGCTGCATGTCGCACGCGTAGGTACAATTAATTACTTGATAATACGTTATTCAATTTATTCATTCAAGTCGCAAATGCATTTATGTAACGAATATACTTGTACAGTCACGGTTTCAGTGCAGATAAGGGCGTGAGATATCGAAATGAAAATTTAATCCGCGCGTTCGTTTATCATATTTTGAAATTGAAACGAAACAACTCGCGGGTTGATAAATAGTATTATGTTCTCGAGGTATCTATTAACGTGTATCGGACATACGTAAATATAGATGGATTTTGCAATGAGAATTACATGCGCGCATATTTACATTTATTATTGCACAAAATTTGTATTTCGACGAACTCTATTCGCCATCACTGCTGAGCTTCATCGTGCACTGGAACAGACTGTACGATTGCGTATACACATTGCATAAAACACATTGAAGTTTGTCGATTATTTACCAATCTTATATATATATACGATTGCTCAAAATTTCGATGTATATTGACAATTACGATTCACGAGACGAAAACTGTATCTTTTTAGATATTTATCGTATTGCTACATAATAAATTGTTATCTCTAGCAACTTCCTGGGAGTCCGTTATTTTCTATAATTACAACGCAAATAATTATTGTATTACGTTGGAATAATGGAATAAACGATACGTAGTTCTACGAAAAACTGGATGCATTTCTCTGAGGGAAAAACCGCAAGTTTCCATTTCGCCCCGTCGCGGCAAGTTGGACATTGCTGGAAGTGTCAAGTACGAGGTGAAGCGAGCTCCAAGCAGCAGCCTGATCAATTACTCGTTTTCCCACGCTGACGCCCACGGCGCAAAAAAAGAGTGCGTCTCAATGAGCTCGGACTATTCTGAACGTTGGATATATCAGGGGAAAGAAGACGAGGACAGACGTTCTGGAGAAAAAAGGGACGTGGAAAGCCTTCACCTTGAAAAGCAAAAGCGTACGTCTCGATTCGTCAATTGTACTGCGTGTACTCAGATACAATGGATGTATGTACATACATGCGTCTGCTCTATAGGGAATACGCTGCACGCGGGAGATGTTGCGGGCTGGACTTGACCTCGTAGGTGGATCCGAGCGAGGACCGGTTATTCCGCGCACGGATCAAGGAAAGGCTCTCTCAAATAGGAACGAAGGTTGTAGACCCTCGCCTAAGGCGGAATCCTCTTCTCGCACGGTCTAGGACCGATAGATACGACGCTCGCAATGCGAATACAATGCGCACGGTCCTCCCGCAACGTCAAGCTCGCTCGATGAATATTGATGCCCGCGCGTCACAAACTTGACCAAATCCAACCACACGGGAATACGGGCTTCCTCTAATGAATTGCCATTGTAATTAACTGTCCGCTGTACAGAGTGTCCCGGAATTACCGGGTGTCTTTAATTGTAGCCTTGGTTTAATTTGGAGTCCGGTTTTCCTTGGCGGAAGTGTCGAGACAGATTGTCATCGGTCGCCACTTTCTAGCTCCTGACGTAATTCGCGATAAAATTTGAAACCGAAATTCCTAATGAGCCGCCACGACGCGTCTTTTTTAGGATTAAGATCGCAGCGTGCGACCCGTACATCGATCCGTTGAAGAGCTTTAAAATGTTCTACATCTAGGACTTTCCAAATGTTTTAGTTCTCCAGCTCGAAATTGATCGAACGGCGAGGAAGGAGGGTTCGTTGGCACTGGTTCCCGCGTGTCGGATGTACGAAGAGCGTGTCATTGGTGAACCCGTGCGAATCTGCTCGTCGATTAGAAATTTATAGAAATCACTACCAAGGCAGTCCTGGCGAGAGAAGATTCCTCGCGCGATTCCCTTTCTTTCCAGGATCTTTGCACTTCGGCCGGCCGTTACAGTAGGCGACGCTTTCCGCTCAATTTCCACCGTGCTCGTGGGAAAGTATTCTTATTCCCGTCGTGATACAGACGTATCCGCGCGGGACGATTCGCGTGTAACGATGCGCTGTGCGGCGAGGAGGCAATCGCGGATTGCAATATTTATTCCGTGCCGCTTGACTGCGCTCTAGTCCTACCAGAGATAGAATATCGGGACCTGCGATTTTGTCGAAAGGATAACAATTCATAGGTATCAATATTATATAACCGTTTTATGAATATTATTATAGCAAATTCGGTTGCTTGCGCTGGTGCGCACCAAGGCTTGCTTACAGTCAATTCTTAAATTTAAGAATCGTTTTAAGTACCTCTTGAAATACTTTTGAGTAAAATGTGATTTATGTAGCATCCGCACGGTCATTTTCTTCGGCTGGATGGTTTTTGAGCATGTACTGAAGATCTTAAATATAAAAATTGACTATGGACAACCCAAGTAGAACAAATTAGTCATGAAAGTATCAAGATGACGTATTTCAAGGGGTATTTAAGACGATTCTTAAATTTAAGAATTGACTGTAAGCAAGCGTTAGCGCGCACTAGTGCAAGCAACCGAATTCACTATCAGAGCCGCAAAAGATAACTCGAAGAAGTGGAAATTATTGTCTACAATGTATCTTCTTCTCCGCAAACTTTAGCCAGCGATACGGGATAGACTGCTACATAGTGATGAAGTTTCTGATCCACCACAAAAGCCGGAAGCGGATGTTTAGGAGCGTGTCGGGCGAGTCGTCGGTCGGAAACAGAAAGAGAGAATCCTGCGGAAGGCGCGAGAGTGGTCGCGACGTGTCTGTCGATTTCCTCCCGGCGGTCTTGCCGCTTTGCTGACTTCGTCGTGTAGTGCAAGCTCCGGAAAGATTTTCCACCCCATCTCGAGTAGCCGTCCCGCGAAAGTGCAACCGTGTTCGCGACGCGACGGGTATGCGGGCGCGTTCGCGCGCGCACGCTTTCGTTGCGGCGACGTGACAGGAAGAGAAGGCCCGTGAAAGGCGCTGGTCTTTCATTGAGAAATGGAAAGAGTCCTCCTCGTCATTCCGATTCGTCTAATGGCCTAGACGCGTGAGATGCGTGTCAACTGGATGCTAATTGTAGTCGGTACGTGTGGGAAAAATCCTAATCTCCTAACATCCCGGTACACCAACGAAAGTGCCCGCCTCTTCAAAGATTTATTCGATAGCCAATAATTCACCTTAATCAGATTCTTCCTTCTAATTGTAAGATATATTTTTTAGACTTGTTGAGAAGAATTACGTCGTTGCCACAATTCCTTTTTCTTTTCTTATATATTATCCTATAATTCCATGGTTCCTTGCAGAGGAAGGAAGTTATCGATCGTCGAACCCGATTTTCACCTGAACGTTCCACCGAGCATGTCGGGCCGCGGCCAAAGGCAGTTTCCAATTTATGCGGCTAGCGTACTCTTGAGAATTTGATAACGAAATTCCATATGCTGATGTTCGGATTTCGGAAGGGCGCTATTAATTACAATCTGTTAATTAGTAAGTTGTTGCAACGTAGCGCATTTCAGTAATGAATAATTCCAGATATGATTTCTAAATATAACTTCTCCGAAGTGCAGGATTAAACTCCAAGGGTCTCTCTGAAGTAAGTTGGCAGAAAAGCGAAAGAAACAAGATTGCAATAATTCGATAAATTAATCAATTTACAATCTCACAATGAATCCAACCGCTGTGTACAATATATATATCTGCTACAAAAGATTCTTGATATAAACCAGTAAGAAACTTGCGCACTTCCGAAGTACGCGGGCTGTCGAACCCAACTTCGCCGGGCGAGTTGCAACGGTAGTTTGCGGAAAATTGCCTGGGACCATCTGTATCATCCTCGCCTCGCGTTGGAGCGTGCCGCGAATGCGGACGAGCACCCCGTTCTAATAACCTACTCCCACACCGCCGATCGGCCGGAGTGCTCGCTCGGTCGGTCCCCCGAGTCCAAGTCGGGTTCAGTCGTCTGGCGACCGGTTCCGAGGTCTGGGGCCCTTGCTCACCGCACGAGTCTGACTCACTGTCGCGGCCGATGCGAGAGTAGTGCCGCCGGAAAGCAGAGCCTACGCTTCTTTCACATGAACGGGTAAGCATGAGACCTGGAGGACTGTCATTCCTAATAAATTAGGGAAATCGCGGTTGAATGAAGATTTAAATAACACCTTCTCAGCTCATATCCGGCTTTCCGTGGGGAATAAGCTGCTCACTTATCACTGAAGCATGAGACTAAAATACACCTTTTGCATTCCGTTATACAGTTATCTTGTTTCCGGGAGTCTTCTATTTTCACTCGTTAATTGTTCGGATTTGTTAGCAGTCTTTCGTTGTGAAAAAACCTGACGGCTGGGACGCGGTTTCGAGTATTTCGACCCCGTTGGCGTCGATTCGACGTTAGTGTTCTCACTGGAATGAATTTTGACTTTTCGTATCGACGTGTCGGTGAAGAGTGCATTAAATCAGAAAAATTTATGAGACGCTATAGAATTTCTTTCCTTTGTCCATCAATTCACATCGCATTATTATTTACTTTCATTGTCTCACAATGCTGGATTGTCTAGATGCAGTAATAAATGTCTACTTTTCTTTGAGGACACGGCAATTTTATACGATAGCGACTGGTTTCTAGATTTAGAGATAGATTTGGGACTTCGAAACGAAATTTGACGTTACTTGTATCTCGTAATCGAATATTTCCGTCAAAATTGAGCGCAGAGATTTGTTATTTAAACCCGAGACGAAAAGTTTTCCGCCAAGTATATCACGAGAGGCCGTCCACATTCTCTCGTCGCAACTCTTTAATACTTGATATCTCATTTCTAGGTGTACGTTTATGTTTGAGGTCTTCGACGGAGTAGCGCGGCAGCGAGTCATCACGTATAAATGATTAAAGGCTGTTTAGACCTAAACTGAGAGAATTCTTACGCGAGAATGTCGCGCGGTCACAATTTATCTCTCTCTTTGATCCATAACTGTGTTCACATTGTTCTTATCTCGACTGAATATAATCGTATATATTTCTAGGTACTTACCTTGACGAACACTTATCCCGCGGTATATCTGGGATACCTTGCGCGTGGAGTGTCGGTGTAATAACCGGTTCAGTGTGGCTCCTTCGTCATCGTGTCTCTCCCTCTTTCGCGTAGCTTTCGAATGCGGCATTTAAACTCCGACTTTGTGCGCCTTCGTGACTCCTTCGGGCCCCGGTCGCGCCGAGAGACCAGGTCGCGATATCGATCAAGTGGCCGGAGAGTTCGCGCGTCTCGTACGTCCAGCGTAAAGAACGTACTCGGCAGCGAATAAACGTGGAGACTCCGTTTGACCTTGATTAATGCTCGTTCTTGCGATCTCTAATGTACGGCGCGTCGACTTTCGTGCCGCTAATCGCTGTCGTTGCTGTAATTCGCGTGTGGCGTTTCCTCCGTTACTTTTCGAGCGAAACGCTCGCTAGTACCGCGCGCGGCGAGAGAGAGAGAGGTCATCAAACCTCCGCCCGGTCATCTCCATATGTGGTTGCTCACCCGCGAACACGAGCGTGGTTTGTAATCGTCGCTCTTTTGCTCGCAACAATATTGGAGACCCGATAACAGTAAATTAACATAGTTTCGCAACAATGAAACGATTTACAATAGTAAATTAATTCTATTCTGCTTGAAACAGTGGATTTGATTTAGTCGACTGCGTGTACAGCCGTGATCGGAAAGGTTGTTCGACGTTTTATGATAAATTTCGGAAATGCAGTCTGTCGCGTGAGAGATTATATAGCTTCTGCTCGCGGATACGTGCAGTGGCGCGTTATTAGAGCGAAGGAACGGTATGTACGACTATCTATGCAACGATACGTACGAATATTCCGAAAACTTATTGCGAAACGTCGGACAACCTTTCTGACCATGAAAGAAGTTACTTGTAGTCAGCGGTGACGATTAAAAATTAAAACAGGAAACTTGTAGTCAACCCAACTGGCAGCTATTCCTTTATTTAGCAAGTGCAACGTTTCGACCTTATTTTTGGGTCCTTAGCAAGTAATACTGAGTGAGTCATCGTCGTCTAAAAGACAGAGTCAAATTATAAAAATACAAGTACACGTGAACACTGTGGATGCTCGATTCGAACATCGAGTACTTGTATTTTTATAATTTTTATAATTTGACTCTGTCTTTTGGACGACGATGACTCACTCAGTATTACTTGCTAAGGACCCAAAAATAAGGTCGAAACGTTGCACTTGCTAAATAAAGGTACAGTTGGGTTGACCACAAGTTTCCTGTCTTAACTTTCTGACCGTCACCGTGTATCAGGGCGCATACGACGAATATGAAACGACGTGAAAACGAAATGTACAGCGTTAAGAAGGAACCTGTTAATTGTGACAACTGTTAAGTACAGACGCGAGACAGATTAATGCGTGAGATATAACGAAGTGAATTGTCAAGGGAAACTGGGGGGAGGCATTTTCTCTCCTTCGAACGAGGCGATTAGCATAGCTTCGAGCGGCGTTAACGTAGCGTGAATCATTGTCGCGGACACGTAACGATCGACGGCGTTACGGGAGAAAAATTTCGAATTCAAATGCGCGTTCGAGCACACATACAAATCACATTGCGTTTGCGCTCATCTGACGACTCGCTATCTTCTTTACAGGGGCCGGCTCGTCTCGTGACCGAACATGCGCTCCCTCGTGCTTGGTCTGACATTAATCGCAAGCCTGCTAGTCGTTAGAAGGGTTTCTGCCCATGGAAGACTGATAGAGCCGCCCTCGAGGGCCTCCATGTGGAGATACGGCTTCGACACACCTCACGATTATAACGACCACGAGTGCTATTGCGGCGGGTTCACCAGGCAGTGGCAGCGGAACAAAGGGAAATGCGGCATCTGCGGCGATCCCTGGGATTCTCCAACGGTGAGTCCTCCTGAAACGGAGAATCAGATAAGCACGTAAAGTTCTCGTACACCAAATCTGGCTCTTAAGCGATTTCCTCAGTTGTCTGCAGTGTAGTTACAATTCGGCATCGGTGAGTTACCGTTCGTTTTCTGAAAACGAAAATCAGAGTTGCAACCCCGTGTGGCGCACCCGTGGTCAAAGGTGGCCTCGTCGTTATGCTTTAAGACGAGCTACGAGCTGCTTGTCACACGACACGGTCTGTATCGGCCTTGCGGAATAATAGGTAGGGATTTAATTGTAATGACAATGGAAAGTCTGCGAAGGTAGTTGTTCGCGAGTCAAAGATGATAATCCACGTGTAGCCGCGCTACACGTACAATTACTTCCCGACGATCCTCTTGCAACACCGACCACACACCATTACGCGCGATTCTTCGCTCCGTTGACCGTGGAACAGCGCACAATACCGCCGTAATGTCGACACGTCTCCGAAAATTATGCGGTGCGAATGCAGAAGGCAGTCTGCTTTTCTGTCGACCGATTCTTCTCTCTAAATGTTAATACGATATGTCAAAATTTACACGGTGAAAAAAAAGTCGCTCGAAAGGGAAAATGTCAGGTCGATGGAACAAACGGCATGATTAACGCGAAATAATTACACGGTCGACTTGAATGATTGTTACTATCCAATTGTCGCAATTCTCAACGGGGAGAAAAAAGAAAAACTTTCGTCAGACGTTTTCCTTCGGAAGAAAGCGCTAGAGGTGACTGTGCTAATATTTTCGACGCTATTGTTAGAGACATTTGTTCGTTTCTCCCTTTCTATCCTTAATGAAAGTGAGTGAAACGCACCTTGTCGCGAAGCGCGTTTTATTATTCTGAATTAAGCGACGTGCAATGACTCGTGACACGAGAGAAAGATGTAATTACTCTCCTCGCTGCCTAGTAATAATAATACAGGCTTTGCAACCGTGAACCGATTATTGATACGTCGTTTGCCTTAATGAATCATGCACTCGAGCACGCAATGAGATCACGCATTCGAAAAATACAGAAGCAAACGAGTGGAATCATTCAATTTTTTGCAATTCTGATTCCTCATTTTTTTGCATCGCATAAATTAAAGCTCCGTGTAGATTCTTGGTCTCGAGTTCCGTCATAGATCGTCGAACAAAATTCCAGATGCAATCGCAAACTAAACTACCGGACTACAGCATCCAAAATTGTAGACCTAGAATTTTGCTTCTGTCCTGACTACGCATGGCGTAGATTACAGAGTTCGTGTATGATTTAGAAAAGAAGAAGAAGAAAAGGACGGCGATTACTGAACTCCCATAACTTTCATGATCCGGTCTCGTGTTCCTATAATCAGCCGATCGCGTTTTCGCGTTTTATGCGGGACGCTTGGCCTTGATACGTACGTCTGATATCACACGGACGAAAGTAGCCCGAAACAGAAGTGAAATCCTCGTTTCCCTCTTTCTCTCTTTTGTCAATATTCACGCGTTATTCCCTTTCTCGTTACCCACATACAGCAAACGGTGTTTCTTTCTGAAAACAAATCCTAATAATGTAACATCGGGATACAAGGAAGAGACAGCAGGTTTTCAACATCCAAATTCAATGACAAATCTTTTTTCACCACGATTACACAATCTGACAATGAATTTTCCACCGAGCAGAGATTTTGCTCCAAGGGCAACAAATTCATGGTGGAATCAGCAGATAAGGCCTGTTAATTTAACGGAAATCCTGCCGTCGCATATTAGGAGCCTATCTCATAATAGGGGACTTTCCTCTATACTAATGTAATGTAAGGAACGTGCGGTACATATTCTACTTTACTCCATTTTACTGTTCAGCCACGTGTCCACGAGACGGGTGGCAAGTATGGGAACGGCGTGATCGCTCGGCGTTATCGGACCGGATCGGTCATACCGGTCCGCGTGGAACTGACGGCGAACCATCACGGCTACTTCGAGTTCCGCACCTGCGCCATGACCTACCGTGACCGGGAGGTCACCCAGGAGTGCCTGGACCAGCACCTGCTGCACGCCGAGAACGGATCCACCCGCTACTACCCTGGCCCCGGCAACCGGGTCTTCGAGGGCTACTACAAATTACCGAAGGGTCTGACCTGCGCCCAATGCGTCTTCCAGTGGCGATACATTGCCGGGAATAACTGGGGCGACTGTGGCAACGGCACAGGTACGCCGGCTCTCCGATATCAACCGCGGAATGTATTATGCGGTGCGGATATACATCGTGGATTAGCTTCAAAGATCGCTGTCTGTCATTAAGTACATGGATATAGATAGATATAGATTATAGAAATAAAACGAATGCCCATTAAATTTATTAATGGTGACGGGCCGAACGGTAACGAGGAATTGTACGGCTCAAAGTAGGTCAAAGAGTTCACATATGAAAGACGATCTGGGCCACACCAGCGATATACAGGAATGATCGCATATGGATCTCCTTGCGCGAGATGTAAGAAAATGATAGGACTGCTATGCCGTATCGCGAATAATCTAAAAGCATTTTTGAGACTTCCATTTCATATTCTCGACTCGTATGTCTTAGCTGTGGCATACGTATGTGTGCTAACAATCGGTAATCCTGCCATACGTCATTAAGATTCTGTCGGAACGATAGAAAGTGCTATTACTTTGTCCTACATAATAAGAATGACTCAAGAGTTTGCATAACATCGCTATTTGACGGCTTCGTTTAGCAAGGCAAAGCCTGTCTGGTTTTCCTCGTGTGATTAATTGGCGCACTATTAATAATTCGATGGATCGAAACTGATTTTTATCTGGTTACCGTGTTGCTGAATGATCGCAAACATCGTTTACAAGGTCCGCGTAACTCTGGTAAAATACCGGATAGAATTTCTTCGAGTGTCAAATACATTTTCACAAAATTGCACCGTTTAGGAGCGGTGGGGTGCGGGCCTCAGGAAGAGTTTCGAGCCTGCGCCGACATCGTCATCGGTGACAATGAAGCGGAACTACCGCCGAGGCTACCGAAGCAGCCGACCACCAGCTCGACACCCACAGACAGATTGCCGGCGGACACGTTGCCGAAATCCGGGCCGTATTGGCTATTCAGCGTTGTCATCGCTGGTACGTGCCTGCTGGTGGTGCTGGCCGCTATGGCATTGCTTTACACGTACTACTATCACGCCGGTAGAGCCAAAAAGTGGCTTATGGCGAGGAGACTCCTGGCGCAGGAGAGTCCGCCGGTTGCCCCGCCGAGGCACAAAAGGCATCATCACGTATCGAACACGCAGCTTCAGCTGTAGAGCTCTGTACTTGATTGTCAGTATCGCACCTTGGAGGAGAGATAGCTCGAAGGAACTTTCCGATTCAGTCGATACGCGATATCGTCGTGTCAACTATATTTTGCTCTAACTCTTAAAAAGGTCTGATGTTCAAACATGACGGACACATAGAGTTCATTCACGAACAGACTGTATTTCAAGCGATATATCTTTATACTTGGCACGTACTCTCTCTTGTATATACATATCAATAATTTTATATATATATATGTATTAAAAGTATTTATTTTATATAATCGTTCATCTTGTGACATATTTTTTCCTTCATATCTTAATATGAAATGGAAAGATTGTACCAACAGCTTAGATTGACTAATACTTCGTAATTGTCGATCTTTATGAATTGTGGTATCTTCTCTGAAAACATAAGATCCGATTTAGAGAAAAGAAAACACATATTCACACATACATTGTGTGTAGAGAAGCTTGAAAAGCCGAGAAATCTATACAGAAACATAATTGAGTACATAAAAAAAATTGTTAACATACAGAATCTTGTAGTTACTGCACACTTGATTTTCTAAGCGGCACATGTATAACATAATATCAAAGCACTTTTGCCGGATAAACTTTTAACGGCAGAGCGATTCACTGTAACAGTACTACTAACACATGAGTTTTAACATGTATAGCCGATATAAGTTTCAAAATTAATGTCAATAGACCAAACGAGGACCAGCATCGTAGAGCGAGTTTATTTTTTATTGAGCAACATATTCCTGAAGTCTTGATTGCTCATCGACTGCCCATTTCCATCAGAAGCTGCACTACCGTTACTGCTACTCGCTTTAACATTACGGGGAACCATAGACAGCAAAGTTTTGGGCACGCCGAATGCCGTGCGGCTTGTCGACGTTCCACCTAACGACTTCACCTGTCCCCCGTTTTCCTCTGTTTGGTGGACTTTCTTGCGATCGGGTGGTTGGCTTATCGCAACGCTGATCACTTTGTCCTGAATCTTCATACCGTCCGTGTTCAAAAGAGCTTTCGCGGCGGTCGCTTCGTCGTGATACTCGACGTAAGCCAAGCCCTTCGAGTGCCCATTGCGGTAAGTAACTAGGCGAACTTCCCTCAGATCTCCGTAGACTTTAAACAACTCCTCCAGTTCCTCTTTTGTCATCGTAAGTGGAAGTCCTTGAACACAATATTGAATGTGCCGAAATTATCATCGGTAAGTTTTCTTCGGAAAATTTGAGACTATGGCTAAGCTAGTAAGAAAAACACAGGGAAAATAGTTGTGCCGCTGTTGCCACTGTGATTTGTTCATAAATATGTTATACCTTTGACAAAGAGCTTCTTTTTTTCAAGTGTAGAACTGTATTTGAACGCTGAACTCCTGGTACTCTTGTTAGGATCGCATTTTGAAACGTACATGGGACGTCCTCTTATAGGTGTCCTATCTAATTTCAAAGCTTCCTTCACAGCTTCCTGTAAAATAGCAAGTTACATTTTAGCTTTACAGTTGTAAAATTTTAAGACGAGACACGAAATTAAATGTTACGATGATAATTTACACGTATATCTTTTACGGAATTATATATCTTACTTTTTCGCATTTTTATTGGAAGTTTCCGTTTACTAAACAATCACATATACGTACTGCGCTACTTAATTGCACATAGCAGTATCCTTTGCTACGTCCCTTGTAATCTTTAATCATTCTGAATGACGTTATCGGTTCAACGGGTTTTAGAACATCTCTTACTTCGTCTTCGGTCGCTGTGTAATCTAAATTGCTAACAAAAACTGTAATACTATCGTCTATTTCAGGTTGACTATCTTTATCGTCAGTATCTTTAATCTCTGTTGTTTTATAACCGGGCGGTGGTACGACTTCTGGCTTTGATTTCTCTTCCTCATTTGTCGTTTTGCTATCAACATTCAAGAAACTTTCTCGTAATTTTGGCCTCACTCGCACGTCCGTTTTCACGATTTTCGACGGAGAGCTTCCTAAATTTTTCCACTTGCCGTCGTCTGCTTTTCTTTTACTCGCTTTCCTGTCTTGTGTGGACGATTCGCTCTGAGAATGAACTTGCTGCGCCTTTTGTCTCTCTGCCATAATTTTATCGAGCTTGTCTTTCGTTTTCGCTTCGCAGAACTCCATTTGCTCCAAAGTCCCTTTATCGCGCTCGAAATCTATCCACGAGTTCGCTATACTTTCTGGCCAGTCTTGCGTGGAACCCAAGGCTTTCTGATACAGTTTCCTTAGGTGTTTTGAATCACCGTAACTTCTATAAATAAATGAGAAAAGATGCTTTAAAGAATAGAACAGAGTTACAAATATAAGTTATTTAAATCGAAATAATTACTTTTCTAGCACTATATATTCCAGCCAATAAGAAGCTGTCGCAGAATGCCCATGTGAGAGAATATCGGCCCACAATCTTCTCATTTGTTCCATATCATCCGCATGTATCGCTTCAAATCTCGCCCAATATTGCAAAATAACGCAATTGGGATCGCCGTCCAGACCGAAGTATTTCGCCAGGTGCTCGCACGCTCTGTTAAACGTTTTACGAATAACGTCTAGATATTTATCCCTCTCCTCGTCAGGATACTGCTCGATTCTGCGCCGCATACACTCGAGATACGCAAGCCACAGAGTGCGATAATCTTCCGCCGTTGAAAAGCCGGCGGACAACGCGCTCTCCAATATCGCCTGGACCTCCGATATATTTTTGTCCCACACCTCGTACGATCTCATCCACTTTTGCCAGACTGCCGAGCACCAGGGAATATTTCTCGACGCTCTTCGATAAACGGGGTCCAATACATGCGCGAGCCTCGATTTATTTTCTAGATAGGCGATGTAATCCAACCAAATTGACGTCTCTAAACTCAGCTCGGTTATCGCTCTTTCGTACAGAACTGTAACGAGATCCAAGTTGTTTTGCTTTATGTACAGTAGATATCCTTTGTAAGCGTCAAGCAGTTCACTGTGGCTCTGCGTGGAGACAAGCTTCTCCTCGTAAGGGAGGTACGACGTCAACTTTGCAGAGCTCTGTCTGTAGCACTTCAGAATGGACTTCTCGTCGGTGTCCACCTCGGCGCTGTACTTTGCGCACCACGACTGATACTCCTCGTGCGTCTTATCCATGTCTAAGAGAGGAATGGACAACTGATGCTTAAACAGACTGACGATGCGCTCCAACTGAGCCTTCTTTCTTCCGTTTTCAGTGTCGCCGTCCTAGAAATTCAAGATTAACCGATTACACAATACAGACAGCGTCAGCGCATTCACTTGTACCCCGAACCCCTTACCAGCGACGACAGGGAAGTAAGTATCATGTTCTCGTATTCGCGATACGCCTCCCAAATTATCGCTCCTTTCGTCACGTGCATTCCAACAGCAGTCAGCGCGCGATCGAAGAGCTGTCGAACTTCGTCGACCCTCCCCTCGTCCTTGCCCATGTACTCGATGACGAACTGCAGGTACTCCAGCCACACGTCCACGGCTGAAAGTAACAACGTCGCAACGATCACGATCTGCTTCGTCCACGCCGAGCGGAACCGCGGGACAACCCGGGGGGGCAAAACTTACATACGTAATCCTTGACTGCTCGCTCGCACAGCTCGACCACCTCGGCCTTCTGCTCGCCGGTGGTCGCCAACTTGATCTCGTCGCTTATCCAGACGAGCCAGAGCTCGGGGCTGAGCGGATACACGTTGCTCATGTTGTTCCTGGCGGCTCGCAGTCGGTCGAGCTCGCCCATCGTGTGCAGTTTGTTGATCAGGGCCACATGACTGGAATAGTCATACGGGTTCGCTGACAAGGAGGCTTCCAAGGATTTCACCTCCGCCTCGTTGACGTCCTCGTCGTCCTCGTCATTGTCGTCGTCGTCGTCGTCGCTCCCAGACACCGTCTCCGCCGCTCCCTTGTCGGCTCTCCCCTCGGTTTCGCTCGTCACCATCTCCTCGCCGCCCGAGGCTTCTCCCGGAGACACCTCCTCGTTCGCAGCGTCCATCTCCTCGTCCATTCCCCTCGCGATTCAAGCCGGCCAGGTGCAAACAGCCGCGGACGAGATGAAGCGCTCCGAAGTGTAAGCTGATCCGCCAACGCGCTTTCGCGAGCCGATTGAAGGTTATGTTTTCGTCTTCCTGCCTCTTTATCGACGGGGCGACTCGCTCCGTCCATTCGTTCGTGGAGGTTCCACGAGATGTCGTCGCTCGTCCGATCAGCTTGTCCTGTCACCGCGCGGCTCGTTGCCACGGTAACCGCGGACGCCAAAACAGATGTCACGTGGCCTCGCGCGACGCGCGAGATCGTGCTCGGCACAGTTCCGCGCGGCAAAAGGGCCGGGGGGGCGAGAAGGAACGCAGCTTGTTAGGGGCAAATCGTACGAACGAACAGTTTTGCACTGTTCGCTGAAATTTAAGTGATAAATTACCGTACGCCGTGAACAAATCGCGGTGAGATCGGAGCGAGACCCATCTCTTTCGTCTCCACGATCGCGGGCATGTCTTCCCCTCGCGTCGATTTCGTCGCCGGGCCCGCGCGACGCTCGCAGGACCAGACCGAGGTGGATTTCGGCCTCTGCTACGCGCACCCGGTGATCGACGACGACCGGGACACGAGCGAGGTGCTCACGCGGAGTAAAAGAGCCGCGCGAGGAGCGCCGGACGGTAGGGACTCGTCGTCGGCCGAGGACGGGCTTTACGTTCCCGAGAGCCCGTTCACCGACAAGCTGGTCAAGCCTTATCGGCTCGACGACGTGCGGCCGCCGGAGTACGAGTCGCGGCCGCGGTTCCGCGGGAAACTCGTCGAAATCGCGGTGCGGGACGTGCGCGTGCACGCGCCGCCCGGGGAGGATCGTCAGCCCGGGACGGCGCCCGAGATCGTCTCGGTCTCCGTGCTCTTCAAGGGCAGGCCGGTCTGCGCGGCGAACGGCCCGTTCAATCGGAAGCTGAACGCGCTACTGCTGAGGCACTCGGAGTGCCACAATCTCGCGATGCGGGTGCACGCGCGGCACGGGGCGTCCAGCGTGCTCCCGTTGCCGCTGCCCCGGCGCAGCGTTCGGGACCACAAGGTGGACATAGATTTCGCGATCGGCAACGGCTCGGGGATAATATACGCCGGGACTGTCGTCTGCACCGTCTCCCTGTCGACGTACGGCAGCAGCGAGCCCGAGGAGGAGAGCAGCGCGTGTCTTTACAGGCCGAGCAACGATCCGAACGATCCGCAGAACAGCCTCTCCCTATCGCGGCCTCGCCGACGTTCCGCCGGTAGTAGCAAGGACGTCAAGTATTTTCTGCTGACGGACCCGGCTCTGGTGTTCGACGCGGACGCTAGCGCGGCTCGCAGAGCGCCGCCGCCGTGCGCACCGAAGCCGCCGGACATGGTGGTGACGGAGCAGTCCGCGTTCTCCCTGCTGGACGTGTCCCTGAAGAATCTGTTCCAGGCTAGCCGGCCGCTCAGGCCGTCGTCCAGCGCTCGCAGGCATCACCCCGTAGGGCGGACGATCCTCGCCGTCACCGTGCTGCGAGGGGTGGAGGTGCCGGTGAGAGAGGAGTCGGCGCTGGTCAACCCCCTGCTGGAGGTGGGGTGGGGCAACGTCGTTCACGCGACCGCGACGGCGGAGGGGCCCGCGCCCATCTGGCAGCAGACCATGCACTTCGAGCTGCCCCGGCAGAACGGCGAGCACTGCGTGAAATTCCGCCTGTACGATCAGCACCCGGTCTGGGGCCAGCAGTGGCTGGGCGAGGCGAGGATACCCCTGGAGAGTCACAGGAATTATCAGGAGCTCGAGCGCTGGGTCGCCCTGTCCCCCCTCTTCAGCCCGGTCTTGTCGTTCGGCTACGTGCAGGCCAGCCCGGGGCGCTCGCACACCCGGATCTACGTGCTGATGAGGCTGGAGCAGCCCGGTAACGCCAAGTCCCTGGAAGCTAACGCCGTCGATACTTTGTTAAAGGGAATCCAACGCTGCCTGGCGACGCCTTACAGAGTGGCCGGTGTAGAGACCCCCGACGACGCTGCGCGGCTCGCCATGCTTCTACCGCCCTTGCCGATGCACTACGGCCCGGTCCCGCCGCGCCAGGCCTTGAGCGTCAACAAGGTGGATCACTACGGCAGAGCGGCCTTCCTGGCGACGCTGCTGCAAGGTTTCGGTTTGCAGTCGTATGTATTGTTAGGTACGTGGACCTGACGGAGCTCTAGCGACACGTGGTGCGACGGCACCTCGCTCTCGCGAGTCAACTCTCAGGAATAGTAAAGAATCACTTGTGGACGCAGGTTCTTCGCAAATAAGCCGATGGACCGCGTTTGTCTTGAGCATCGACGGAAACGACGTCGTCCTGTGGGACCCCGAGATCGGGGATCGCTATAAGTTGAGCGACAGTCGCTGTTCGCTGATGAAAGTGTCCCGGTTGATCAGTCACTCTGGCGTTAGTATGAAAAACGATTCGTTCTTTTCTCCAAACGATCCTAAATTTGCATCTCTTTCCCCTCGTGCCTTCTTCATTCTCCGTTTATAGGTTTCTTCTACTTTAGAATAGCGTCTCTATTGTAGATATGGGAGAACATGCAGAAATCGATTCTGCCTCACAATTTGAGGTACAACGTGACGATTAGCAAAGATTGGCGGCCGCTCGTGACCGTCGCCACGTCGGCCAGCAATCGATCCGTTCAGACGTTGGAACCGACGGCGATGCCGGTGCCCGAGGAAGCCGCGCAGGAGAAGGAAGGCGCGCCGGAAGTGGAGCAATATCTGCGGGACAAGTTGTCCGGCTGGCGCAGCGCCCTCGGTTTAACGACGATATTCAATCGTCACGCGGTCAGCGTTTTGCGAAGCTTCGTTGCCGACATTCCGAGCGACGTGGCGCGTCAGGTGGACAAGAGGGACCTGAAGCAATTGTACAGAGCCTATCACACGCACGGCTTCCTCCTGAACCTGCGCCAGACCGGCTTTGACGAACTGGCGGAGCAAATAGCCGCCACGAAGGTTCACAATATCACGGGCCCCGTCGAATTCGCTCTCGTTTGCCATGTACAACGATACGTTGGCAAGACGTGTTCGATATGGCTGGCACTGGCGATTTTACGAAGCCGCGGTTAATCGCGTCGATGTATGGAGGGAAGTCCCCTATTATATATTGTTTTTACTCGAAGTAATTTTATTATCTTCAAGATATATACAGCAAAAGAACACGGATAAAATTACTTTAAACATAATCTTTAATATCTAATAATTAAAAATCAGATGTTAACGAATAATAATAAACTTTGTAAAAAAAATCTTTCGTTGAAAGGACAAATAAACGTAAACGTGAAGAATCAACATAATGCATTTCTTTGCTTTAAGCATTGCGCAGCAATGCCATTTTTTTATAACAACTGCATCTTCCGTTACATTATAATGATATATATTGTATTTATATAAACACATTAACAATATAATTACCTAAAGAGAAATGTGTTAGGAGGAAACACACACGTGCTCCGCGCAAATGAACCATCGTCGCAAATGATTATCTCGTACAGTATTTTATTCAATTGTTAGCTGCCGTTTCGTAAATTTCCAGCTGAGAGTACAAATCGTACGCTGGACGAAGAGCAGATTCTCCACGATTTGCGATTCGTGATAAAACAATCAGCAGTGGCCATTTTCTCGGCTGCGTTTTTCATTCATTGTTACAAATTTTCTTCTATTGCTATTATAGTTCTTTTTGCGACGAAAGCGCGTCACTTGTATTGTACATATCTGGATTACTCGTTGTAGAAAAGCGCCGGTATAAAAACCTTCGTCTGACTAATCGATACATCTGTTTTTTTTTTTAATTTTTTAAATCCGTTATGCTTAAAAACGAATAGAAATCTGTCAACTACGTCATACGTGTGTGTTTGTTTCGACGAAAGCTACGTGTATCGCGTTTGCCTCCCCGTTTCCGTGCAGATCAAACAGGAATATAATTGCGTGATGCGAAACGGCACTTGCGAAATTTCATCGAATCAGTTTCAATATGCATTATACGCACGCACTCGCGCACCCACACCTCGTAATTTTCACAAGCTGACGGGTCGCATTGAATTTCGAGCTGTCCTCTCTGGAAAAAGAAAGGAAATTTTTCACCCACGGAAAATCTCGTTCGCCGTACCCTTTCCCTCCCCTTTCCCCTCCCTGACATTTGCCTATCTCCATTTACCTCTCTATTTTCATCTAAACACGCACACATACGCGCACATTTCCCTCCTCCCGTTACAGCTATTTTTTTTCCGGATAATCCTACATTTAGGGAGAAACTTATTTATCTACTCTGACTTCCTCTTGATCGTTTGCTTTTCCGATGGTATTTTGATATTTATCCTCACACGAGTGGTACATAAATCCTTCCGCTTCAGGCCCCTCCCCTCCCCCCGCCCCAAATACATACTCAAATGCGAACTCTCATCCCTGCAGGCCCATCGCGCTAATCACTACGAAACGCATTCGGTTCTGAACCGTCTCTTCAAGTATATGTCCGTTAATATATGTACAGTTGCTGGAATCAGCGTGGCGTCGCGAATGTACAATAGCTGATCCGATAACTTTGGAATCACGGTGCTAAATTTTCGTCTCGCGAAAGCACAAACCTGACAGTGTGTGCGGGATCTAAGCGAGAGAAATCCGTTTCTTTTCTTTCCCCTTGTCCCCGTTTTCGTGTTTTTTTTTAATTAATTTTCTTTCTTTTAATGCTAAAATCTACTCCCGTTGGCCACGGCGCGCCGCGCGACGCCGACTAAAATCCGTGACTATTCCTCCTGCGTCGTGCGTCGCGAGTGCCGTGGAACGGGCCTCCCGGTCGGGACGCCCTCGGGGAGAATCGCCTCATTGCTTCTTCTTGGACGTCTCGTTCGTGTAGCCGTTCGCGTGTCCGTTCGCATGCCCGTTCGCGACCTTCCCATTGCTGACCGCGCTGTCGAGCTGCGTGCTGATTTTGCCGGCGGCTCTTAGCCTTTCGAGCCGCTTCTCCGCGTACACCTGTTTACCCTGCGAACACACGTCAGTCACGGACCGATAACACACGGACGCCAGACAACGCGTCCCGGCCGCGTACGAAATCCTCGTCTCACCTTCGCGATGTAAGCTTTGGCGTAGAAGTTCCCGAAGAGGACGATGAAGGAGAGCATGTAGATGACGAGGGCGTACTGCATCCAGAGGGGGAAGTCGCATCCCGACCGGATGCCGTTGATCCCCAGAACCAAGGCGGTCGTGAACTGGATGAGCTGGAGGATCGTCAAGTACTTCTTCCACCAGAGGTACTTAGCCACCGAAGGGCCTAACGCGGTGAGTCCGTAGTACGAGTACATCAGCACGTGGATGAAGCTGTTCACCATCGCCGGCAGGAAAGCTGCAAGCGCGCACACGAATGTAAGGATCTCATCGCGGATACGTTTTCCCTCGGACAGCGAACTTGTCGTCGGTTTTAACGACATCGAAATGAGAATAAATAATGCTCGCTGCCTGGTTCTATTATAGAAGATAGAGCGTAATCAACGTTCAGCTGGAATTAATATCGAAGCGGAAGTACTTACTAGATCCACTCGGTACCCATTTAATGCCGATCCACCATAACGAGAACATGGTGGAGTGATGATAGACGTGGAGGAAGCTCAACTGATTGTCCTTCTTTCGCAAAATGAAGAAGAACGTATCGCAAAATTCCAGAAGCTTGCTAAAGTAGTACCACCAAACCGCGTTAGCGATCTAAACACAGAAAACACCCAATTTCTGGAAACACTTGGCTCGCATCGTTGGCATTCGGCAGAAATATTTCCCCATTAATATATAATTTATCCCAGATCGAGCATATTCTCTTTCACGCTCTCTCTTGGAACGCATATTCTTGTGTGTTGTCACATACTATCTAATAAATTAATTTCCCTTCTTTTCATACGCGTCAACCTACACTGATAAAAAGATAGCTTAATCCGAAAAAACATTATTCAAGAAAATTATTTATTAGGCGGCTCGACTCACTAACTTAAATTTAAAAGTAATAGACAAAGTAAAATACGCATTGTGTTAATTTAAGTATTTACTAAATATCAAAGAGTTAGATAATTTAAAATTAAAACAATTTTATTTTAATTCTATAAAATGTTTGCTAAGATGTAATTTTCACCGCGAAGAAAATTGAATTTCTTATTTAACAAAAACAATTATTTCATTTAATAAATAGTATTCTCAAACAATTTTTTAAGTAAAGCTATTTACTTAATTAAAAATTTTTTTGTCAGTGCAGTTTTAGCATAAAAAAATAAGACTCATAATGGGAATGACGTGTAGATTTATGTTAACGAATAATTAGTAATGGTAAGACCTTTGGTTTTTGTATGATAATTTATGATAATTCTCTCACCTGAAGCTCATCGGGTCGGGTGATGTGCCTTATTGGCTGGCATACATAACTATATCGTAACCTTGTGGAAGCTACGAACAACTGCAAAGAATACAAGAGAGACGCCAGATAAGCGATAGAAGAAACTTACTTTCGAGTGAAAGTGAGTGCATTGAGATAAAAGAAAAATGAAGGCAAGCCTCCGTGATATTTTCCCATCGTCGCGGATAGGAAACGATATTCACCTGAATGGCAATATAAGCATTGAGAGAGGCCATGGCAAGGTTGTAGGGCACCAATGCCCATGTTAATTTGAAGGCTTTTCGTTTCTTCATAACCCTAGGACCCGCCCAAACGATGAGGAGGTAGAACATCGTGTATATTAACGTCGGTTTCGGCGAGTCAACCAATAACCATCCCCTCGTCCTCTCGTCTAAAATCGAATGTACGATCAACACGCGTTTTATGAAGAATCCCCGCTCCTATTCGTTATAATTGAAGCAACTCCTGTTTTTCACGTTTACAATTATACAAGACTAGCATATCGCCAAAGTTACGTAAATTAAAACTTGTTAAAAATACCTAGGCAACACCACGAGACATTTATTTAAAAGTTAATAATTTAATGCTCGGGATATCGCGAAATTTTTGACGAATTACCTGCGAGGGACAGCGTCCAGAGGTAGTAATCGTACGCATCGCTGATGAACTGTGATGTCGAATTAATGAGGTTCGCCATCGCCTGCAACATAAAAAGTAACGGGCTCCAGTTGTATTTCTAAACGATTAGAACGAGTAACTTTCGGCTTTTATTATAAAGGCATTATTTTACTGATATGATAAGCCGGCGCATGTACGTTATTTTATGGTAAATGAGTTAATGAGACGGTGCTTATATATTGCACTTGTGCGCTTTAAAATCGCTTCGACCAAATCGAGGCTCTTGAACAAAACGAGACGTTATGCTCAAGCGCAGCTTTTTTTTGTTTATAATTGTTTGCCTTTGCATTTTATCGCTGGGGTACACGGTGTTCTTTATACCCACGTAGCAAATCGGATGAACGCGCGATCGAAAATTGCCACCTCATGCGAAATAATTAAGTCACTGCATTCTAATGCGTGTGTGTTGATTTGAAAGAAACGCAACGAGCTCTTCAATTTTAATTGTCTCCTTATACCTTTCTCTAAAAGACATATTTTTGAAAATATATTTCAATACATTTATTATTCTGTAATATATTTTAATATATATTACGTTGCAGGAGAAAGTACGCCCGTTCAGGGCGAACAAGATCGCTGCGTTTAAACGTGCGTGATATCAAAACATTTGAAAGATCGACAGTCGAGCGGTTGAACGAAACATGCTGTACATGCATCAGCTCGCAATTAGTTTTTAATAGCTATTTCCTCGATGCACATCATCCGGTCGTTCACTCGCCGTATATACCGCGGAACATAACTTTCACGCTCCGAAGAAACTATTACCGCTATCTCCCGAAGTCGCTGTAAACGTGTCCCGCCGCGAACACTTGTTTCTTTCTGTATATTTTTCTCTCTTTCTTTCTCCAAGCGGTTTGTTGTCAAGTCGACGATCCATCAACTAAGCATATCCTTTGAGGAAAGTTACTTTCCTTGAGCGAGCGATTTCGCATCGAACCCGTGGCGTAATTGTTGCGATTCCGGAGCTACGCCGTGTTTAAGGAGGGAACAAATTAAGCAGTGGTACTCCCGATCTATTTTGCAATGGAAATCAGATTGTTCGGATTTCGCAAAGCGATGAAAGAGATCTCGTCTCTTAGCGCAAAAGATAAGGCTCTGCGGAGAAGACACGAGATATATGTTTCGGAAAGATTATCTCGGAGAGATAAGGCTGCAAAATTTAAAAAAAAAAAACATCGGAGAATCTTCTCTCTGGGTGAAAACCGAGAGACTTTCTACAAAATTTTCGATGGCTATGAATTTTCATGGCGCACAACAAGTCATTACTTCCCCGTACATTACAAGTATAATTGCATTATCCCATACCAGCATTTATAAATTTGCCAGTCAATGTGATTGCATGTACGTACGCACTCCTGCGCCTGTATGCATAATCTCTGAAGATCAATTAGCGGATTATCACTGAAAACAGTGGATAGTTTTTTTCATTATTCACTAATTTGCAATTATAAGTATACCGCTGCAATTTCCAGTAGTATATTTACAACTGCAAATCAGTATCTGAGAAACATGAAATATCTCGTTATATATGTCTCACAATCGTGTAATATCTAATTATATGCAATTTTTAAATCATCAATTCTTCAGAGATCTGACACTTTTGTTGAATATTCAATGTTATCTATGGAGATCTAATTACGTCCTTTCGAGACATTTAATTATACATATAGGCCGGTATTCATAGTCAGATCTTGTATTCAAGACCGTCTTAAGGTCATCTTTAGATACTCCGTAGCCAATGAAATGTTCCATACAGCATCTTTAGATAAATTCAAGACGGTCTTGAATAGAAGATCCGACTATGAATACCGGCCTTAGTTAGATCTCAGCGTTCAGAAACATCACCCGAGTGCCCCTGTATATCATTTTATCCTTGTTGCTCTTCATATGTTAAACAAGGATAAAATGATACACTTGTGCATTCGGGTGACGTTTCTGAACGCAGCCTGAAGAAAGTGTCAAATCTCTGAGGATCTGATGATCTTTAGAATCGAAAGTCTTGAGATATAATTAGATATTACTTGATTGAGACGTGTATAATGAGAATTTTCCATTTTCCTCCCGGGTACTCACTGTTTTCAGTGTTAATTCGCTGATGGACTTTTAGAGAGTCCGAGCGATATCGAGCGTTTCCGAATGTTGTAATACGCTACGTCAAGTACTATCTGATTATCATCGCCGGGGAAGATTAAACTCTCGGCAGAATTTGATTGAAAATTCGTATTTGCTGTCGCTCACGCGAAAAACAAATAAATAATGACACATACAGACCCTCAAGACCTTCCCCCTTTTACGCGGATGATAAATCGAGAGAGGATGTGAAAGCTCTTTAACTAATAACGAAGAAAATCGCACATTCTTGATCAAAGTCTAAGCATTTAAATTCCCAATAACTCATGGCGCAGCGTTTCTCCTTTTACACGCGAGCCGAGTCAGCGAATATTAATGACAATGCTAATGATGATGATCTAGTATTTGGCACAAAAGTAATTTGCATTGCACCGAGTTATTAATAACGGGAAAATGCGATTATTCGTTTAATGTAAATAACTGCGTCGATTCTTCGTCGCAATTAATTATTAATACGGCCATTAAGCACCGTATGATACGTGACAATGTGAAAACTGCACTTTCATTTTGGACAGAGAGGCACAGATGAGCGTAGGCAGAGGCGAATGAGAGAGATCTTTGAAATTCTTCGTTCAAGTGAACCTTGATCTTCATTCAAATGCATCTTATTCATAACGACAGATGTAGATTCGCGAAGCAGACGTGCAATACGAATCTAGCGAAAGTTAAGCTTGTAATGGGCGATGTAAGTACAAATTTGTATAAATGATTCGATAAATCTGTAAGAAGCTTATTAATAGAGACATCCTCTTTTTAAGGATTTGCTTTTTTGACAGAAAAAGAGAAGGAGGAGGAGAAAATAGCGCTCGTAGAGATTTATTTACGACAGCGGAGAATTTATCTCTAAGATTGACGATGGGAGAATTATAAACGTTCTTTTGAAGGAAACACCTTACATTAATGGAACAGTAAATTTCTTATACTCTCAATATACACATTTACGTTGGCATGCATATAATTTATATTGACATAATTTCCTTAATTTGCATATTACGCTTTGAAATGGAGATATGCAAAAGAATTCACCACTCGTGTGTCAATGTACTTATAATGCTTGTAAACGCTCTATTAATGACGAATATTTAAATAAAATATCCCCTTTGACTTCGGTTTTTGAAATATTTTCAACATATACTTTTCTCGTACACTGCAAAAATAGTATAAACTTATTCCTCTAACTATTATCCGAATTTAATATTTTTAACAGTGTCTTGATAAGATATTTTCCGATTTTATTACCGGCGTTTCTTTCAGCTGTTCGTCGTAAAAAATTGCGTAACATGATTATATTGCAAACGAAATTAGGGTAACTTTACGTTGCGAAATATTATTTAGTGCTTACTCGAGATTTTTAAGAATTAGCCGGCGGATTTGCACAACAGTTGCATATTGCCAAATGCGATATTGCGACATTTTCTTCGTTCAAAAGCAAAATTACAAATCCATTCGAATAGATCACGCTCGTACAATATGCACTAACATACAAAGAAAGTCTGTAGGAAGTGGTTACACACGAGGGCTTTCCGGAATTCTTAAAACAAGAAAAATGATCGCTCCACGTTACTTTGCGACATAAAATGGGTCTCTGTGAAAAAAAACCTGCTTCTTATGTAATTACTAATTACCTCCACATTTTGCACAGCGCTAATTAAACGCTATCGGGGAAGAACTTGTCAATCAAGCTTGCTAACAGCCCATGCGCATATCTGACTTGTGCCCATTTTTCTACCAAACGCAGATCAATTTTAATCCCTGTTTAACCAAGCTTTTATCTTTTTCCAATTCCCGAGGGTGGAAAAAGATACAAGGTAAGTTAAACCGAGATCAAAGTCAATCCGCATTGGTAGAAATGGGCATCGGAGAATGATCTTGTCCAGGGAGTTTTCTTTAGTTAGTACCTTAGTACCTTATAGCGAAAAATTCGGCAGCTTGCGTTAGTGCGAAAGTGCGCACCAAGGCTTGTTCAGGGTCCACTATTACATTTATAGTCATCTCAAGTACACGTCCAAGAACTATTTAGCCAAAAAAAAAGATCCTTACGAATGCTATACAGATCATTTTACTGGCTAAGAAGTATTTTAAAAAGTATTTAAGACGATCGTCAAACATAAGAGTTGACTGTAAAGAAGTCTTAGTGCGCACTGCCCAGTGAGAAATGATTCGTTGATCGATGTCGAATCGACGTCCAACATCGATCGACGAATCGTCTCTCGCTGGGTGGTGCAAGCTGCCGAATTCGCTATCATGTAGTACCTTATGTCACGAGTTCGGATCCTTGTCTTCTCCGTGCGTGCAAAGGTGCGTAGTCGCGTGCCGGGATCGTCTCCAGGAGTGTTACAACCGCACCCGCGACTCCACGTCAAAATGACATGGCCCGACGACCGTGCGCCTCGGAGGATGACACCGCGCGAGAGGTGTCCGTCGGGGAAAAAGTGCCTCTCCTCTTCTCTCACGGAAAGCGGGAGACAAACCGTGGCACGTTGTAGTCGCCCGACAAAGTGGCAGCGCCGCGCACCAGCTTAGCCGGTCTGCTTTATAACTTTGGTGCCTTGGTATCCTATGGCTGGTGGCTTTGGTGGTGGTCAACCGGGCACGTCGGAGGTGGTATCTTCCGCGAGCGTAAGCGATGTAAACGCAAACGAGGCCAAAACCGCGGGTCGTGGTGGGAATCGATCGTGGGGATAAATCAGCCGAGATCGGTCAAGGCGAAATGCGCGTGGAGGTAGGATCGTGGATCCCCAAGATCCCACCCTCTGCCGGCCGCCAATCTGCTTCCCCGCTATCGCCGATCTCGCGATTTCTACTTCCGCTCGCGGTTTGATGAACTCGAGTCCGTAGACGATTTTTCGTGCAGATTAAGCCTCTCAAATAAGATGAATTAAACATACCGGAGTGAGAGAACGCGCCCGTACATTGTAATTTTCACTTTTCCAAGCCGGCCCTCTCTTCTCATCATCTTTTTATCTAAGCACCGCGAATGCGTTCTTAGCAGTGTTCGCGTATTTTATTATTATACAATTTACCACTTTTGCTAAAATGATGCAATGCCAAACGAAACTTAACGTTGGGGCTAAGAAAATCAGGAAGCGGGCCCGATCGCGCTTGAACGAAAGTTACGATTCAGTGAAAACAATACACTCTTCAACGGCGGGGATATACTTCAGCGGGCAACTCGCCGATTTCATCGTTCCATGCGCTGTCGTTGTCAAAATAAGCAATCGAGTCTGTGATAATCCTATTAAAAAAAAAAGATGCCTCTCATCGTCAGGAATCTACTTTGTAATTGTGCTGCTGTCGACGTATTACAATCAATCATCGATCATTACACGCGATAACGTCGACGAGAACATCAGTCGCACGGTGAATAAGTGAGACAACGTCTCGGGAAAATTTGTCGAATAAAAATGTGCCGGGACGATTCATCTTTCGGACCCGATGGCGGAATGCTGTCATGTAGGTACCACCAGCTACACGTTGCTGTTGTAGCCTCGTTTCCCAGGCGAGAGTCGTACAGCATCTCCACCACGTTCCTCCACGCGGCCTCCTCACAGCCGTTTTTGCAACCCGGGAGCCCACGTGTCAGAAAAGTGGGCGCTGAAAACGTCGCGGCAAGGACGAGGGGGACGCGAGAAGTATCGAGATTCCCTCTCGTTAACCTTAGAAAATATTACCTTAGGATAAGCAGCGATCTCCAAACGATACGTGAAATCGGCGCGCGTTAGAAAATGATGGAGCATAAATAGAAAGGATCCAAGTCTGTGCTCGCAGTCGACAAATTGAGCCTTGATTTGATTCCCTCGGCGCGGCGGAGAGAACATTATCTCCCTTTAAATATCGTTTTCCAAAACGTCCGGCGGAGAGGGAGAGATGCGAAAGGTCTCTTGTTTTACTGGCCGCTCCAAAATGCAAGTTCGACGGCCGAAAAGAGGATATCTCCTCGTCGGCACGACGAAACGAAAATTTTTCTCTATGCAGCTTCGGCAAACGTGACGCGAAAAGAAAAACGGCGATCAAGGAGAAAGCGACGTGGAACGCACAAAACCTATGTCAACGATAATTCCGGTGAATTGAAACGGGTCAATGGACCGCTCGCCGACTGTGTAGCACGGTTCCAAAATCCAAATAGTTCGGTCCACGCACCGAGGCCTCTATCGGTTCCTGTTTACCTTTCACCTAGTCATGATTTACCATTTACGCTTAAATGGACCGGCACCACTTATCTGTGAATTCGCAGATTTCACCGACACCGCTAGTAAAAACTGTCTCGCACAATAAAAAGCTTGTACGTCCGTTCTGTCGCCGATAATCGATTCGCGCGACTCGCGGAGAGGATGACGTTTCTTCCGCCGGATTGCCGGAAAGATAAACAGGCTCTTCTCGAAATTTTTTACGCGGAAACCTCGACGGGCAAGAAGAGGCGGATTACATAAGGATTTCGTTACGCGGCAAACCTTGGAACGTGCATGAGAAGTGCAAACTAGTTTCGACACATGTAGTTGACTGTCGCAGAGCTAGAAACGTAAAACCCTCCCCATGTTTCCATTACTTCTACGCGAAGTAATTAAGCAAAAGGCAAGAGCACACTTTTGCGCGGACAATTGCGAAACGAAATGACGTTTCATAAGCTTCACTCAAGGGGGTAACCACTAGCTAAAATGTTGTCCCGCCGATTACATGATTTCATTTGATTTCATCTGATTACAAATAATCTCATCTAATTGCAAATAATTTTCTCCTACATGCACGTTTAAAAATAGCTGACGTTGTTAAACCTCAAAATATATTCTTCTTATTTTACTAAGAAGTATTTGCTTGTAGAAGTAATTTCCCAGATAGCACAAGACGCTCCTATAAACATTCTAAGAATATTCTTCAAGAATAACGTAAAGAATTATTTAACGCCAGTAATTGATTAAACAATGCAGAAAAATTGCATGACGACCAATGGCTGGCAAATTCTAACTAACGAAATTATAACTTCATTGCGAAAAATATCCCTACCAACCAGGTTCAAACCCTGGCTGAGGTAATATTTTCCGCACTGAATTTCTTTAATTAGAATTTGCCAGCCATTGGTCGTCATGCAATTTTTCCACATTGATTCTTCAAGAATATTTGGAATATTCCATAGGTTATTCCTTTATATTTATCTTATGTTAATTGTAATATTCGATTGGAATACTCTGAAATTAAGAATATTTGGACTCCGGAAGAATATTCATAGAACTATGTGTGCTATCTGGGCACTGATGTCTAGCCATATCAATTTAGGCACATACAGAATTTTATTATATTACATATACATTTTCCATGTATGTTCAGCATTGTATGCAAAATGTGTCGATATGTGCATAAATTCAACGTGGGGAGTCGGTCACTCCTAGTATACTACTCACTGAAAAATGATTCGTCGATCGATGTCGAAACGATGTCGAGTTGACGTCAATTTGACGGTGTCAATGTCGATTCGACATCGTTTTGACATCGATCGACGAATCACTTCTCACTGGGTACGCGTTTCGACATTCGGTTCAATGACATTACTAAAATATATACCCGCGAGAAATTCTACGCCGGAAAGACAATTATTAAGTGCTCCCATTCGGCACGCGATACTGCAGAAATATTGTAATTTTCCGAGGTGGTACAGAAATATTTCGTTAACATATCAATTTTGACCTTGCAACTGAAATATCTCACAAACGTACCTTCGTCATGTTTTTCATAAAATTGGATTACAATATTTCTGTAAGTGTGAGCGCGCATGCACACATATGCACACACCACACACTCCACACACCAAGGTCCACACACCACTTAGTGTAATCATGGGACAGTGTCTCCGAAATCATTATGAAGTCCTTACGAAATTTCCATGTAATCGTTTTGTCTTCATTTTCAAGTTTCTTCACTTGTTAGACAATGGACATTAAATTTGAACATTTTCTCAACTTGTTTTCATTTTCCCACAAAATTTACTTCTTTCAGTGAATATCCAAATATATACCATAGTTTACGCCTATAAGCGCGTATTTTAATTGAAATTACCTGTGCAAGTAAATATTTATTAAAAGTAAAATCAAAAAGATATAATGTTTTGAGGAAATCTAACGGCTCTTAACAACGTCGCCTATTTTTAAACGGGCATATAAAATAATTATTTGCAATTAGATGAAATTATTTGTAATCGAATGAACTCGTATGAAATATAATGAAATCATGTCATCGGTGGGATAACGTTTTGGCTAATGGTCACCCCCTTGCCACACACTCCAGACACTAAATATGTTTGTAATATTATTGCAATATTTCTTAAACGTTATAAAGACGTGTTATGCAACATAAGCAAGAAGGAAACGTCAGAGCCAGAGGATCAGCTAGCCTGTCCGATCAACGAAGTCAAGCAACGTCGAGCATGGTTTCTACTTGGATGAGTGACCGCGATAGTGGCTATTTGCACCCGGCCGCGAAAATGTTATTAGTTCTTTGATAATCTTCAAATCCAACATTTATTCACGATAAAATTTATATTTTTCGAAATATTTTGACGAAACATTTTATAAACATTTGCGATTAATCTCTCTGGTCTATTCAATCTGAGACCACAAAACTATCTATGAAATATCTCTCTCTTGATAAATATTTATAAAATATAAAAATAAATAACGTAAAGAATTATTTAACGCCAGTAATTGATTAAACAATGTAGAAAAACTGCATGACGACCAATGGCTGGCAAATTCTAATTAAAGAAATTCACTGCGAAAAATATTACTTCAGCCAGGATTTGAACCTGGACCTCCCTACACTCTCTAGGGCTCAGTGGTCGAATTGGTGACACGCCCGCCACCCTGGCTGAGGTAATATTTTTCGCAATGAATTTCTTTAATTAGAATTTGCCAGCTATTGGTCGTCATGCAGTTTTTCTACATTGTATAATAAAAATAAATCTTGAAAATATTTTGTACATATTTTATAATTATTGTGTGCTGTATGGGTTGTTGAATGGTAACGACACAATAACATTGTCAATAAGTCAGACTCCTTGATAACATCTGACACGTGACAGCTACGGATTGCAGCGTGACAGTTGTCCGACGGCTAATTTATATGCCGCGCGCGAATAATTTTAATAACACGGTTTAAGGATGGAAGATTCGGTGTATCAGCGCAATTTGAATATCTTCGTAATTTAATGTACTGGTTTTGCCGCTTCACGAACCTCACCAAGATGTAATAATAAAAATACGAAGCAAAACGGAACCTGTTTCGCGCGATAGTGGGCCGACGGAAGCCCGGACCGTCATCAGCAGGTGAGATACTGGGTTACTGGGTACCGATGTTCGTCGACGATATCGCCGTATCAAGCTGAACGAGTGTCGGCATTGTCGACAAATTGCTCTTTTTATTCAGCACGAGGCAGAAGCAACCAAAGATGGGCAGGAAGAAAAAGGTCACCCGGAATCGGGTTGACAGAGAAGAAAGCGATCACCTATCATTTTCAGCGATGGTCCCTGTACTCGATTAATTTCTAACGGTAAACCGACCAAATAGTAACACGCGCAAAGGTAGTGCCGTTAGAAATCAGTGAGTTCGGCCTTGGTTAGGAACTTATTCTTTAACGTGCAATCGATTCAGCTATTTGCAAGTTAACCAATAGAATCAAGAATTTATCCTATTATTAATGGAGCAGACGTAGGAAAAACTTAATTATATTATGGCTCGTGAAAAATACTTATTCAATGATTATGCAATCCATTCAGCTATTTGCAAGAACGATAGGTTGAATAATTTAACCTATCGATGGTTAAATTGGACCTAGGAAAAACTGAATTATTGTAGCTCTTGAAAAATATTGCATAACAAATGATCGTTTGATCTTGAACAGCTGTAAATACATTAAATATTCCGGAACTCATTGGTATTCGTATTAAATACTGAATTTTTGTGATATTTATGATAAACACATTCAACGTTAATTTAACAGCACGTATGTCGGAGAGATTCGTGTGACCATCCGAAAGAAATCCGGCTAATATATTCCCCGAAGCAAACTTTCCTCCGAGTACACTTTTCGGGTGGCCGGACGACCGAGCGCTGATAATTGATTCTCGCAGAACGAAACAAGTTTCGGATGTAAGACGTTCTTGCTACCACATTTCTTAATGGCATAATGATGTAACTATTAAACGAAAGCGCCAAGAACCCTTAATCATCGCGAAACCCCTAACTTCCGAAAACATCGCAGCAATTTTTGTCTTTGATTTATAAAGTGGTGATCTAATGAGAACGAGCGCGGGATGACTAAAAAAACCACAAGATCAACGCAAAATACATTATGTTCCATAAAGGATTTTAATAGAAAACGCCTGCAAATATTTCTGAATTTGTTTAAAATAAATTTGTTTAACAAATATAGAAATATTTGCATTTGAGAGATTGCAATACTTTTCTGCATATTTCTCACGAAAAATTAGTTTCTTGATAGCATTACTTTTGCATTTCATTTATTGACATATCAATAAATGGAATATGGATATTTTCCTCATCTTAACATAACAGCTTGCATCTAATATACAAACTGAATTTAAAGCATATTTTTAATTAACATTCTTTTTTACGCCTACAGGGAAAAAATTAATGTATCTCTAGCTGCGCTAATACTTTGCGCGAGATACGTGTCTCGTGATAAAATTTTCAAACAACATGAATATTAATAGAAGAAAAACGTTTGGAAAAATAGTTGACTTAATAATCTGACTATTACAATCCAATTAATGCAAATGAATGCATTATTTCTGTTTGTGGCAGTTCGTAACGTTAAGGTGGTTCTTGCAGGACTTTGAAGTCACAAGAGCAACTATTATTATATCAATATGTAAAATTGCCAAAGTTTACGGACATATATCTCCGGAACCAAGCGATAAAAAAATCCGAAATTTTTCATACACACTCTAGGAACGTTAATCTTTCATTTGATATCATATTTTTCGAGTTATCTCCGTGTACAATTCAGATTTTATTACGGTTTTTTTCTTACGATCTAAGACGTGACAAACAAATCTTTTTCGTATCTCACATTCCGCATCTGATTAAATATCACCGTAAAAAATGTGCCAGACGCGCGCAGTCATCTTTGCAATATGTAAATTCACATTAATGTGCATTTTAATATGCACTGATATAATATCGACTGTTAATTAATCAGCAGCCGCGAGATTCAATTGTCTGCCAGAGAAAGTATTTCTATGCAAAATATCGAATATCAATACCTTTTAACGAAACTGACCACCGCATTAACAGAATAATGAAGTCAATTTGCCACTGACATCCTATATCAGTTGTGTGCCTGAATAAACCTCTTGACATTTCCGAAGTGGAGAGGTTTAGAGCATTTATTAACATCTCATAGGCATTTCGAAAGTGTCACACTTCGGCAATCAAATACCGGCATCACGATAATAAGACGTTCCATACCAATGGATTCTAAATATGCGTGAAGATCTTCAATATCGTCGAACGGAACGCTAAGTATTATCACGTAAAAAGATGCTTTAAACAAAAAGAATGATTATTAAGAATAGCGGATTATTGTAGAAAATATTCCGTTGTAGAATTAGAATGGCGCCATCGTCACATCGCTTACGTACAGCTTCGGGTCTAATACACGTGCTTAAATTGTGACTTTCTATTATGATCTTCGCGCACTTGATAACCGAACATCTAATAGATAACGACCTACTTCTCCATGATAAAATATCGATGCTCTACCGACCAACGTACTAAACGCACGCAATTACATTCCTAAATGCTATTATTAACTTAATAATATTAGCATTATTGTATATTATTATTATTGATATCGTCGTTGTCGATTATTATGCTTTAACAATCTAATTAAACTTAATCCTGACAAGCAAGATTAGGCATATCGCTCGCACGACAGAGAAATCGAATAGATATGAACCTAAATCCAGAATTCCCCTGCAACCGTTTTTAAGTCCTACATGTATAGGCCTCTCTTCGGAAAATTTACTTTAAATTAAATTGAAGTTTTTAAAAGTGATCGTTCAAATCTACGAGTTGACTTAAAGACGTTAAAGGTTTAAGAAAGTTTAGAGTAATTTTGGACACTTAAAGTAATTTTTAGACAGCCAAACCTGTCGAAGTTCCCGCTAGAGAACCGCGCGGCACAGCACTTTCTCGTAAGAAGAAAACCGCACGCGGTATTACAAATTGTATCACACACTTTTCACAATTCCTACAGTTTTCTTGTAAATTCTGAAAAAGTAAGTTTTAAGTTTACCTCAAAGGAAAGTCTAAAATGTTCAAAGTTACCTTTCGCATTTCTTATTTTGCTTAAGTAAAATTTTAAGGCTTTCTAAAGCACATATAGTTTCCCAAGGGCTACTATCTAGGGCATATTATACGCAAAGTACTCGCTTCAGTAAATTTCTCCAAATCATCTTAGTGGACGAATGTGTCACCTCCTCATGAATAAACATCGCTTCAAGCAGTGGACATCTCTCTTAGGCTGAGAAAAAAAAATGATAGAATGCCACATGTTGTACGACCTCGTTCGTCGCTTTGCGACTTAGCGCGGCGACGACTTTACACTCTCTATTTTACAAGCGTCTGAAACACAAAACTAGACTAATCTGTCTCGCTGGGACAGCCATGATACGATTTTAAAGGACGTTCTAACGTGCATTGTGGAGATATATTCCACATTACATTTTCGTAAAGATCTATTTTACTTGTCATACGACAAAATTTTTTTAGCGTTTGTTGAATACTGATTTTAGTTTGCTGGCAAATAAAAGTTCCGAACGCTCTCGCTTTGATACAACATTACTGCAATGCCGAGCACGTAATGCATTGAATGCGTAACGTTACAGCGTGCTAGCTCGGGAGGAAAGAGTTCTCTCAGATTTGGATGAGCTTTTAATACGTTTTCTAGCTCAAAATAAGATACGTGTATTTTTTTTATACATGCCCATACGGTGTTTGAATTTTCTAACTATTTAATCTCTGTCGCAGGCTTTAAATTAAAGCAATAAGGACATGGAAAAATGACAGTTACGACCTATGATGTTGTAAAATACAATAAGTGTAATAAATAAGTACAACGTGTAAAAAATTATTCGTCTGTATAAATTCTCTTAGTCCAGAATTAGATTTGACATTGAACTCGGTGGTCTCGTCGATCTTGACAGACATATGCAATGTCATACATAAGAATTTCTTTATGTCACTTTATGTCGCTACACATTTAATTATCATAATTAAAGAGTCGAATGTGCAATCACGGAATAAAAACTTCCGCCATTATATACAAATTTCCAAATGTTCTAGTCATATCCTATTGCAAAATGCAAACCGCGCCGCGTGACAATCATCTTTTGAGAGTGTGTATGAGCACACATATAAAAAAAGTTACGAGTCTCTTATTTAAATCGGAGGGGGACACTTCGGACCCTGTCCTTATCAGCCTTACCCACGGTGGAATAAGTTGGCGCGAGAAAATAAAATTCAACGACGTCACGCAGCGGACTTTAATGTCGCATACTTCCTGGGAAAATGATAGCTGACACACTTCGGCACGTCTTGCGGAAACGTGCGTCGCGAGGCATTACTTAACCACGAATTTAAGAAATAATATTTGGCGTCTCCTTAAATATTTGCCGGCCGTTCTGTAGATCTTCCGAGAACTCGTCACACGTTAAATATCAACATATTTTAGACTTGCTAGATTCAAATCACGTAACTTCCTAGGCGGGTAAAATACTAGTGCACCGACTGGATCCTAAATCCTCGAGCTTACCATTCAAGACAATTCACGACACGCTGTACTGAATAGAATAAGGAAATAAATCAGACGACGTGTGTATCACAAGCAACTTAAACACGTCGTAAAGATGTCTAATAAACGTAGCAAACTTCGATTCTTGTTTCGTCTTCTGCGTTCTTTAGAAAGCTACAAATAACCGACACGTTGTTGCCTCGCAAGAAGTCGAATTTTGTACAAATATTAGTGATACAAAGTTTCCCAGCTTTTTGGTTTAAAATTAGAAAATATAAGGACTATAAAATGGCACTGTAAATTGAAAAGATCGACTAAATGGGCGAGAATCGATAGTCTGTCCCTCTACTACTGGAAAGAATTCGGGTGCAACAGTTACTGGAATTTTGCTTTTCTTGCACATAGTGGCATCGCCGATGCAAAACAATTCTTGACAATTCCAATAAGTGAAACTGCTTTCGACGTGTTTGTTCTTGCGATAACCAGTCTACAGTTAACGCCTGCTTGAAAAGAAGGGAAAAGTTGTTCGATAGAGAGTGGCTGCACTTCCTTTCTCCTGCATAGAGATAGAATCGTATCCGTAGTAATTATTGACATTCCTAACTAAGATAAAAACACAATGGTCTTTTCATCAATCTAATTCACCCCTGAAATATACTGATAACTAATGCATTTGTCTCGTTATATTCTAGCATTGACAGTTTACGAACGTCAGTTGTTCACTTTTTCTTTCCTTAAACATACCCTACTGTCTAATCGGATTTCGATGTAAATCCTCACAATTTTTGCCCAAATAATAATCAATATTAATGAGATGTTTCACAACGCGTTGTTTTTTGTTCTTTAAATTCGAGAAAGTCTGTAATTTCTAGGACATAGATTGGCATCGTACGAAAAGTGAAATGTGTATACGTCGGCATAGCCTGATCGTGTAGCATGTATCATTCGACGTACATAGAAGAGAGATAATATCGATGTGATGATCAGTTTCACTGCCGCCTTTTTATATATTTCTACTCGAAGCCGTTAAGTTTCGCTTTCTACGTAAACCACGTAAACCATAACGTGCGGATTACCCGCTTGGTACCGGAGTCTTCGACCCTAGATAGTGCGGAAATCGGATGTAACGGTCCGATGTACGATATCAGCGCGTCGCGTACACAATCGCGTACAGAATTTAGATATACAATTGCTGCCCCGAAGACAAAGTGAAAGCGATCGATTTTCATTCAAGTGCATTTCCCCTTTACACTTCCGCTAATCGGAACACTAACGAAGAGAATGCTCTCCTACTCTGTTCAAGTCAATCAGTGCGTTATCACTGAAAACAGTTATAAGTGTAGCACTGAATAATTCCAGCTCTCTTATTATTTGGTTCCACCATGAATTTATTGTCCTTGGAGCGAAATCTGTTCAGCGGAAAATTCATTGTTAGATCGCGTAATCGTTGCGAACAAAGATTTGCGAGTGAATTTAGGTGTTGAAAACCTGCTATCTATATTGGAAGACTTTCCTCTATAACTGCGAATCAGCGATTATTCACTGTTTTCAGTGATAGTCCACTGATTATTCACTTTCAGAGAGTAACGACTGTATCTAATGATCACATTTCGAAATCAATTTACATACAAATTTCTTATCTTTTATAACACTTGAATCCTCTCGAGTTCGCACAAGTCAGAGAACAGCGGTAAATGAACGGGGCGAAGAAATGGAAAGCAATAACGATAATAAAGAACTAATGAACGAAAAATATTACACATCTCTTGACAATCTGCCGCGTCACAATTTCATCGCGCTGTCATAATTCCAATATGTTTGTCATCCCTTCTTTTCGTTTGCCCTTAGTGCAAACGTTACGCATTGATAAGCGCGCACAGGCGTGATTCGAATAGACATTTTTCCGAGGTGACAGCGCGGTCGATCGACTGATCAATCGATTCGTAGAAGAAAACCATCCGACGAAGAAAATCAAGTACAATGTCCGATCGTAGTGCTACACGTAAGACGTAGAACCGGTTGGAGGCTGATTGGCGTACTTTCTTCGATACGTCTCTACGCCGGCCGTGATCACCTCGCTTTCGAGGTCAATGTCTAGGCCTGGCAATGTATACACCCGAGATGCGATTGACTCCACTCGCATAGGCGCAACTTTCCTTGGTCATCAGAGTGACTGACGTTCGGTGCGCGAAATTTTCCAGCCTCTCCACGGCGCACAGATGAACGATGCGAGGCGCATGGAAAGCTTTTAATTTATTAACGATTTCATTACTGCGCTGATGAAGATTCGGTCCGGTCGAAACGTTCACAATGCTTCGTTTACCGTTGGAATAAACTATCAGTTTATTTAACGGCAAGATCCATTTCTGCTTTAGCCTTTGCCCTTTTCAGATTTGTTCTTAGCGAGCTTATTACTCCGATAAGTTTAATTATCGCGAAGCCGGAGGCGGTTTCAAGGAGAACGTGTTACACAAATTAATCGCTTTCATCTCCAACGCCGGTTTTATCGCCAGGTGATGTCAGATTGTTAGAGGAAAGTCTCCTGAGACAGGATTCTAATATGAGATAGCGGGGTTTGCTAAATTAATAGCAGGGGTTGGGAAGTAACTTCAGTTACAATTCAAATGCAGATTTGATATTTTTTTATTTTCATCGCAAGAAGGTAACTGCAAAGTAACGATTCGTTTTGAGTAACTGCAGCTGGTTACATTTTTAGCGAAAAAAAAAACCTGTAACTGTAACTAGATACTTTTATGAAGTAACTTTCCCAACTCTGATTAATAGGCATCGTCAGTTGACCATGAACTTATTGCCCTTGGGGCGAAATCTGTTCAGTGGAAAACTCACTGTTAGATCGCGTAATCGTTGCGAAAACAGATTTGAGATTGAATTTACCCAAGGAAAATGACAAGTCAAGACCAAATTTATGTCATATTTTGGTCAACGTGACTTGGCTTGACGTCATCTTGACTTACCATTTTTCCTTGGGTAGGCGTTGAAGACCCGCTGTCTCATATTAGAAATCTATCCCCTAATAGGAGACTTTCCACCAAGTACGGCATTAATTATCGTTAAACCCAATGTTCTCGTTGTAAAATAATGCTTGTCGCGCATAGACGGTCAATGAGGCGACGCGGGAACGTAAGTTTCGCGCAAAGTGGATCGACGGGTCCCCTCGACCCGCAGATGTGCCGATCTCGTAACGCGCGTGAGGCTTCTTTCGACCGCGGTGATTTCTCCGTATCACGCGCGGCGCCGGTACGTCCAGTGCATCTGGTAATTGAAGAAGAAGCGAAAGTAAAACCCCTCGGACGCGGCGAGTGTCGTCGCACGCGATTTTACCAGTGTTTAATGGCGTAATACGCGCCGCGCCGATTGCGCCTACCTTGCGAGAATTCCTCGCGTGGAAAGCGCGCGCGCCTCATCCCGAAGCTAAACGCGAAGCTAAACAGTGCCTTCCGCTTAAATTAGAAAGAAACGCGATTAAGTCGGCTCTTTAAGCGGAAACGGCGATCCAAAGTGGAGTAGAGTCGCGGAGGGAAGCCGCGAGGCACCCGCTCCCGGCCGGGCTTGTCGGCCTAAACGCGATGGGTGGACACAAAAGTCATTTTGATCCAGCTGCTAACTGAATCGCGTGTTGGTGATGCTTTCTACTGTCACATGTCACATGACTAAGTGCGCGATTGACCGCGTTTCAACGTCTCGTCGTCTCGTTAAATGTCGCGGCCGGATGACGGGTCCGCGCAGACCCCGCGAGTCTCTTCCCGCGGCCCGCCAAATAGCATATTAAACAAGAAAATTGTTTATGCGAATTACTGAATGCGGCCTCAATCGAGCGCCCGCTCGTAATTCCCTTTGTTCAAAATCGTCGATCATCGCGACGACGGCAAGTGTCGCGTTCATCGCCGAATGATTGCTATCAGCGGCTCCACCGACCGCCTGTGTCCACGGTTCATTTTCTACCTTAGACGGGGGGGTACGTAATGCGCGGAACGGCAATTAACGATACCGCCGAGGGATTTTCCAATTTCTTCGGGCTGCGCCTTCGCGAATCGAGCACGTAAGCTATAATGAGTCGATGGCCGAGATATTTAAAAGTAAGACACATGAACAAATGACGAAAGGGGATATAAGTCGGTCGATAGAGCGTAAGCTATAGCTAACGAGGCATTCACGAGCAAGCGACAAGTGACAAGTGCGTGTATAGTCTTTGCGCGGTGTTACGGTTAAACCGCCGCGAATGGTTTCGTGTGCGATTTAATTGACACGGATTCAACGCGAATTCAACTAACGCCTCGAAATCGTCTACGCGCTCCGGCGAAAAAGAAGACAGCGACCCATTTTGGGGCCCACGATCAGTAATCGAATTATTTCGATTGTCCGTAACTCTAATCTTTTACGGCTTTTACCCCGCGTAACTAAGAATCGCGATGAGCCATTCTATGTCCAAGATTTTTAAGCGATACTAATCAATTCTCTCAATTAGTTCCGTCGATGTTCAGTAACGCAAAGATAATTTTCACTTAAGAGGCACTAACCGAAATGTTGAGTTGCTTAACTACAAAAAAAGAGGTCCAAATTTTTCCCAAAGTAGAGTTACGAACAATTCAAATAATTCGATTACCAATTGTGGGCCCGAAAATGGGTTGCTGTCTCCTTTTTTCCCAGAGTGATACGACGGGAGAGACGCGCTTCATCTTCGCGCGAACTCTCTCCGGAGCTCGTATAAAGCGCGACGAACGACGAATTAGAACGTGAGATTCTTTTAAGGAGGAACCAGTTCCGAAATGGCTCACATTGTGATTGACATTTCAAGCTTTTTGTTGGCCAATTCCGGCCGCCAATTGCACGCATGTGCGATTTCAGCAAGATTCATCGCATGGATCGTTGCAAAAAGAAATACGTAATCGCTTTTTGCAACAATTCATGCAAGTATTTCTGCTGAAATCGCACGAGCGTGCAATCGTGTCGGAATTGGTCGACAAGGTGGCATGTACCTACGTATTTTCTTGCAACGATCCGCGTTAGAGAGACGGAAAGGTCGATACGCTGTTAAAAATATAAAAAAAATCACACAGCCCGCGCGTGTGGAACAATCGGAAGACCGAGTCGGCCAAAAAAAGGTATCTCTTGGCTCGAGTCGCGCCTTAGCAAAGCCAACCCTGCCGGACATAGTTCTACAAAATTCTACAAAAAAAAATTAAATATAACTGCCAGAATCTAAGAAATTCTACGTAAATTTAAAGTGTTATAAAAATCAACATGAAAATGCTAGAATTGAAACACTTGTTAATTTTGGTAATATTCTACAAGTAAGCAGACGTTTTAATTCTTTAAGATTTTGTCTCTCAAAGTTTTAAAACCAGAAATTTTTTCCACCAGGTTCATTATCCCGCGAGGTAGCATACCTTGCGAGAAATTAGCACGTCGGATAATCCCTCGGGTATAATTTTTCTTCCGGTCGCGGCAATGAAACCGCCTGGCGAAGATCGCTTATCTCTTACCTGAGAGTATCGTTGTTCCCCGGTGATTTCTCCGGCGTAATCAAAGACGATCACGCGTGACCCTCCGGCTCGTGGCGACGACCCTCTTCGCCGGTGCCGCCGCGATTACGACGACCACAGGAATATCGCCGCTGGGACACGCTCTCTCATTCGAGAGGGTCCGTCCGTCGCCGTAGTCGAGTCCTGAGCACCAGCTCGCCGAGGCGATCTCAGCGGGGCGAGCGCGATGCGACGCGTTGCATGGGGATCGCCACCCCTGTCGACGATCCATACGCGTACGCGGACACCATCATCCTCGGTCCCTGGGAAAAAGGCAAACGGGTGCGGAATCGAAAGTAACGTGGCCGCCGGCGCGACACGATCTGTCGTTTCCGCTTCAAGCGATAATGATTAGCTTTCACGTGTCTCGATTCACCACCTCGCGTCTCCGTCGCCGGGTTCTCGCGCGCGTTATCCTCGGTGACGGGAAAACACTACGGAGCAACGCTCCCTGGCCATTCCTCCGGTCGCGGAGGGTGCAGGCGCCGGCCGGCCGCCATCATAGAAATCAATACAACCCTACAACAGGGGAGCTTGCACCCCCGTTGTACGCGGGATTCCCTCAAACGGGACGACCCGTCGCTCTGGCACCGCTGACTGCGCGAGCGGGACGGCAAGTCCGCATCGCGGATCGCGAATCGGGATCGCATCAATTTCATCGCAGTTGACCTAATGACCGGAAGACCGTCAATCTTCCCACCCGTATACGAAGGTTGCGCGGGTCCTGTATAGAAATAAATCTCGCTCTTTTCACTCTTCCGCCCGTGCTTTGATCCGTGCAGGCCGATGGAGTCGCGGCGTCGGAAGAGAATAACGAGGACGACGAAAAATTAATTTATGCCACACGACTTTCTACGTGCTTCATCCTTTTTACCGCCTCACCTGGTGTCCGCTTTACTGTTCGCCGGTCCACCCACGCAGCGCGAGACTCTTCCGATGGTAATAGCACTCTGCCCTTGGGAAAATATACCTTTTAAAATTTTTAGTGACGGCGATCGGACATGAAAAGTCAAACTGCCGCAGTTAACTGGAGCTTGTTCCAATGTCCCTATCGCTTTTTAGTCCTGTCCTCAAGAAACGATACGTTATAACAATTTTGGCCCACTTCAACCACACTCTATTTAAACTGCTCTTTCAAAGTTCGATGGCTTCTCTTCTAACATGCAGGTAAACTACGTGAAAACATGGACCAGTCCTCCTTGCTAATCTTTTAAGTCAACCATCGTTTTTAGGCGCTTAACGGGAAAGTTGAGGAGAATTAGACGCGTCTAAAGAAACGCTCGCTGTTTACAATCGTGTAAGCATATAGGAAGCGGCTGGAAGCTGACAAAGTCATACGTGGAAATACGAAGAAAAGCAAAAGCGTAGGTATAGGATCTTCCGTTCAAAGTGTTCTTTAGTCAAACAAAATTAACTGCATTCAGCACGGAGAGAATTTTCTCTTAAAATTTATCTTGAAAGACATGCAATCGTGGGACAATATGGCATTTCGAAGAATTTTAAGAGAGGTCCCTGAAAATATCTACAAAATAGTACCACGAATTACAATTCTTTTGCTCTAGTAATGCGTCCCTGCATATATCCGCGAGTAAAAGTTATAATGTCTCGCATAATAGACTGTACTTCCGAAATTTATCATAAAACGTCGGACAACCTTTCTGACCACGACTGTACATATTAGAGAAGTGTTTGAATTTATTTCCGGAGATGATTCCGTCCGGGAAAAAAAATATTGCCTCAAAGTAATTTACTGAATATATCAATACACAGAAAAATGACGTATTCTCTGTAATATTATTCAGGTAGATTGCAGCGATATTTCCGTCTTTGCAAAATTACTTAAAAAAGACAATAGAAAAGCGCGAAGAACTCTCTCTTATTTATCATAACTTTTTATCCGCGCGCCTTTGCATAAGTAACGGACAATCGGAAATAAATCAGCCTCTGCCTCTTCGGCGGATCCGAAAGCGTCGCCTCCCTCTGCCAGCCTGCCGCAACGCCCTTGAAGAAGAGATGAGCGAAGGAGGAACGCGGCAGGTCTCAACGAGGCCGACGATCGAGGTCAGGTTTTAGACGCGCGTGACGTAGCACCGTCTAAATGGATGGTACCGTTGCTCCAGGAGGAGGACCAGGAGGAAAGGAAAGGGCACGCGCGAACCACGATCTCGCGCTTCCTCCTCGGCAACTCGCGAAGCATCGGTACCTGCTATCCGTAGCCTGGACCAGACGCCTGTACTGACCCACTCTCACTCTCACCTTTCTCTTTCCCTCTGTCTCTTTTTTTATTTTCTCCTCTCAAGACCGGCTCTGTCTTCTCGCGCACGCATTATCGAACTGATAAGATTTACACGCGTATAACACGCACCTCTTTCGCAAGATCAGTTTGCGTTCAAATACAGAGTGCTTCAAAAAGATGTTAATATTCACACGAAGACGAGAGCCCGGACAGAATTGTGTTGTACTCTTAAGACAATGATTTACGTTCTAAGGGCCAGTTTCACGAATGCCGGTTACTGTTAACCAGAGTTCAGTCGACTCCCTATCTTTTTCTATTTTATTATCTAAGAAGAGACGGAGAATCAATTAACCTGAGGTCAGCAGTTAACCGACGTTTGTGAAACTGGTCCTAAATCCTTGTCTTAAAGTAAACGCGCAATAACTGTCTTGGGTCTTGGGCCGGTTTTTCCATTTTCTGGTTAACTGTTAACTAGAGATCAATCGACTCTCCAGCTTTTTCTATATTTTTATCTAGGAAGAGACTAATCGGCTGACCTGATTAGCGAGAAAATGGAAAAACCGAGCCTTAAAAGTACAAGACAGCCATTCTGCTAGGCCCTGCGTCACCTAAGGACAGACTTTAAACATAAAACAAACCTTGCCTTAAGAGTACGAAACAGTTATTCTATTCAAGCCCAAACTTTTCAGAAACGTGCCTCAAGACTCTGAAGACTATGTGGAGGAGATTCCTAAAATATGATGGTTGAAGATGATGAACGGGTAGAGAGTTTTTGGCCCACATTCTGAGCCCTCTTTTATCGATAAAAGCTGATGAAAAAGGGTTCAGAATACGGGCCTTTGAAGACAAAATACATTCATTGCTATGATTCTCCTAGTAGCACAGTGCATTGACCAAACATTGGTTGAACATTGGCCCAACATTTGGTTGTGTTGGTGTCAGCAATTCTGTTCCTCTAAAGAAAGTTTTTTTCGTACAAGTGTCAGCATTTACTTGAAACACCCTGTACAGCTACTCGAAGGGGAGAAGATAAGAAAAAAGAAGCGCGCGAGATACTGCAAGGATTGCAAATAAGTTGCCGAGATAAAACGTACGAGGAATAGCACGTGTCCTGCGCGTACAGCTGCGAGCGAGAAAAAAAAAGTGATGCAGGTTGTCGACACATCTCATTAGCAAACCGGTGTTAAAATTCGGAATGATACGGGACAAATACTCCTCATGCGGTATCTTTGATCGCGTGACGCAAGTGACGAGTCTACACGGAACAGTAAATCGTTACGCAATTCGCGATACGGCCAATTGCGACAAGCACGAAGTATCGTTAGATGACGATACCTGCAATTGGGCTACATTGCGCCGGCAAACGATTGATAATTGACTAATTGCTGCCCCGGCGCAAGGGATGAACCGCGAACACGCCGTCAGTTGACCACGTCCGGCCGAGATGAAGCGCGCACTTGCAGCAGTTTTGCTTCACCTATGGTGGAATTCTCTCCCGGAAGTATGTTCCTCGAGGTAAACGACTTCGTGCTCCTTTAAAAGTCATTTTCGCCTCGTTACGCGCTTCGTCGCGGCGACGTCTCTTATCGCTTTCGAATATCGGCGATAGAAAAATCACGCGCGGCGGTTTTCCGTCCGAGAGACGCGGAAGGGAGCGGGTCCCGAGGTTCGATCGATTCTTTTTCTAACGGATTAACACTATTAAAAAGCAAACAAGCAAAAGTTATAGACTAAAGCGAGCCGCTGTTTCCTAGAAACTGCAAGATAGGATGATTTGTAGCTAACGCGGCAGGTCCATGGGAAATCGTTGCCACGATGATTAATGTTGTTCGACGTTTACGTTACTTAATGCTCAATTTGATAACAACGCGCCTGTGATACTAAACTCCTCGCACGTTTCTCGCGGGAAAAAAGAAGATACGAGTTTTCCAACTCCGTACTATTGTTTCTCCGCAGACAAACGCGATATTGAACCGCTCTTTAACGACCTCTCGCGCGATCAAATAAGTTACCTAACCGAAAAGATAAACAGCAGTTCTATCTCGCTGGTGCACGTAGAGCCTTATAAGACTCAAATCTTTCCCCCGCGTTTAATGTAATGAGAATTCCCGGTGAGTCATGTTATGCAGAGATACGAATAAAACGACGAGCGTTGACAATGTTGAACAAACAAATTGCGTTAGCAATGATGGATGAAACCGAAGAGAGCTTCAATGACGAGAGACGGAATTTTTCTCGCAGTTTGTTCAGCGAAGATGTCAACAATTGCACTATGACGTCGAGACCAATTCTGCCAGAACACTACGTCAAAGGTAATACGCGAGGCGTAGACGTTTGCATATGCGTTTCTGGCACAAATGATAAGCAATCATGTGTAATAAAAAGATAAAACCTCTGTGCAGAGATTAGACCGCCCTCCGGTGCACCTGTACTGGTGAACTTCAACATTTTAGTGGTAGACATTAATTCCATCAACGTTGAGGATATGGATTTTCGGTAAACTGAAATGAGAAAAGCTCCTTTAGAATTACAGTCAGAGATAAATCGAATGAATTCAAATGTATATAAAGAATGTACACGGAGAGAACTACATTTTACCTGTAAAATGTATGGTAAACTCTTTCAAAACTCTCTCATAAAGTTCTTCAAAATGCCACGTTGTCCCACGGTCACATGATTTTTGCGATAAATTTTAAGAGAAAATTCTCTCCTTGTAGAATTTAATTGATATATAATTAAGATCTTCTTAATTTAAAATATAAAGTCTATAGGTGTATCTTACAATAATGTATATATTAATTAGCGTGGACATGTTCGTCAGTCAAAGTTGGATAGAATCTCGACTGAATATGCCTGAAGAGATTTTCGAGGAAGGCGACGATTATGTCATACTTCCTCCGGAATTTTTCGATAATCTCTGGCAACCGGATCCATATTTTTTAAATTCCAAAGTTTCCGGTAAGCAGTAAACTGCGTTATCTGCACGTTGATAAATCATTACGTATATTGACCTAACTTTTCAGAGATCGCGACTCTAAGCCATAAGTTCTCATTGGTCACGTTGTACCGGAATAAAACCATTAAATATTCCGCACGCATTAACGCTATAGTCGCCTGCCAAATGGAATTCCAGTTGTATCCGATGGACATTCAAATCTGTCCAATTTATATAGAGAGCTGTAAGTTTCAAACATAAATGCAAATGCACGAAGTGCACTCGACAATATACAAATGTCGCATTTCTTTTTTTTATTTTTGAAATAAAACTCGGTAAATTGATCCGCTTGTTACAGTTTGAATTACTTGTTGTAGTTTCCTATAACAACAAGAAGTTACGCTTAAAATGGGGTGCGGGCGGTGTTACGGTGAATCCTGAATTGAAGCTTCTGCAATACGACATTGGGAGGCCTGCGGCACTCGAAGAAACTATAGATTATATGCTTGAGAAAAATGGTATATAAAGATTCAATATTCACGTGTTCCCTTCATTTAAATCTGAAATTTAACAGCTTGATCCCTTCGTCCGACGTTTTCGTTCCAGTCATTACATATTGTACGTTGTTAAGTTAAATCCTTAAAATCCAAGAAAACAGTGGCGCGTTGTTAACTACAGCATAAATGATGACGTGTAGAAATAAAGAGAAATGAATTTTCGTAGGAAATTTCTCGCGGCTGGTAGTTTTCCTTCGTTTCGAGAGGCAGATCGGCCACCACTTGATACAAACGTTCGCACCGTCGACTCTGGTGGTGATGCTCTCCTGGTTCAGTTTCTGGCTGGGCTTGGACGCGATTCCTGGTCGAGTGGCACTCCTGGTGACGAGTATGCTCACGTTGGTGACGATGTTTACCGGTCTTAAGAGCGACATTCCACCAGTGGCGTATATCAAGGTTTGCGAAAGTACTCCAAAGCGTCAATCATTTCTCTTATGCTACTTATTATCGAATCCTCTGTACAACGTGAATGATCTCGTATTGATATACATCTTCCCTTACATAACAATTTACACGTTTGCTTACGCAGGCATTGGATGTCTGGATGGCTGGCTGCATGATGTTCGTGTTCGCAGCTCTGGGTGAATTTGTCGTAGTCAAGGTGCTCGATTTGCCACGCGACAAAAATGATTCGCAAGATTCCATGGAACCTCGCTCGGTCTCGGTTTGTATCTAATACTGCCTCTTAACAATTTTGATCCTAGAAGGCTGTTACAGTTGTATTTCATCCATGGAATACGATTTAGCGATTAACAGCGATGGTGAAGAGACATAGCATTTGGGATGATGAATTCGTTTACGCAGCCAAGCCGAAGAATAAGCACGTCAATAATCATCTACTGTCGACTCTATGGCTAGATCCCGAGTGTCAGATAATGCAAACGCACAAAACCCGCTCTCAGAAAATAGATTGTTACAGCAGAATTGTGTTTCCTATACTCTTCTTGCTCTTCATCATTCTATATTGGCCGATAATATTGCTCAAAAGCGCCATAACAAAATGACATGCGTCCTATTGAATCTTTATTATTCTTCCATACGCATAATCAACGCTTCCCATTCTTGAAATTTGTGAAGGAGTCAAAGGCGTCGTCGTCGCGTCGATTAAAAATTAGAAACGTATCACGAGTTTGCGTGTGATAAAAAAAATTTTTTTTGTCGGCATTCGTTTATCTTTTTACACAATACTGTCATATATGTACATATACTATCAAAAAGTATTCGGTTTACCAAAGATTTAAATAAAATTTAATCAGCACCTACTTCTTCCTCGGATAAATCAGATTCGTCAGATGCCGTAATCGCAGAATGCATCGATACATCTTTCGCAGATTTTAAGTCTCCTATCCTCAGTATGTAGTCTATCGTGTACTGATTAAAGTCACATCTGTAAAAATATTTCCAATTACTTCCATATTTATGGCAACGTGTATATACGTATACTTAAGAAAATGCAACCGCACTTACATTTTGCTGAGATCATCGTATTTCTTTTGCATATTTTTATGTAGCATTAACAGCACTGGCATCTGAAGCGCGGAATTTATCCGTGATCCGTATTTCGTCAAGATTGTTTCCACCCACAAAAGATAGAAATGTATGTGTCTGGTTGATTCCAATTCGGACGCTATAAATTTCAGTAGCTTCTCGATGTAAATGTCTGGCATACTCGTCGTTGTTAATTCAACTGTAACATAGCGAGAAATCAAACGAATATTCATTGCATATCAAATCATCTATGTTACGCTCATTGGTGTATTGAATAAAAAATAGATATGAACTCACTTTCTTTGTACGGAATGGTCTCTATAACTTGCTGCGTTAATAGCTTCTCGTTCAACTTCAATGCCATCATTAATGCTAAAACAGCAATGCAGCAGTTATATTTATTTGTGATCCTCATTATTCTAGTATAAAGATGTCTATACCTTTTGCGTAGTCGCGTTTGTCCAGTGTTTCCTTCACAGTATCCGGAGTGACTCCAAGCTCCAATTGAAATGGATCGAACATCAATCCAATATCCAAAGAATATATCAGCAAACCTTCCGTTGTTACTGCCGCCCATGCTTGCCCTGTTTTACGATACATTTAAATACACTCATCTCAAAAGCGAAATAAATAATCAGTATCATTTATTTCTACCTGTAGGAGAGAATTGCAAACAAAGTACTCTCACTTCCGGTTTGACTCTCCTGCTTGCCATATCTCCACTTTTAACGCCTGGCAGTCGCAACGATATATTTCCGCCTTCGCGGTGCTCGATTAATGCTCTATTTCCAAACTCAGACATGTACTTTCTGTTTATAACGTCCTGCCAAAATAGGGATTACTTAATAAATAAAAGCTTGGATCGTCTTGTAACGTGACTCCACGTTTAAGCTTAATAAAGGAGAAATTTGAAATCTTGTATAATATACATTATTGTCACTTACATCGACACCATCCAGAGATCTGTTTTGAGTGATCTCGTATTTTTTTAACAATATCGATTCTTGAATATTGTAAATGCACACGTTCTTGGAACGGCCACCAGCTAATATGCACGTACCGTCAGCGGAGTAACATAACGTAGTGAAAGCTCTGAAAAATAGGATTGAAGAACGTGTCGTTAAGATCACACGCATTAACCGCATAACATTTCCTTCAATGAGTTACTCACTTGGACTGCAAATTCTTTTTCGCTGTGACGAGATCCGTTTTGGATCTGCCAGCGCCTAAATCGGTTCTGCCCTCAATAAAGCCTATCTGCCTTGCCGTTTTACATTCAAAAAATATAATCTGCCCGTCCAAGGTGGCGACAGCGACTTCTTCTCCGTTTGGTTTGTAAGTCACGCACAGCGCATCAGCGGTTAGTCGTATGGTCTCGTGCGCGGAGCCGTTTTCAATGGCATTCCATATTTTCAACGTTTTGTCCCAGGATGCGGATACCAATTCCGTACTGGCGGGGCTGGGATTGAATGCCAAGCTTGCAACAGGTCCCTCGTGACCACTTAATATCTGAAATCAAGTATTTCATTAAATACATCAATTTTGTGCTTGGCTTAACATAAATATGCAATTCTGCGGTTGTTTACAACGGTAAAAGTTAATATCGCGCGAATCAACGTTCGCTGACGAGCAAAATTACACGCACCTCTAAGAGATTCCCGAGCTTCATGCTCCATAGATACACGTCGAAGAAATCTTGACCACCCGCAGCGAGAAACTCGTCGCTCGCGTCGATCGCCAGGCAGGAGAATTGCACTGGACGTGGCGAGGTGAGAGTACGGAAGTTTCTGTACCTCGCTAAATCGTACGCCCGCACCGTTCCGTCCAGCGAGGCGGACGCGACGAATTTACGGTTGTGACTGAATAGAACGCTGGTTATCGATGACGTATGCTCGTGGAACGTAACAGCGCAAAATCCAGTTAACGTATTCCATAGTTTGACTTTCCCGTCGTCGCCACCCGTTATAATGTACTGGCCGTCGGGACTGTACGCCATATAGTTCATATTAGTTCGGTGCCCTTGCTGTTTCATGGCGTATGTCTCACTTTGCCATTCCCAAACCAGGAGCTGGCCTGCGTGGGTGCACCCTATGGCTATCCAATCTCCGGTAGAATTCAACGCGATCGACGAAATACGCTGTCGAGAAATGCTGCAAGGCCAGTAATTCGGTTAATCTCTAATATCACGTATGTGTAAAAGTTCAATCATATTTTTTTTAAATATGTTACCGCACCTTAATGAATGGATCAAATTGGCGTGTGGCATCTCGTATAAATAGAAAGAACCATTATTAAATGCAATTACTAATATCCGAGTGTCCTGATGATATGCAGCGGCAGTAAGTTTTGCATCTTTGTATTGCTTGTGAACTTCGTCCGCCAGATAAAAAGTCGCTCGCTTTTTGTAACCCAACATTTTCACTCCCTTCTTATCTTGCTCTTTCATAGAAGCTGTTGCTTCATCATCTTCCGGCAAGTCGTCTAGTAAAATATGCGTATTCTTTTTAAATTATTTTTATATGTTATATTATTACAAATTGCTGCTACATAGAGTAAAATCATTTATTTTATCATTTATGTTTTACTATGTTTTACAACTATTTACAAACACTCAAAGAAATTTCATCAAATGGTAAAAACTCTTTCTTACCGGCGTTTAATTGTTCAGTACGGGTTTTTAGCTTCTCTGGCTTCTCTATAATTTTTTCTACATCAATATCATCCTCGCTATCACTATCTTTGGGTCTTTCCTTTTTCGAAGGCGGTTGCCACTCAATCCAATCATCTGGTTCAAGCGTACTTTCCCAAACACAAACTCGGCCGTTTCTGTAAAAGAAATTCTCGAAAATGTAGAAACAAATTTAAGTTGTCTAGGAAATAACATTTCTTGTCCAGCAGCAAAATTAGTCAATTAAAAACTATTGCGTAAACGTTTTAAACCGCATCGCTTACTTGCTAATAGTGTACAGGTCATATTGCTTTGCTTCAAAGAAACAAGCTACAATGACGTCAGAATGACTGCCCAATGTAATCCACCTAAAGTTCGCCCACTTTTGTAAGCTATATATCTTGACGGTGGTGTCCTTTGAACCGACTGCTAATAGTTTCGAGTCGAAAGACCAACTGACGCACGTGGTTTCAGCGGTGGCACCGTGGAACGCACGTTCCATAACAAATGGATTGTAGTCCCCCGTTTGTAAGCCCGGCGCATTGAAAACGAAAACTGAAACACGAAAAATAATGTATTAGTTAAAAAAATTGTGTAAATACACCTCCGTAAGTTTAGGGAGCAAACACTTACGACCGCCTCCCTTGCAAACCGCAAAATGTTTTCCGTCTGGAGAAAACTTGACGCGCTTAGGGTGTCCTTTAAATCTATACTTGTGCAAAATTACTTTGCTTATCAAACTGATGATATGAGCTTCGCCATCTGCAAATATGTTACAAAGTTATATTTTCTTCAACACAACTACTTCTTCATAAACATAATTAATTAAATAATTCTAAAGTGCGTGCATACGGGAAATCTTACCTGTGTTAATTGCAACCAACATGCTACCATTTGGCGAAATATCGACAGCAATATAATTAAATCTACTTTCCACGGGAAGCGTCATAGATTTATTGCTGAAAAAGAAGAAACGTTTCTGTGTGAAATTTAATAATAATTGTCGCCATATCTTTCTAAGTTTCATGAAGCTCTTTGACACCTGATTCATACAGACTAACATTTCAATAATTCTTATATTCCTATGTAAGATTAATACCTTACGATTGCTTACTTTTTTAAGTCAAAAATCGTGATTCTGTTGCCCACAGGGCTAATAACGGACGATCCATCTGGAGAAAAGAGTAGGTCTCCTCTGTGATAGACCCTGCCGAGTAAGTTACTGAACTGTAACAAAACATGAGAAATATTACTGTAATTTTCAATTTTCACTTGGTCTGTGTGGCGATCGAATAAAACCCGACAACTTCTGATCGGATTGAAACTTGGATCTTTGGCTCGTTGGAGCAGCGCTCAACTCTCTGCGCCACGATCACCGAAAAGAGAATGTACGTACATTTCTTTTTTAAGTTTACCCTTTTATGGAAACGCCTTTCAACCGCGTTAGGTTATGTCAGCGTGATATTTCTAAAAATTCAGTGCTTAATCTTGATTAAACACTGAATCCAACACTAGACGCTTAGTTCCTTCAAGAACTTCAAGCACTAAAAAATGTATGTACAACACATCTTATAGGTTAAAAAGGCGTAACTTCATTGATAACTTGAGCAATACGATTTACAGAAGAGTAAAAAATTATATACTGCAACGTTTTTTTGAAGATAAAAATATTCACCTTGTAAGAGAACTTCATCTTTTTTTCATTGACGTCGAGCAAGTATTCACTACGTTCCACGTGCGCGCGGTACAACAATCGCCAGAGAAAAGCATGAGAAGCATGAGAGCTGCCACCCTTTTACGTGATCTTCGAACGCGACACGCCCTCTGTGGACATTGAAAGCGTGGACACGAACTACGTAGCCAACGTCCACGTTTGGGCTACCAGGCCGGATAATGCAGACGCACGCTTTGGTTGTATTCCGTGCTACGTGCCTGAAATGTCGATAAACACAGATGAGTTTATAGAGATTTCTCGCGCAAAACGAGATTGCTACGTTTGCTACCCAATTGCAAAGAAAAGAGGAGCGCCTCTACAAGTTGGTCTGTTTTTGTCGGATAACATTTTCATTTCAATAACTAAAGCGAACTACAACGTTCAGTTCAATCACAATACAATCGCAATGATTATCCGACGTAAACGGAGCAATATTGTGTGCAACAGAAAATTAGAATACACCCTGTGTATACAGCACCAAAACTTTCAGAAACATTTCAGAAACATTTGTAACATTGCAATAATGTTTTCTGAAATGTTTCTTTGGTGCTGTATGGGATATAAATCGAATCGACCTTTCTGACTTCGTACTATTTGGAACAATAGGCTGGCTCACTTATTTATGATCTCATTTGACTCTCATTTCCCGCACATTGTAATAATTTACCGGCGTAAAAAAATTTGCCGACTGCAAGACGAAAATTCAAGGTCTTTGAAAGTCCACGAAAGGGACGACAGATGGCGCCAATTGAAATTCGGAGGACTGAAAATTCCACGGGCAGCTAAAAACTTTTCTTATCAAAAAACTTAGTCTCGAACTGTCAACACATAAAGGACACAAAAAGTGTCAGAAAAATATAATTAGATAGGAAATGATTTGTAAACCATAGCGATTCCGAGAGTTTCTATAATTTTTAATCTAAACGTTGAAACACGACCGCGTTCCAACTCTCAGAGTACGAAGTCGCGGCGAAGATTGAAACTGCTCGAAACTGCTAACGTAAATTTTTACACGAATATCACGGCACTCGGATTGAAGAGTTGAAAGTTTCTTTAGTGAGTGACGTAATCGGGTCAGGGCCGCGATACAATTTTTTGACGAGAGTCGAGTGGTACAGAGCCACGGCTAACGTACGGCGTACGTATACAAATGAGATAACTTGCAATCACAAGACGCGCGCGTTCACGTAATTTCCTTTCGTTATCTCGGCCAAGATATTGAATATATTCCACAAGTACGCCGTTCACCCTACTCTTCGAAATTCCGCGATAGGCAGCGACTCAGCTGACGCACGGGCGGTTCAAACGTCCGGTCATGTGCCTACCGTGCGAAAAAAAAAGGAAAGAAAACGGCGAGGCCACCGGAGACGATTCCAGCCGATTGTCCCCGCGACTCCTCGGGATCGTGGACGAACGTCGGCGCAGATCGACGGGCGGGCATTCGCGCGACAATATCTCGCGGCGCGCGCGAGACTCGCGCGGGAAAGCACGGGACGGGAAGGAAAGTGTTGAGCGGAAAACGCATGTCACGCGCCCGCCCGTGCCGAGTGCGCGCGGCGGATGCGCGTCGACCTTGGGCCAATCGCCGGGCCCAACGTCAGCCGGCCGGGGATGAGACGCGGCGCGCGAGTGGCGGGCGGCGCGGGCGCCCGGCCAATCGCGGGCCGGACTGGCGCGACACGCCGCCGACAGCGGCCGCCTTTCCCACCGCGTTGATCCGCTCGTCACTCTCATCACATGACCCGCGCCACTGTGCTCCGGTAGGCCATATTTGACAGTGGGCCACTAGTTTAGCGACGTGAGTGACGTGAAGATCGCTCCTCAGGCACGACGATCCCGCGCGGCCGTATCCCGGTGCAACCTGTAAATACCCCCGTGATCGACCCGACCGCCGAGACCCGACGTACCAGGTCACAATGAGTACAGAAGACGCCCCGGTGTACTCGCCGTTCTTCGGCGTTATGGGCGCCGCCTCTGCCATCGTATTTTCTGGTGAGTTTCGACTGTTTGCCCGTCGCCACCTCGTGATCGCTCGCTCGCTCGCTCGCTCGCTCGCGTGCGTGCGTGCGTGCGTTCTCGGAATCCGCGGCGGCGACGAGGCCGCGAGGCGTCTCGCATTGCGCCTCCATGCCGCTTCGCCCGTCGACGTCGAGACGTCATCGACGTCGTTCGTCGACGTCGTCGCCGTCGCCACGGAGCGCGGATACGTCGTCTCTCACGCCATTTTCTCGTGCGGCCGTAAGACGGACGAAAATTGTGTGCGGACAGCACGGCGCGCGCAGATTATCGATCCTCCCCCGCGAGAAGAAACGCGGGGGAGAGCTCGTTTCTCCACGGGGCGGACGTACGCGGCGACGTCATGTGCCGCGAGACGCGTGACGAGCCGCGGCGGTGGCGGCGACGACGTCGTTCCCGTCCGCGATGACTAGGCTCGCGGCATCATTTTGGCCACGTTATCTTATCTCGACAAATTGGCTCCCGTGCGGCCACCGCTCGTTGTCTCTCTCTCTCGTTCTTGCTCTTCGCGCTCCTTCGCTCCTTCTCTAGCTCGCCCGCTCGCTTTCGGCCCGCGGATTTGGCAATTTCCGAGGAAACGCGGTCCAAGAAATCGGCCGCGCTCCCCCTCGGGAACCCGTGGCTTGTTCGCGCATCGGCGCGGAGCCGGACCGGGCGCAGCTATTTCGTAATGCCTGACCTCGGACGCCGCTAGAATTTTACGAGCCTCGGAAAAGCGACGGGCGGACGGCGGAACGGGCGTGCGCCTCGTGCGTGTCACGAGACGCGCCTCCCCGCCGCGCCGCGCCGATCGCCCATCGCACCTCCGCCTGTACCTTACCTGCGCCTTCTGCACTTGCCGCCGCCGCCGCTTCCCTTTGCATTTAGTTTCGAGATTCTTTCTCACCCCCTTTTTTTTCTTTTCCGTTTCCTTCGAATCGCGCGTCCGTCTCTTCCGCGCGCGCTCGTTCGCGGGGCCGCCGCGTATATCGAGCGAGAGGTGTCTCGTCGGCGCGAGGTGTCGCAGGTCGCTCTTCCCTTCGTACGAGGCGAACGCGCTCCCGGCGCAGCGTATCGATTTACAATTAACGATTTTCTCGAATTCGCGGTAAACGGCGACCCCCGGGGACCGCCGTCGCCGCCGCCGCCGCTGAGCGTCGCTTTTACCCCCGTCGGGAAGATCAATACGAATACCTTTTCCCGTGTGCGCCCTCGGCCTTTCCACTGACGGCAACGCGAGGGGCGAAGATCACGAGTCTCCTCGTCGTTCTTCCCCTCCCCCGAGGAAGTATCGGACATCGATCGGCGCTGTCGATCGCGCGGACGTGTCCTCCATCGCCGCCGGATTGATCGCTCGTTTCCCCCCCCCCTCCCCTCCCCCCGGAGTAACCTTATACGAGGAGAGAAAATGTGCTCCGGCGGAGGCATACAAATCGATCGCGCGCCGATTCGGCGGTCGCGTCCGGTTTGCACGTGTCGCCACCGAGAGGAATTTGCCTCCTCCCGCGAAGGGAGCTCCCCGTAGGTGTGACCAGCCTCTGAAATACGCGAGACCGAGAGGTAGCCCACTTGTTTGATCTACCGCTGCCTCGCGCGCAGGACCGAGCACGATCGGCGGCCGGCCACGAGCGCGCCCGTGGTGTTTATTTATACACGATAAGCCGCGCATATGTTCGCGCACGATAAGGACCGCGTTAACGGCGATTAAATGGCCACGATCGCGGGCGTAATCGGAGCAGGACGGTAGGGCCGAAGGTACGAGAGAGAGAGAGCGAGAGAGAGGGAGGGGAAGAGAAGGAAAAAAATGACACGATCGCCTCTCCCAGCCACGCCCCCCTACTCACGAGATGGGACTTGTGCGATTGTCATGTGACCGCCAACGTGAGAATCATGTGACTGCGATTTCCAGGCTGGGCTGGGTACACCCGGCGTCACCTGCCTCTCGCGACTGCGGCGGCGACGATTCTCCTCGCGGGAAGGCGGCAACCGGAGAATGACTCGGGGATAAAAAATGATTTTCGTCGCTTCTCTCCTCGCGTCGCGATCGTTCCGCGACCGTGCTCGATCGATAACCCCCGCAGGCGCGCTCGGCGTTTAAAACCGCCGAGAATTGGCGACGGCTCGCGATTTCTCCCTTTTCGCCCCCGTTTCCCCTCTTTTCGCGAGACTCGTCCTACGACGCCGGAGCCTGACCCTTTCGTGATCGTCAGGACATGCTTCCCCGCTAAGGGAAATTTAACAAATTCACCGCTTGAAGGAGCCTAAGCGCCCGACGTTGAGTTCGATGTTTTATCAAGATCATACCGTTACGTACTCAGGCTACGATAACACATTCAACATTTTTTCTCTCTCTGATTCGCGATTTTCGTTCTTTATCTAAGAATTGCAGCCCTGTCTACCGCAATTCTTGTGAACTAAACTTATCAATTTCTCTCATCATGCCGGTATGATCACATTATAGATACAAACCGAAATAATTATTTGGCTTTTATGTACAAAATAATACGAGACCGGCTTGTGGACTGCACAGTACAACATTTTCATATAAAAAAGCATTGAGGCTCGAAGTCTAATTCGTATCGCATTGTGTATTTAAAATTTTCAAATGTTTGCCCCGAACCAACAGATAATCCTGTGCTTGGAATGCTTCAGAGAGCGAGATATCTCGAACGTTTATCGGTACATTTTTTATAAAAATTATGAAACGATTACTGCGACACGTATCTCTTTGACAAAGTCTAATTATTATATCGTAGATAGTTTGTTGCGTCCCTTTGTACTGTGGGAGAAAGTTTTGAGCAGATAATTGCTTACTCATTATTGTTCTATTAGAGTAGACGGTCTGGCAAACTGTCCTTACATTCAACGTTGTCACTTCAACTAGGGATCGATAAGATTCTTAATTTTATATCCGATCATTAGCGTTCGACTCTGTGTAGAGCCGAGGCACTGACTTGCGCAATTGTGTAAACTTGCGTTACAATTGTCACAGTCCTGCAACTTACCTATTTTGTTTTGCAGCTTTGGGAGCAGCGTATGGCACAGCAAAGGCTGGCACAGGGATCGCAGCGATGTCGGTCATGAGGCCAGAATTAATCATGAAGTCCATCATTCCCGTTGTCATGGCAGGTATTATTGCCATTTATGGTCTTGTAGTGGCTGTACTCATTGCCGGCTCTCTTGGGAAACCCCCTAAATACGACCTTTATAAGTACGTATCTTCTGTGTGGCACAATATACAAATCTGTGGCATTTAAATCTCTAAGCTGCGTTTTACAATACGGTTATAACATTACATTAACATTAATCACGCTCTAACGAGAGAATGTAATACGCTTGTACTTAGCGGGAGAAACGACTCCGCGATTAACAAAGTTTTTTTTCTTCTGCCTAGTGGTTTTACCCACTTGGGTGCCGGCTTAGCCGTAGGCTTCTCCGGTCTGGCAGCCGGATTTGCCATCGGCATCGTGGGCGATGCCGGTGTGAGAGGCACTGCTCAGCAACCACGTCTCTTCGTCGGCATGATCTTGATTCTGATCTTCGCCGAAGTATTGGGTCTTTACGGCCTGATCGTCGCCATTTACCTGTACACAAAGTAAACGGTCAGTAGCGGCAACCTACTCCCTGCCACGGCTCCATGCAAGACATGTCGCCTGCAACCAACAGCGCTCCCCGACTACTATTATGCTGCAAAACTTGTTTCGACATATTTTACTTAATCACGTTACTCCATGCATAATCTAATTACCATCTCGGCTCATCTCTGTGCGTCCCCCTGTAATATCGTACTCAAGAAAAAAAAAGAAAGATTGATCTATTTAGCGTACGGACATTTAACCACGCCACACATTACTTGTCACACGGATTGCATGATTGTATTAAAGGTGCTGCGATCGAGAGGTGCCGGTTTCTTTTCTTGATTTCGCGACACTGACGCGCGACGGCGCATTTCGACGCTGCGGTGTTGTATGAAAAAAAAAACGAATGTATAGCGGAAAAAAATTACGAACGAAAAGAAGCGCGGAAAACAAAGGTCGACAGGGAAATACATATACATATTTAGAGAAAAGATCTCCTGTGTTAATCCCATTGTCGAACATTTCTCTTTCACTGTATAGTAATCATTTATAGCTTAGTACGACATTGAATTACCAGTTAAAGTAATCGGCTCTACTGAGTGTATAAAGGAAAATATGTTACTGATAAAAGAATATTTAGCACAATTATATATATACAAATATATATATAAATATATTATAAATGCAAACCGCGACGAAGAATGATACGGTGGATGAGACTGTAGTAAAAAGAAAAAAAGAAAAAACAAGTATGAATGCGAGTAGTCGATCACAGGTACACACGATAGTATTAAGTAAATTGAGAGAGGCTGCTGGACACGACGGCAATTTCACATTTTTACGGACATTATTCGTGGGCGACGATACGTTTGCGCGGTAAACGAGATGAGAAATTTGAGGGGGGAGGGGGAGAGAATCTGTTTAACCGGGTTGTCGAAGCCGCAAAGGCCAGCGGTCGACACCCGATTATTCGCACGATTTTAATCCGATCCCCCGCATTATTTCCATCGCCGAGAAAAACCGTCGTCGTATGTCGATGAAGTTAACGGGTACAGTGTCAAGTTTATGTGAAACCGTACGTACCAGTGGACACATCAGTACACATATACGCAGAACGAGAGAGAGAGAGAGAGAATGACATGTAAACGGAGGATAATTTGTACATTCCATATTAAGTTCGTTCAGTACAGGCGAGCGGGCGTCTGGCGACAAAATTCGGCAAATCGTAGGCCCTGCGTCACGTTCTTCGAAATCAACCAATCGCACACACACACACACACACACACACACGCACACACATGTGGGACAGCAAGGCCGACAGAAGAACGTGTGTCATCCTGGGATGGATTGTCCTTTGGGAGCTGACAATCGTACCCCTTGTGCGCGCATGGATTTTCAGCAGCCATCGCCTCTTCCCACGATCGTCACTTTTGGGGGTACAAAAGGGGAGAAGAAAGAAAAACCAAGTCCAAAAATGTGCGAAATCAGAACGCCCGCTTGCCATTTTCGACTGCGCAGTATTTTCTACCTAAGAAAGATGCAAACAAGCTCAACGATATAGGTGCATTTCCAGCGAAGAGAGACAGGGGAGGAATCGTTGAATTGAATTGACGAGATCTTGTTAGGCGGAAAAAAAATGGAACGATTTAACAGCATTTGTGGTCTGGAGAACCGCGCCGCTCTCGCCCTGGAAATGCACCTGTATGCATATCTCGCGAGAATACCATCGAAAACAATAGTCGTCTCGACGTCGCACAGTGGTCAGTTTGACCGATCTGAGCGGTGAAAATTATTTAAGTATTCAAATCGACCTTTATTTATAGAAATACGTATATATTATTTAATTCCAACGTTAAATAAACGTATATACGTATTTCTATAAATAAAGGTCGATTTGGATACTTAAATAATTTTCATCGCTCAGGTCGGTCAAACTGACCACTGTGCGTCGTCGGGAACGAAGAACGAGCGATAACAAACGTGGAAGAGAAATTGCAATTTTCCGGAAACTGACGGCGCTTAAAAAAATATATATATGAGAACCGAAAAACTGCACGAGCGAGCCGGGGAGCGGTGGTGGTGGTTCGTTTGCCTCTTCTCTTTTTTTTTTAAATCCTCTCGTTTTCCCCTCGCAACGAGGGAATGATTCTCATAGTCACTTTACGCTCGGGAGAACGCAGGCACGCTAGACACATTTTACCGCCAACTACCCTTCTTCCCTCTATTTCTGTCCGTTGTATATTTTAATATATGTACGATATATCGGGAGCCGTATCGGCGAGCTAAAGGCAAAAAGGAAGAGACCGAGAAAGACGAACCTGGGATTTAATTATAGTTGTACGCGCGCGTGTGCGATGTATGTACATACCACCACGATGCTTCACGCTACGATAATTACAATTTAGGCTAGACCTAGGTAAGGTATTGTATACCAAAACCTCGTGTAGCTGAGCGAACGGTAATTATTCGGGTAATTATACGGGAGAGAGAGAGAGAGAGAGAGAGAGAGAGAGAGAGAGAGAATGAAAAAAGTGTGAGAGAGATGTATGAGAGAAAGATAGATGCACCTGGCAGAGGGAGCAGAGAGAAACCGCTGTCACCACCGCTGCCGCCACCCCCTCCGTTCCCCGCCCTCGCCCTCGAATCCCCAACTCTACTTCTACTATCTTCCAGTGTTACTAATAGACTCATTGTTGAGCGCGAAAAAGTGATACTGATCGACGATGATTATTTATGTTATAATTCGTCCTCGATGTTACAGAAGAACCGTGTTTAATAAAAATTTCATTTGGACAAAAGGATGAGAAAACTTACGGTATCCGGCGTGTTTACTCAACCAATTTGCGGAGGCTTACCTGGGATGAGCGGGTTGCATTCTAACGAGTCCCCAGGTTCGTCGGGGGACTCGCGCCAACTCAAGATGCTGAAAGAAAGAGAGATTTATACGGTCGAGGCGCAATCTACGGACTGTTGAATTAAGCGACTGTATAATATTTCGTCGTTTTCGTTCGTTGATCCCATTCAAGAGGTTGCTCGAGGAAGAGGTCGGTCTGGTCTACACCAGGATTGGACCGCCGTTAGAATTCGAGCCGTTTATTCCGGAAGCACGCTAGGGCCTGTTCTACGATACGTCCGATGTCGGAACGTAGCCGATCGTCCAATGTGAGAACATTTCTTTTCAATTTCTTCGCTACGTTCCGACCTACGACGTTTTGTAGAACAGGCCTGCGAGTCACATTTATCAGGGGTAAACGCGCGACAGCCTTCCGACTTTGACATTAATTTTTCCCATCACTGCCATTCGATCAGGGGCTCGATTCTTGAATTTATTCGCACGATTAACACACGCGCAAATTCTGTTCTCACGAAAAAGTGGCTAGAAGCCATGCGAGACAGTTAATCGACCTGCAAGTTTTCTGTAAGAGCAGAATTTTCGTGTTTGTTTCTCTTTCGAGCCCCAGGGCGAGCGACACGTGCTCGCTTCGATACACTTAGCTGCGACTCTACGCTATATTTTAACGGTACCATCCTGTGCGACGAATTCTGTAGCGCAAACGCTTTGTGCGCCATTCAGTCGGTCGGGAAAAAGAGAGGCAGATCGAAAGAGGATCTCGATGATTTTTCGATAGTTACAAAGCGCGAGCCTGTTTATCCGAATCGCAGACACCTGTACCTCGTTCGCGCGAGCCGCCGCGATCGTACTTGCGTAACAAAGATTCCGCGAGCCGTATGGTAAGCGGTATCGCGAGCGCTTCCTCGTAATCGCGTGACGAAATGTCCTGTTGTTGTCTCCGACGTCTATCTCGACTGATCAATTACCCGATATCACGTGCGACCGACTAGCACGGGCTCGATAAGATAAAATAATTCAATCGCCGTGGAGATAAGAGGGACATTTCCGCTGCAGCTTGCATTTTCTTTTTCTGAGAAGCGCGACGACGATTGTTACGCTTAAACACAAAGAGTAGATCGTCCTAGGAACAGTTTTTATTGACAGAGATAATGGATGCGGTATTTTTTTTCTCATCGGTTTTAATATCCAGCGGGAGGAGGGAGGAACGGAAACACGCTAAGATTTTACGTAACGTGGTTCGATCGTCTGCGAAATAATACTGAGACACGTTACACATGGACCAATCGTTGGTGTGGCGTACGTTCGACCGAGCTGTAATTTATGCGTGGGAGAGTAAATTAACAAAGTCCAAGTACACGCACGCATACACACCCGTACATACACACACGCGCTCGCTCGCTCGCGAAACGGAAGCGAGATGTATCCGCATAGATGCGCTGTAATTCGGCAAACGCGAACGTTGGTCGACGGGAAACATATATAGCGAATGTCCGCTAATTATTACAATAGCGTTACAAACATCTTTCTTCTTTATTCTGTCACGTGCGAGGGAACGACCGGAACGGTCCCCGCAGGTTCCTCGCAGCGAGGATGTGGTCGGCACGCGTCATTCGAAGCCGCTATGATTGCGGGATCCGAGCGTACTTAATATTCCTCGGATCGGGTAAAAACGGGGACGCTACCATTCCTATCGCTAATCCCTTGCCGACAAAAGTGTCGTCGCGTTACGATCTACTTGTTACACCGTCGCTTCGGTCGCGAAGGAAAAAATCCTGGCTCGATCGCATTCAACGCGCGTGTATCCGAGTGCTGTCGTCAAAACTGGCTCGTGAATGATGCATGACAGTATGGCATATTCGGATGAAGTAACGGAGACACGAGGCTTAACCGAGGATCAACGCTCCGATTGCCTGTATTCTTATTCATTTATTTTTATTGAAAAAGACGCCGACGATAAAAGTTATATAGAAGAGAAATGAAACAATCAGGAATACAATATGTACAATATCTTATAACGACAACAAAACCCAATTTCCTCGGCGTCGGTTATTCTCAATTTCTACACGCTAGTTTTACAGATTCGGCGACAGGGACACTAGCCGATTACTACGGAAGCAAATGAAAGGCGCTAAAAGTATAGGAGCTAGGTGTCTCCATTTCGAACGAAGAAAGGAGAAAACGATCGAGCGAGAGTTAGACGTAATATATTATTGCACGGAGCTCTCGTAATTACTGGCGTCTTGAGCCGGTTTGAGAATTATACGACCGCGATCGTACTCGGCGATCTGGTACGGAAGATACACATCTTGTTCTCCATCCATTCGTCTTGATCAATACGCGCGACGACGATTCGCGCGCATTGATCTCATTAATGATCGAGCGAGATATCAAAAACCGTTGCATGTACAAGGTGGGAAATGTGTGCTGAGGTGAGGTGAGGTGAGGTGAGGGTGAGGGTGAGGTGCGGTGGTGGTGATGGTGATCGGTCATCAACGCAACAACCAGAGGGCCATCTGTAATAAATTACACCAAGGCATATTTTATTCGTTTTTTTCCTTTTAAATACGAGTTTTAGTCGTGTCACTAGTGTTCGCTAATTATTACGTTTAAATGGATGTGATGTTGGCTGCTGGTTGTTATTATAACTGTAATTAATTAGTACTTAGTAAAATCAAATGGCGCAGCAAGTAGATACACGGGCAAACATGGGTGTTCTAACGCTCGCACTTGGTGTATCTAGACTGCGATCTAAGGATTTCATTCCTGCATCGAAAAGAAAGTGCTTCACTGTTTACGATACACTACCGAGTGTCGGCCCTTCGTTTCCGATAAATTTCGACGTAAGTTTTTTTTTCTTTTTCCTTTCCTCGTCTTCGTTAGAAAGTTGTAGATATAACTCGGTTATTGATAATCATTATGTATAATAATAATAATCGGTAATAACCATAATAATAATTCCTTGTAATAAATGTAATGCTTGGTACACAGAGATAACAAACGACTCTACTTATTGCCGCGAACAAAAAGATACTTACAAAACGTGACACATGCACAATACTAGACAAAAACTCGGACAACACAAGAATTGACCAGATTAATTTTCTCGTGCTTTTCTTTTTTCTTTTTTTTTTTGCATTCTGTACCGACGACCATACAGTGGCGTAGTATCTTGATTATATCTGCTGGCCCAATATTATATTTTATAAATTATACCGATATTTAATTATCTAAAAAAAATTCTAAAACGTCTTGCCTGAAACGTCTGTCGTATACCACTCGTTGACTACAAACTATCTTATTCCTTTTCAGACACGATTGTAAAGTCCGTTTTTTTTCCAACCACGCGTGAGGGCTTGAGTCAGACTAACAAGATGTTTGCAATTCTGGATGGTGATAACTCAATTAGTAAAACTGAAACACCTCCTGTGGTTCAGCGATATAGTTGATAGTAAAACTCTATTCCAAATCATAGGTAGTCTGAATAACGCTCTCGAGGCTCTTGTGATTAATTCTTTTCATCCTCGTCGTCCTCCTCCTCTTCTTCTGATGCCTCAGCAAGCCAGGTTAACCAGGAGTTTACCTATAAACGACATAAATATTGCTCGCATTAAATTTCAAATCATTCAGTTTGAATTATTCGAGTAAGAATTTATTCACTCTTGATTCTAGAGAAGCTCGAATTCGAGAGAAATATTGACGTAATCGATTTTCCAAATATATTGTTTCGAATAACGTGGTAACATAGAACCAGCTTGATCTAAATTCACAATTAAAAGATCCATGTAAATAGAATTGTACTATGCAATTACAGCAAGAGCGGTAGGAGTTTGAATAAAAATGCCGTGATGATTTCACATTTACCTGGAATAATGCCTTGCCCTTGCCCGGATAAGCATCAGTAACGGTGTCTCTCCACTTGTGGTATGCTTCCTCTTCGATGACTTCAAGGTTGTAGAGTGCTATGAACCATCGTAGCAGCAGCCCTTTTGGAAAGTTGTGCGAGAAGCAGAACACTTGAAGCGCATGAAGAGCCGTAACTTGTGAGTCGATGGTAGTCAGGAATGTGCGAATGAAGCGTGCATATTTCTGCAGTAACGCACTTTCCTTCTCTTGCAGTTGTTTGTCTGGATTTACGGTCGGATCAATACCGGGCGCCAATGTTATCTCCTGTTGTACACATTATGCATTAAAGTAAACGTTAAGATTTTACAAACTAAAGATTCTAATCTCTCATTACTAGTTGCTTAATTATTTTCATTAAAAATATAAGTTTCACTAACCCCAGTGATGTACTTGAAAAGTACATTCATCATAGCATTGATGAATGCGGGATCAGAATGATGTTGGGGATCCAGCTTCTCCTTGATCCATTTGTAAAGAGCGTTGGGCGCCGGATCAGCTTCTAATTGACGCCACATATCACCCTGGATTCTGAGAAGAGGATACAGGAAAGTCAACTCCCGATCTTCCAAGATCTCGCCCAAACGTTCCTTCGTCTTCTCAGCTTCTGGCAGTTGACTGATAAGATCCACCTTGCTATCGTTGAAGATCTGCGTGAGTCTCGCCTTACCCTGGGTCTTGTGGAGTTGCTGTAGGGTCAGTAAGAAAAGCGGATGATGACGTCCATTTTCTGTTTCCGAGGCGAGATCCGTCAATTGGATTAAATTGTCCACTATGGCCTTAGCTGTCAGAAAGGCAACGTGGGACGCTACCAAAGGCACGGTACTCTCCTTCTCCGAAATACTGGCCACTAATTCCTTCCATCCCTCGTTCACTTGCTGCAGAGTAAGCAAGTTCTCCTTTTTCAATTCAACCACGAATTTGGCAGCGAGTTCACGTTCTGAGTCTCCACGATCCAACGTGGTCGCGTACATCGCGCAGATCGCGTGACGCAAAAATCGTTCGGGTATCTTAAGATCTTTGAAAGCTGCCAGAGCATCTTGCACATTTGTGTGGGACACGAGGTCGTCCATTAAGGCATTCACTTTCTTCAACACTTCCTCTCGTGTCGGTCCTTTGTCCTTTCTGTCCCTAGCCTTCTCCCGTTTGTCTACAGGACCTTGTTTGATCACGATAGCAGGTGGTGTCTCTTTGTGCAGTAAAGGCGAGCTGGGCTTCAGAGCGGTAGCACGCAAGAGAGGCATGTCTGAGCCCCGTCCTGGGAACAAATCTGTTGCATTTTTATGATTAATTATTATTCTACATTGATCTTTTGGTAGTAATTTCCTCGACAACTGTCCAAGGTGATGACGCGAGGGAATACTTACCATTGTTGAGAGGTAGGTTCAAGTTGATGTTAGTTTGTTTAAACATCATTGAATTGGCTGACGGTCTTAGAGATACTTCTTCCGGATGTCCTCCGATCAGCATCTTATTCTTGTTGAATCGAAGTTGCTCTTTATTGCTGTCTGTGATAGACAAGATAAGAAATCGTTATTTTGGCACTGTAGCTCATTAGCTGACAATAAGGGAAAGTAAATAAAATTTCAAACGATACTCACTGTTGTTAAAGTTTTGCGGCAAATTATGTTGCGGTTGGTTGCGTTTTCCTTCGTAATTGTTCTGATGACGACTCTGGTTTTGATAGTAGCCTGCTCCTGGCTGATTACGTTGATTATGTCGGCCATAACCAACACCAGGAGTCCCTGCGAATCCATTCGGACTGAATGGTGGTGGTGGCATACCGAATGAAGGGGAAGTCAGTGGTATACTTCCCATCATCTCCACGTCTAATCCGCCTCGTCCCATTTTTCGTAAAAACTCCGCACCGAGGCGATCCTCTCGTCCTCTGTGGAAACCGTTTCCCCGCGATGGCTCCTCGTTGTCGTTGCGGATCTGATTAATCGGCATCGGGCCTTCGGTGCTCGTGGCCTTGCGCGGTTTCCAATCATCACGGCGTAACTCAATCACATCACGCAGCATGAATTTGATGCGTAGAGGAAGATCCCTACTCTCTGCCAGAGAGTTCATACGTTTGAAGTATTGATCCATGAGTCCGCGGCCCTTATCCGAGTCAAGGATACGGCCGCAGGTACGCATAATCTGGCAGAGGCACTCGATATCCTCCGCGGCGTCCCCCCGGGATCCCCCTCGCCTTTTCTTCTCCAGCAACTGCTGGATGCAACGATGTAAAATCGGCTCCGACACGATGCCCAGCTTGCCGAGCTCCCCAATGAACTTGATGTTACCAAGCATCTTGCGCTTGGCCACCTGCCGGCGCTCTTCTTCTTCGGGACCAAGCTCATCTTGATTCTCGAATGCCTCGCTTGCTTTTGAACGATTTTCGAACTCGTCTTTGCACTTGTTAAGTAAAAGAACTCTGAATGTGCTCTGGCCTTTTTGACTTTCATCGATCGGTTTACGGGGTTCAAAGTTTGCGGCTTCGTCAGACAGCTGTTTGCACAGCCGTGCGTACATAGAACTGTACTTGGGTTCATCAAGTGCTTTTTCGAAGATCTGAAAAGTTAAGTGACATTTTATTTCAATTGTTTACATCAATCGTGCGACCAAATAGCGTCACGCTTGTTGTTACGTACCAAGAAAATAACACCCTTGAGAATCACATGGGAATTAAGCTCAACGTTGAGCAGGTCGTTGCTCAGCTTTGCGAATTTTTCCGGTGTGAGCTTGTTAAGAATACCCCGCACCTTTCTAAAGATGAGATCATTTCGGCTTTCTGGGGTGAGTGCATCGCGTCTAACAGTTGAAGGAGGGATCCAGCGTTGCTCAGTGGATAGGGAGCGAATATCGTCCCTGGAAGGCATCGAATTTTTCTAATGTCAGTGTCACAAGTAGCAACGCAACGATTTGTGCGGACGTAATAAGTAATCGCTTTCTCGCGTTTTTTTTTATATATTTTTTTTATATTTTTGCGTTACTGCCAAGGTAACTTTGTGGACCCTGACCTTCCTCCCGAGACACGAGAAGCACCCCCCGGTCCTGTGGGGTTGTCCGTTGTTGCGCGTGTTTTGGCCCCCTTAGTGATAAATCACAGCACACAGATCTTCCTTGAGGAAGCTGGAAAAATTACAACACACGTTAAACATCTCACACGTCTGCCACCAAATATTACTTAATCGTAACTCGCCCTGGGTATTTCGAGTATCGTTTCACGCCTGACAATTCAATTCTCGCGTGGCCCCCCCTGCGAAAGTTCAACACTCGAACCAGCCTACTCGAGATCACGAGTTTCGAAGATCTTTAAACTGTGATCCGAAAGCGTACGCAACCCTCGTCCGCCCCCCCCCCTCCCCTGCCGCGCTAAAGGAGATAAGCGATCGCGAAACGCAAGTCTATCGCGCTCTTCGGCCAGCGGCGACGTGCCGTTGCAATGAACTCGTTCAATAATATTCGAGGACATTCCTTTCATCGCCACCGTGACCTATATGTGCAATTTACAATTCGTAATTGCGCATGCGAGCGCAATTTTAGAGAAGGCTCGATAAACGGCGCACGCGAGTCCTGCGGTTAACGCACTCGGATCAAGTGGCTCAAGGATAGAATCATCAGACGGGACGTTAACGTTTCGTGAATCAACCCGGCCAGTCGTTGCGCAGCAGCCTTTCGAGTCAAGGACCGTGAGAGATATCAAAAGAAGAAAAAAAAAGAACGAACGTCAAATTGCAGATTAGATAGAGTTTCAGCCTGGACGACAATCCGCCAGGGGGGGAAGAGGCGCCACCCGATCGTCCGCGGTCGAGAGGAACGCACCCGGTGGTTTCGGGACACCCCGTAGCCTTCGGAAGGCCTTCCACGCGGACGAGGCAAGGACCTTCTTTCCCCGGGGAAGAAGGCGGCTTTGATCTTGCTCGCCTGGCTGCCCGCTCGCCTACCCGCCCGCAGAACAAAACGATCGAAACCCATGGGGCGAGGGGGGAACGTCGAAGAGGAGCGTATGTGGGGCGCGGCTCATGGTCAGACGGTCAATGAACCCTCTTTCCCCTAACTCCCTCCCCGTTTCACCTCGACCGATCATCTCGCGGACCCCGCCGCCGCGTTCGGCCGAGGTCGGACGACTCCGTCGGGCTGCTCGACGGAGGTCGTGCCCGTCCGGCCGCCTCTACCGGGTGTCCCGAAAGCGCGCGATTAGAATCGGCAAAGAGTGGCCGCCGGCTGATGCGAGCGGTGGTGCCTTGTGATTAACGTGGGGGCGGGCAAATTCTGTTTGAGAGACGGACGCCAGGAGCGAGTGAATCGCGACTGCAAACTGGCGACACTTGCGAGGGGAATTCACGTCTCGCGGGCGTCGAGAAACCCTCCCCCCCGATAATTCGGTCGATCGATCATCTTTCTACGGCCGAATTTTCTACGTCCCGCCGCGAGATATCGTCAAACGTAAATTGACGCGGGCACCTCGCGCACCCGTGACCCAGTGAGAAATGATTCGTCGATCAGGCATCGACACCGTCGAGAATCGACGCTTCGGCGTCGTTTCGTCGACGAATCATTTCTCACCGGGAATCGACGGCCGCGCGTTTAGCACTGGACGTTATAACGAGAGCGCAAGGCTGGGTTTATACGAAAATAGCATTCTCTAAACATTTGGTTTCGACTTGACGGCCGTACGTGGCCTGGCTAAATGCGCAATGAAAATATCCGGTCTCTCACGGACGCATCCGAGCGGCGCTGGCATTCATGCCGCGAGAGCGAGAGCGAAAGAGAGAGAGAGAGAGAGAGAGAGAGAGAGAAAAAAAGAAATAAACCCGTATAGAACGCGCGGTAAATTTCCGAACGCGGGAGACGCGAAGACCGAAGGAAGGCTGCCCTAAATCCGGCCGTCGAAAATACTCGTCAACGTGACACAGCGAAACTCTGCTCCTCGCGCCTCAGACTTTGCGAACTTTGAAACGACGGACTCGCGGAGTGTCACGCACTCGCCACGTGATACGTGTACACATACACACACACATACATGGACACCCACAGGGTGGTTCTGTCCGAATTCTCAGCCCGGCCGGCCGCCACGCGCCGTTTGAAAGTTATCGAAAAGTCGCGTCCACGTGCGCTCGGGTCGCGCCGCGAGAACCATCGACCTTCGAGCTTTTGCTCGCGGTATTCATTTGCATCTGCTTCATAAGCACGTCCCGCGCGTTAAACCGCGACGCGCAGAAACGGATTAACCGACGGCGACACGTGGAGGAGAGAGAGAGAGAAAAAAAGGGGGAAGGAATTCCACGCGACAGCTGCAGCCGGTATCGCCGTGCAATCCGCGAGGTCAGGATTACAGGAGCACGCACGTGTCGGAATTCGCGAGATAATTAAGTAAGAGATATACGGCGAGAGGATGCGCGGCCTTCGTCGCTCGCGCGGCCTAGCTCCTTCTCGTCTCTTGGCACACACAAGTACCGATTTCGAGGCGTGTATTTACCGCCTGGGTGCTTGATCATGAATCTTTACCTCCAGCGCGAAACTCGTGAAAGCCGAGAATGTTCATTGACGAAATACCGAGTTACTCGATGAAATTTTCACGACGAAAAAAAAACGTGAATCGCCAGTAGTCGATTATCTACGTTGGTTAATTTTCTACATTGGTTAATCAGTTACTGGCGTTAAATAATTCTTTACGATATAAAGTAATGCCCACCGGGCATTAGTAGGCATTGGTGCACTGGAAAAAAAATCTGATAGATTCAACCAGTCGTCTGTTAGAAAATGGACGTATTAGAACCCCTTTAGGATTTACCATGAAAGATAACCAGAAGTTTGCCAGACTTCACTACAGATCTGGTAAATCCTAAAGAAATTCTGATTCGTCCATTTTCTAACAGACGACTGGTTGAATCAATCAGATTTTTTTTTTCAGTGTGTACATGGTTTCGGTCAGCGGTTTACCCCTCGGGGAAAGATTCACGATCGCGCCCCTGGCGCCGGCATTGCCCGCTATTTAGCTAGTAAAAAAAAAATGTCCCCGAGGTGCACCCGGCCGTCGCGTTAACGCCGCTTGTTTTGATCGGCCGCAATTCCGCGAATATCCGCGGGTGTCCACGGCCGAGCGGATTCACGCCGCAGAGACTGCATCGCAATAAATGATAAACTCACGATAACGAATGATAAAATATGTTGGACAAACAGTGACAATTAGTAATTCCAACGAGGAGCGTAATGAGCGACGATTCTAGCAGCCAGGAGAACGGAGGACTCGAGTCTCCGAATGCCAAACGATTCCTCTTTTTTTTTTGTTTTCTTGCGGACGTCCAAACGAACGCCACGACGTCCAGTCCGCGTCTCAACCTTTTTTATGGCCGAATTAAATTTTTTGTTTTTAAGTTTCTGTCGATACGGCGTTCCTTGCCGGCCCGGTTTCACCGACGCTGTTCAACTTTGAGGCCCGGTTTCACCAAACGCCGTTTAACTTTAGGCCCGGTCTACAGTGAGTTATCAGTCGTCAGTCGGAAACTGAATGTATAATCGTACATTGTTGAGAAATATTTCAAGCGACGTTGGTGAAAACAGGCCTGAGCTTGGCTCAATTCATTCTTCGTCTCTTTCTGTTACTTTAGAAAGAGACAAACGTTAATTAAACCAAGACTGAAGTTAGGCGACGTTCGGTGAAACCGGGCCTTGGTAATAGAATACACGTTAAATTATCCTCTTAAATGTGGCAAGTGGAACTTTGTGTCCCAGTGGCCGCGAAAGGGTCGATGTCGCGCCGATATCCGCAAAAGCACAATTGTTAGACCACGCACTTTAGAATAAAGACGCAGTTCTCCACGCGTTATTTCCAACGCCGTGAATAATCGCCCGGTAATCTCGCGAATGCGGACTTTCCCGTTCCGATGTTTGCGCGCCGGACTTTGGCGGATTAATTTGCTCTCTTGTTAAGTGGACTAACATCTCCAAATGAAATAACGGGATTAATCGGACGAAACCGGACTCGCAATTAATTTCGCCGGTGAATACGAAAGCCGGGGTCTTAAATCCTCGAAATACGAGACGCAAAAGAGACATAAAGCGACATACCCGCTCGCCGTTGCTAATAAATAAAGGACCGATGTAATAACAGGGTTGGGAAAGTTACTTTATAAAAGTATCTAGTTACAGTTGCAGTTTTTTTCCGCTAAAAATGTAACTACACTGAAAAAAAGTCTGATAGATTCAACCAGTCGTCTGTTAGAAAATGGACGAATCAGAGTTCCTTTAGGACTTACCAGATGTGTAGTGAAGTCTAGCAAACTTCTGGTTATGAAATCATCTTTCATGGTAAATCCTAAAGGAACTCTGATTCGTCCATTTTGTAACAGACGACTGGTTGAATCTATCAGATTTGTTCTTCAGTGTAGCAATGCCCAGTAATGCCGCAAATCTGTACACCACAATGCCCTCAGCGGTTTCCCCCTCGGTCACAAGTAACGAGTTACTTCCCAACCCTGTGTAATAATAAATTTAAACATTGCAACATCTGTCGACTCGTAGTGACAGAAGTCGGCGCGATCGAGAGGCCGCGTAAATAAGCGGGCATATCGATGCCAAAGCCGCGTCATTCGGTTTACGAATAATTTGCAAATTAACGCAACGACCGAGAGATCGTCGCGGTCCGCCTTTTTCTTCCAGTCGTCCGACGAGCCTCGGGGAACCGAAGAGTAGCCGACCTCTCGCGAAAGAGATGGAAAAAAAACTACGGAAATATACCGCGATTTGTTTTCGATCGCCGTCGGACGCGGCGACGCGACGTACCGACGGGGTTCTCCTTGAGAGAAATCGTCATGCACAAGGTGGATGACGACGGCGCACAAAGAGATAGCGACAGAGTGACGCAAGGCGAGCGGGCGAGCGAACGAGCGAGCGAGCGAAACTTCCAACATCCCTCTCGCCCCGCCGGGCGCGCCATTACTTTCCGTTTCCTCGCGACACGTCACTGATGCGCCGTGACGACTGCTCTCTACCAGACCTGCCAGAGCTGCCAACTACAAGAGTTAGAAGGCTGGCCGAGGAGGTGACTCGGACGGCGAATTAATTGCCTTGAAATACATTTTCAGGGTTTCGTACGTACAATCGTAGCGAAGAGTAGCTGAAACTCAACTTTGAGCGAATTGACGCTCTTCCCGTATAAGTTTGGGCACTAAAGATCGCGTTGAATTCTATTGTTTATTCATTAGCCGCACGGGGAAAAGTTTTGCTTAAAATTCATCCTGAAAACCACGTAATCGTGGCAGACCTTTGAGAGTTTTTCGAAATGTTACCGTACACTCTACTAGCGAAATGTATACGGAGTATAATTGCTAATAAAATGTGCGGCAGATGAAGACTTGCCGCTCCTGACGCAATCACGCCGGAAGTGCGTCGAGCAGGTGCCAGAGAACCTCCGAGTCCTCCTTTGATTGAAAAAAAAACCGAGATAACGAGCGGAGGGACTGCGAGGAATCCTTCCATATGCGATATAAGGAAGGCAGACGAGCGAACGCTCGGCGACTGGATTTTGAATCCCAGTGTTTATACGAAGCGGAGAAACGAGCAGCGAGTCGCTCGTTCACGTCCTTCCAGGGAAAAATAATGAAAAAAGACGGGCGAGCAATTTCCTGCCTCGCATAACTCGTCGATGAGAGTCGAAACTAATAAATAGATAAGCAGCGAATTACTCATCCAACCATCCCGACGAGGATGACGCGGGAGATAAGCGAATGAAATTACTTGTCTCAGAGAAACTAACGAGAGGACAAACCTAACAAGTTTTTTGCGTAGCCTCTTCAATAGGAGATAATTGGAAAAATGAGCGAGCAATTCGACGTGTTCCCTAACGAATAACGAATCACGGCCACAATGGAGAACGTATTTTACGTTTTTCCCCCGAGAAATCTTGGACTCGATGACATCGAGAAATGAATCTGTGAGAACGGAGAGAGGACACGCGACATTTTGGCGGGAATCGCCTTAACAATGTTCCTCGCTCTACGGCAGACGCGTTTGTTCAACGAATTTGTTAAGTGGAAACCGACGGGTAAACCGCTGAGTTGTGGCATTTTTTGAACATTAGTTTGGGCCGTGCTGGGGCATTATAAAGATAAAATAAGATAAAACAAGATAAGCGAGATAAAGTGATGCCCACCGGGCATTTTAGTAGGCATTGGTGTACACGGAAAGAACAATGTAGCTGCTGTAGCTAAAACTTAGCAAAATAGGGACAGCTAATATTTTTAGTTGTGATAGCTCAATATTTTGCTACGACAGCAAACCGTTTGCTGTCGCACCTAATACAATAGGCACAGTAGCAAAATATTGAGCTATCACTACTAAAAATATTAGCTGTCCCTATTTTGCTAAGTTTTAGCTACAGCAGCTACATTGTTTTTTCCGTGTACACTCAGTTGAAAAATTTGTGTTTAATTTAACAGATATCACATGCCCTAAACGGTCCACATAAATTTTCATGTTAATTTAACATAATATGGATATGTCAAATGATCACACTAATACTCCGGTAATATTTTAACACAAAATAAATGCAAATCGCAAAATAATCTCAAGATAATTGAAATAAAAGTTATTCGACGTATCTGGCGATTCTTGCATCTGGCGACTCGCTCTCTTTTCACTCGAGAAAGACGGGAATCTCAGTCGCAACGTTGTGCAATTTAATAAAGTATCGCCAGATACGATAAAGAATTTCTATTTCTTATAAAACAGTATCTTTGTTTCTCTCAAACACGTTTCTGACGTGTGTCCGTTCTGACCGATTGAAATGTATGAAGATATCGGACGTATATATCAGAGCAAAATTGAAGCAGACAAGAGCAACTGCGCGTCTTCGCGTCTTTCCAATAAAAAGCTTATATAAATTTCAAGTATGTGATAATTTACGTAGCCGTCGGAGCGCATGCAAAGTTGACCGAGTGGCTGGTCGAGTAGACGGAGAAGAAAAAGCGCGATAACGTCGATAAGCGTCTTTATCTTTCACCGCATGTTCACAAGAACACTCGAGAATTGAGTCACCTAAATATATATATATGTGTAGACAACGATCGCAAGAGCGTCCCTAGCTCCGGCCCGAAAAGGGTCCGCAGGGCGTTGCGTTCCTAATCGAGTGGAAGGGAAAAGCCAGTCCGAGGATTCTCGGAAGGATCTGAAATTCGATGCGAGACAACGAGAAACGTGCACGCGCTTCGTCGCGCCGAATAAATATAGGGCAGCGAACGTGGCCATCGGAGGCTTCGCGGAAAATCAATAAGAAAAAGTCTCTTTGCGTCCCTAAACCTTCGAAACGTGCCTCCCAGCGTGAGACAGAAAAATGACAATGCAACTGCACAGGTCTACCTCGGTGTTGTCGCTATTCTTGGTGGTACAAATTAGTACAAAATAAGTACTAAAAAATCCAATAGATCGCATTCGATTTTGCTGATTCGGTCCTGCCAACTTGAGGGAGCTATTTACGAACGCACTGGCAAAGGATCCCGGAGCGAAGACGCGATACTCGAGGCGTCAATGAGAGAGACTGGCGAGGACCACGGCGGGGTCGCGAGAATTTTCGGAGCGCAAAATAGAAAAGAACGAACGAACGAACCAACGCCGCGTTCATTGACGCGCGTAAACGTAGACTAGATACGGCCTCGCGGAACGAGCGGCTGAAAGAAAATCTATTCAGAGCGTCTATTCATAGTCCGATAAGCGTTTTGAAGTCTGCCGTTGCAACAAAGGGGGGCCGATCGAGCTCGTGTGCGGGGCCGTTTAAAGGCGGATGTATAGCGACGCGCTCCGCCACGGCGGCACACAATCCGCGTTTAATGGAACAGAACGGGTTTTTCAACCAGGTGTTTTACGCCCGGCATTCTTCGAATTCTCCCACGAGGACTCGAGCGGCGGGCGTCTCGACTCCCACGGGGACTCCCGGACGCCTCACGGCCGCGAAGGGAAGGGACCCGTCCCGGTCCGTCTCCGTCGCGTTATGGACCTTCGAACTCGCGTCTGACAAGTGACGAGACTATCGATTCCCTTCGAACGATAGAGAGAGAGAGAGAGGAGAGCCGTCCTCTCGCCGGAGGGAGCGTCTCGAGAGGAGACTTTTCGCACGCGGCGCAAAATTACCGCGAAGCTGTCAAGCCACCGACGCACGGGAGGGACGATATTAATAGATCTCGATTAGATCTTGCACGAGCAACTCGATTAGAATGCGCGAGTGACGCGCGCGTCGAACTTAAAGATAGCCCAGGCGCGCCCCGCTAATTAATGAGCGACAATGAAAGAGCGCGCGAAATACTTCCTATTCTTAACTTTCTCCTTCGTCCCCTTTCCCGCCCCCGTCCGTCCGCACACCCGCGCGATGCAGCTTGCTTTTTACGTGCGTGCACCTCGCGCGGAACAAATACCGGTAGGAGAGAGCGCATGATCGGGGGGAAGGGGGGGCTAATAAAATCGCCGATCGGTCGAAGCCACCCTGGAAACGTCAGAAGCGCGACGGCGTCACACGCCTGTCCTCGTGCTCGGCAAAGTCGGTCGTGTGTCCATGCGACACTCCGCGACACGACTCGACTCGGCTCGAGCGGAGTCGGCATCGATCGACCGGGAGGTAACACGCGTGCCCCTTGGAGTGCCCGTCCGCTCGGCGCGGACGAAGGAGTGCCCGTTGCATTTCCGAGAAGGCAGAACTTCCGGAGAGAGAGAGAGAGAGAGAGAGAGAGAGAGAGAGAGAGAAGAAACAGAGAGAGAGAGAGAGAGAGAGAGAGAGAGAGAGAGAGAGAGAGAGAGAGAGAGAGAGAGAGAGAGAGAGAGAGAGAGAGAGAGAGAGAGAGAGAGAGAGAGAGAGAGAGAGAGAGA
>NW_011967197.1:714270-753627 GCF_000949405.1 Vollenhovia emeryi
AGAGAGAGAGAGAGAGAGAGAGAGAGAGAGAGAGAGAGAGAGAGAGATCCCCCCCTCTTCCTCTGCCGCGGAGACTACGCGCAATGGCGAGGATTCGCTCGCTCGTTCGCCATATTCCGAGCCTTAACCCCTTCACGTATACCCCTCGAGACGGGGATCGGGGTGAGGGGGGAGGAGGGGGCGCAGAGTTATCGCGTTATCAAATCCGAATTGTCGAGGCCGGGCTATTGGAGCCGAGATAATTACTCCCCGTGTACCCTCGTCGGTGGGGAACGGTGCCATTTCGCGCGGTTTCCAGAATTCTTTGCACGTTGGGACACGCGCGCGAACGCACGAGAGAGAGAGAGATTCCGGGAACACCGCCCCGGGCGAAAACTGGCCCCGCCGACTACGCGAGGCGAACTCGAACGGCGCAACGAGAGCGCGGCGCGAGGGGGTTGTCGCAGCACATACACGTGCTCCGATTTTCTGGCTGGCACGCGTCCTTTTAAACGCACGTCACTTTACAATTTTAAGGGACCTCGGGTCAAGTCGCCGCCTACCTGAAGACTCTACCGTCGGTTTAAAATCCCCGTCCGAACCACCACCCGCACAATTCTAGGCGTCGGTTGTCTGGGGTTAACGATACATGCAATCGCCACAGGGGGAGGGGGGGGGGGGAAGGGAGGACTGCCGAGAACGCTGCTCTGTCTGGAGCGGGTGCTCGCTACACCGTAGCTGGATTCTGTGACCCGTCGTTACGTTGTCGTTGCGCAGGTGTAATACATGGTAAAAAAGGCTAGAAAAAAAAACAAGAGCTGCGCGATCTCCGACGAGTTACGGAATTCAGCTGCCGGCGTATGATTCCGGGGTAGACGCGACGACGAATCTCGACGACGGTCGCACGAGCGAGCGCCCACGGTAGGACAACACGACGGGTCTCCGCCTAACGGGAACGTCGCGCGACGAGGCGGCGGCGGCGGCGGCGGCGGCGACGGAGGAAGCGCGAGGGGAACCCGCACGTCCCCGAGGAGAAGCGTGGCGTACTAATTCCGGAATTCGTCCAAGCGAGAGGGCACGGGAAGGGCGGCGGAGAGGGCCCTCTTCTCGCGCTCACCGCCTCGCGGGGAGGAATCCATGCGTGCGACAAAGAGAAACGCCCCGGATCCTCCTCTCCTCCTCCACTTCCTCGCCTCCTCCTCGTGCGACGGAGAGACTCAGCTGCGAAAACCGCTCCGTACCCCTTTTTCCCCAACTTTTCACACGCGCGAGGACCCTTCGCGACAGCCGAGACCCCCCTCGCTCCGCGTTGGCGCGCGTTAGCCAAAGTGTCAAATGTGGGAGTTGCGTGGGCGACGGCAAGTCGCGAGACGCTTCGCGGCGAGGTCCTCTCTCTCTCTCTCTCTCTCACCTGCCCGTTTCACGGAGGAGAGGACCCTCGCGGAGACGAACGCGCGGCCGGAGAGCCAGGAGGAAAGGGCGAGAGCACCGTCGCGAACTGCTCTCTCCGGCGGGCCGACATGACGCGCCGACGTACGGCGGCCGCGCGAGGCCCTCGCGGCCCCCGTGACGAGACGGGACTCGGGCCGACTCGGCTCGGGGGCTCGAGAAGATTCCTCGCGGGGCCGCGGTAGCGCGAAACGTGGCCGAGCGACGGCCCACCGCACGGAATAACGCGGCCGCGTGGCCGCGCGATCGTCCCGCACGCGTTGGCGGCGTCCACGCCGCTCCGCGTCCGCAAATTCGCCGCGCAAAGGCAAGAGAGATCACAATAGCGTTTACTTACGGCCCGACCGTTGTTGTTTCTGAGGCTCCGCTTTCGCAATCTGTCGGTCGCGCTCGGCAACTTCCGTGAGACGCGTCTGGTCAAGCCAGCGTTCGGCGCGCGACTGCGCCCGGGCCGCGCGACGCTCGTCCGCCGCGCCGTGAGCTCCGGAAAATTCGCCGCGATATCGCCGCGTGCGGGTCGGACGCGTACGCGCGACGAGTCGGCAAATTCGGCTGGCCAAGGATCCGCCCTTGAGCCCGGCGGTGATGATACCATGGACGGTGCAGCAGACGCCGACTACGCGAGTCGCCGCCAGCGGTGCGCGAGCAGCCGCGAGTCGCCGTCCCCGAGCCGCACGAGGATCGCCCGGGGGGGCCGGCGCGCGTCCGCCGCGACGAATTAACCGAGCGATTCGCGACCGAGTCCGCGAGTTTCGTGACCCCGCGCGCCACCGGAAGTCGCCCGTCTCCACCTCGACTTGAGTCCGGCGGTGCGCCTAATTTCCACGGGCGGAAATCTAATCGAGCCGGATCTCTCGCGCCGAGATGCCCGACCGCGGGGAAGCGACGGCCGCGAGACGATTCGCGTCGCTCCTCTGCGCGCGAGTCGCGGATCCCCCGATCCCGGTCGCGCACGCCGACTGAAGCTGGGGAAGGGGGGCATGGGCGGAAGAGATCGGCTGACGCCGGGAGAGCAGGGACCCGCGGCTGCGCCCACGGACGGGAGTACAAAGGGTCTGTTGTCACACGGCCGGTGCTGCAGATCGTTTCGGACAAACTGTCAGTTTCTCGGGGGTCTCTCGGGCGCACGTAGGCACCTTCGTGCGCCTTTAAATGTGATTCTACGGGGGCGAGCTACGTTTATATATTTAAGGACACTTGTGATACGCGGATTCAGGTCAGTGGCGGCCGCGTCGCGGCGTGTCGTCGCGCGAGGGCCCCGACCTCGCGCGCGCCCGCCTTTGTTCCCCGCTCGCCAATTTAACCCCCTCGGACCGAGGTGTTTTTTTTTTTTTTCCCAGGAACACGCTCGCTCCGCACGACGCCGCGCGTGTCCGTGTGTCCCGGCCGATCCCCGACGTCGCGCGAGGCGCGTCCTCGCGGACGCCCAGCTCCGCGACACACGGATACTCGCCGGAGCGCTCGACCTCTCCCCCACTTCACTCTCGTCTTTCCACTTGTTCGAATTAATTGCCGCGTTAATCCTGCGCTGGCGAGGGTCCTTGGCAGACTCGCACGATGCTTACAATCTACAGACGAGAGCGGGGTTTTTATTTCACACTTCTCGTACGTGGTAGCCGCGAATGTCATTGGCGGAGTAATCCGTGTGCGGTTGCATCTCGCACTCGTGTGGCTCGTGTGTAATTTCGCGGATTAGATATTCATGCGGCAACGTGCGAAAAGCTGCGTGAAGCCCAATGTCCACGATGCTAGAACTTGGATCAAGTTCTAGCATCGTGGACATTGGCCTTTACGGAGGCATTGATGTACGATAACAAAATTGCCCCAGATAACTGTCGAACGATGTCGAATAATTATATCATTTCATGTAGTCGCACCTTATACTTTTCTGTTTATCTTAGATTTTGTTTCTTCCTTTTAATTTTGCAAAGGTATATCTTATTTTACTGTTTCTTATTACGGAAAGAACGCTTTTGCTCCCGTACGCTGATCTACCCTGGCGAGACGCCAGAGTTTGATAAATTTTCTGTAGATATATGTAAAAGTTTCTGCGCACGTTTGCGTAGCTGCCTAAGGCTGTGGGCAAAGGCTGAACGAAGGATTTGCGTTACAGAATGGCTCAGCGTCCTCAGAACTACGGGTCTACGGATCACCGGGTGGATGTACCTGAAATAGGATTTAGTCCTACCGAACTTTATAGTCTCTGTGAAAATATTACCACTAACATATATACGATTAACGCGAGTTGGAAGATTCTGGAAAGAGCTTACAAAAACATCGGAACCAGCAAGGATAATCAAGGTTTAAGAGACAAAGTGTGAGTGGCTGCCCGGAGTACGATAATTGTAACAATAGCACTTGGGAGATGCGTTCAGCTTGAATTTCACACTGGCCTGTTTGTATCTTTCAGACACGTGACGCAATCGAGTACCAACCAGGTGGTCACGCAGATAAGCAAGGACATAGCGAGACTGACGGTGTTGATGAGGCGTGGGGAGAAGCAGCAAAAGTTACAAATTGAAAAGCTCACAACGGACTTTAAAGATGCATTACAGAGATATTCCGATATGCAGAAGGTGCGCCAAGACGAGACGTGTATCTGAACATTTTCACTTTAAGACATCCGTTGCGTTTGACATTAATGACAATTCTTGTACGCCTTGCAGTCAATTGCTGAGAAGATGAAGAGACATATTTTAGCTATGACTAATATAGAAAATTCAATGGACGGGGAGGATGCTGAAGAGACACACCGCCTACTTCTAGCACAGGAGCAAGAGCACAAGTCTACGCAAAGGTTTGGAAATAACATCTCTTTACGCTTCACGCAAAGCAATGGAGTATTTGTGTGTTGATGAGTAACGCAGAAAATCTTACCTATTTGCTTAGTTGGCACAATAGCAATGGTTTTCGTTGGTTGCATTTCGGACAATGCTGTGAGCATCGAAGCTATCGTGATTGTAACGGCTAATGGAGATTGTAAGATTTTCTGGATGAAATAGCGATAGAACTCGTGGATTTTGTAGCATGCCTGTAACAAAAAAAAAGACTGAATGTAAAGTTTCAGTGAAAAGATTAATTAGTTACGCGACGTGTATTATTAATATAGAGAAATGTGTATGGTAAGTCAGTTTCAATGTGTCTTGTGAAAAGAGTAATGACAAAGCCAGAGGTATTAGAAACAATGTGTGATCAATGCATTATGGAATGCACAGGACACTCGAATTTCAACACGGGCTACTCCTAGAGAGAGAGGATAGGATAAAACGCATTGAGGGCGATGTTTTGGATGTGAATCAAATTATGCGCGAACTTGCAGCACTGGTGCATCAGCAAGGTGATACCATTGGTAAGCTCTACAACTAATAGTCCTGTAGGTAACGGCTGTAAATTTTTTTACAACGTAACATGAAAATGATGCAAGATGTTAAGAACGCAGCTTTCCAATCTGTTTGTATTTGCATCGCTGTAAGGTACATGTGCTCGATGAAACCTAATGATTCGTTTACAGATACAATTGACAACCATATAGAGAATATACACGGCAATGTCGAGCTCGGAGCGCAGGAACTGGAGAAGGGAAGTAATTACCAAAGTAAATTTCGCCGGAAAGTTTATATCTTGTTGTTACTTGCGATTATAGTTGCCATTGTAGTTACTGTTATTCTAGTCATTAGATTAAGTTAGCGACCGTAGCCTCTGCGCTGGTCTTATTGATGAACGAAAAGGGTTGTCTCAATCTGTTTCACATATGTTGTTCTGAAAGTAGTTTCTTCAAGGACCATCTCGTTTTGCCCATTTCTATGCATTGGAGACGTAACAAAGAGAGTATAGAGACTTATTTTATATCTGCTTACGAATGGAATTATCTCCTGTATTTTTGGAGAGGTTGGCCATTTGGGAATTTTATAAAACAGTATTTAATAATTTCACATGTAAACTATCGATTTTTTATAGGCTTTTTTAATTCTGTTTTTACACCCTAGTTGAATTATTACCAAATAAAATATTAGAGCATCGGTTTAAAAAGGCTAATAATGCCTTTATCATTTCTCACATGCCTATCTTGTACAATAATTACTTCAAATAATATTAATTCTTTTCTATATTATTTCAGTACGAAAAATTTGTATTCTAAAAATTAAAAACCCTATTCAATTGGTTAAAAGTATTACTTAATATTACACGTAAAATAGCAGAAATTTGTTAATCTGTTATAGAGAGTTTAAAAGCATGTATATTGAAAGTATATTAACTTGACTGATGCGTTTCCTTGGCAAAATCTGTAAACAGATTTATAAATACGTAAAAGACGTACACTTCGCGTGTCTTTTACTTGGAAGATGAACACAAAACTGCACAAGTAAAATGTTACCTATTTATTGTCGCTACATGAAGAAATGATATTAATAAGATAAATATACATATATATAATTATAATCAAACTAATGCAAAATTTTGCATGTATGTATTTTAATCACACCTGTATTCGATATTATTTTCATATATCATTCTAAATTATCGATCGGAATAAATCAATATTATTACAAATATGAGTACTAATTTTATTAGTTCGTAATTTATAAAATGCTATAACGCAAACAAAGCCAAATTAGGTAGACGAAAATTGTTAGTATTATTAGTACTCTATAATTGGCTTATATAATTAATTAGAAAATTACTCTTGTGGAAAATCTTGTAATATAATTGTATTAATTGACTTAGTTAATGGGTAAAGATTTAAATTATGCGTTTTCTAAACAGCGTCAAATTATTTGTATACTTTGTTATACATTCAAACTCATAGTTTTACCTTATCCAATAAATAATAATTCCAATTTCGTTGGAAATTTCCTGTAAAATGTAGTAAAGGTGCTAATGAACTTACAAATAATAATTTTGTATTATTTCATATATATACTGCATCTGTATGGAATAATAACAAAAATATATAATTAAAAAAGATTGAATTTTTCATGAAAAATAGAAAAACTGATTTTTAGAAAATATTGTAACATAACAAACATATACAAAGTATTAATATACGTATCTTAAATTCTTTTAAGATTTGGAATATTATTACACTATAGATTAGTTAATCAATGTTTTTTTTATAATTAATTATAAAAGAAATGTCGCCTATATTTTAAATTATACATTGTCAGACACAAAAAATTTGATTGAGACAACCATTTTCCTACGATTACTCGATTCTGATATGATTATTAGGCATTCCGGATCTAAAAAATCCAACGTATAATTATTAAGATTATAATCTGAATATTGTATATACAACTAATTATTAACATCATTTAAATAAATAGTGCTATGATATTGATATCGATACGAACGCTTAATATCAAGTATAATAGCTTTATTATCGTTGTTGATTTGTATGTGCTAAATTAATATTAGGCATTAAATTATGTTTTGTTCTTTGCAAATAAAGTTTTTTTTATACCCTGTATATGATACGATTATATAACATTGATTTGTATTAAGAAAAAATATATAAATACATTTAAAAACGCCTAATCTTCGGCATTATACCATGGCAAGACAAATGAAGCGTATAAGAAAATATATGTGCAAGTCCACTTTTATTTTCCAAATCTAATAGAAATATAATATCAAAAGTTTAAATATTTTATTATTCTTTATGTCCAATGACAGACTTTTTATTGCATATAACTTGTAGTATAAAAAGTTTATCTCTGTAATAAAATATATACTTACGAATGGTCTCAGAACCTCTGTCATTGAAAAATTCATATTTAATAATAGATAAAAATCGATTTCTACGACATATGTGGAAAATTAATATCTGTATAAAATTATCGTATATCAATACAATCTTATTTACAGGGGAATATTTTGCGGAAGGTGAGTCTCGTAAAAGAAAAATCTTCGTAACCTATAAATACAGCACATATGTGTTCTAATTTAATACACAATATACATATATAAATACGTTCTCCTAACAATTCAAAATTATGTTATTTGAAATTATTGCAATGCAAAAGGACTTATCGGCATGTCTTTTAAAATGTGATAATACTCACTTTTATATCAATAACAGTCTCAATATATAAGATTAAATCTCAGTATCTTCTAAAGTAGAATTCATATCAAGTTCTTATTACGTTTACGTAACTTTTATACAACTCCGTGTCTTGTAATGCAAGAGTCTGCGTATATTTACGCTTTTATTTTGTTTTGTTGTTGAGATCGCCTGGCTTTTATTCGTGATTGCAATGTAAGCAAGAGGCCTGCGAGAACGTCGTGATTCGGTAACTTTTTCGCAAACAGCAAACGCTTCACTGAATCATCATACGTCAGGAGAGCTACCATATTTTGTAATAAAAATCCTTGACAGTATTCTAAGAGCTGTGCCGCATTATATACCTGTAGATTGAAATACACGATGCAGTTTATTAAATGACAATCTAATGTATAATTAATACAAGAGTACATGTCGTTATCAAAATATACCTTTGCGTGAATATACATAGAAACAATATTATCAAGATCCACCATCGTGGAACACTGTGCTTCACAGTATCTGAGCAAACCATCGAGTTGAAAGAAATTGGCTGCTGCCATTAATTCCAGGACATCACTTTGATTAACTTCCAAGGTGGCGCAACCGCCGTGATACAGAAATTCCATGACCATCTGAAAATTATAAGATTTTCTAACAACTCTTTATCTTTAATAAATCTTACTTATTTTGAACGCACAGATTATGAAAATATTATTACTGAACAACTAGGGGAAATATCATGAAACACATGTACAAATTATAACAATTGCGTACCTGGAATATGTGATATCTTATGTCATTAATTTGCACAATAGGAGGATTGCCTTCACATAACTTGGAACTTAACATATTCCTAAATCTCGGAGAAGATGTAACCAGTACAATTTTGTGCCCATAGAAAACACGACCTTCAACTCTAAATTGGACATCGCTCAATTCTGGATTATTCACAAACTTGGGATCGATTCTTGATCCGCTCGAAAGCGTAGTGTCTCTAATTGGCTTGATCGGCTCCCATCCGAAACATGTGCAAAATATATCAGCGAGCAAGAGCGTCGTGCCTTCCTTCTATGGAAATGGAATACAAACAGCATAATTTTAGTAAGCCGCATTATTTTATTCACAACGGTTTATTTTATAAACAATCTTGAGACTAATTATATTTGTGAATTATGTAATTTACCTTGCTATATCTAAAAATATTGAATAAAAGTGGCAAACACTCCTGCACGAACTGCGTGGAATAATCGTCCGGGCAGACTTGGAGAAAGTCTTGAAGTAATTGATCTATTACCGAGTCCAATCGCATTTCGTGAGCTGTCGCGAGACTGTGCATCCAACAATGTAATGTCCAGCCCACTTTTAGCCCACGAAGTTCCATGGTAATATCTATTAATCGTAATAAATCGTGATTACATAATATAAAACAGAAATCTTATTATTTTGCCACACATAATTTATATGCTTATTAAGGATTATATTATTTCCTTTCTTACCTAAATGATTGCTTTCCGCGCTGTGATACATCGCTTCTTGTAGCGCCTTTGTTTGAATTTTATTAAACACTGGTTCCTTGCCTTCTCTGCGAGCGCCTCTTCCTTCAGCAGTTTGCTGTTGAGAATTATTGCCGGCATTACCTTCCGCTAATATCTCTTCCAAAGATAATATCTCCTTTTCTCCTCGCTTAGCCGAGAAGTTGAGTGGGTGCGATAACAATTGATGAAGACAGCTTCTCTGGCCGTGCGCCGTAGCCACCGAGATTGCGCTATTTAAATTTATGTAAAATTAAAATTTAATTTTTGTTAATCTGAATATATTGCGATCTGATGTCTATTTTGATATTTTAATATTGCAGAAGTCTATATAATTAATAATCATAATTAAGTGATAAAGTGTTAAGACTAAATTACCTGTAACAACCACGTTGCACGGAACCCGAGTACGAGAACGAGTCCTTGATCAGAGTGGACAGAAACGGCTGCGCCCCATGTGCCAGGAGCAGAGCTACCATCTCGTTGTTTCCCGACGCTGTGGCTGCTTGCAGAGGCGTGACCGTGCACTTATCCTCGCTGAGTTTCGCGCCGCCTTCCACCGCGGCACCTCTCTCCAACAATATTCTAGCGATATTGCAGTGACCCAGCAGAGCCGTGTAAGTCAAAGCGGTCCAATGTTGCGTTTCCGCATTGAAGGCGGTCTGCACGTAACACATGCCACTAGGAATAGCTCCGACAGGACCGTTGGGACTATTAGACGCTACGTTCGCATTCGGCATCGTTTTACTGGGCGTCACCATCGCCGACTGACTGATCGGGCTTCTAACGTTCGATATACCGGACGTTTGTGGGATCTTGGAAGGCGTGTTCGATGATGAGCTCGTCGTGGGTGGCGGGCTTTCGATGTTCAAGTCTGCCCCGGCATCCAATAAAGCCATCACAGCTGATTCATCACCGTTGATGCACGCCAACATCAGAGCCGTGAATCCGGCGTCATTCACCGTGTTGATTTTCGTTGAAGGCAGCAGCGGCATTGCCTGGGCTATGAGATCCGTCCGTCCGCTAGTCAACATCTTGAAGGCCATGTCCAGCGTCAGCAACCGAACATATTCGGCATCGTCGATGCGCTTTGAACACACCGAAATCTCCTCGGAGCTACGTATATAATATCGCAAACTTTAATCAGTCTTGTAGAGTATTATAAGTCGTAAAATGAAAATCTTAATATACAAGTCTTTGGAAATTATATGCCGAGACGACTGACCTAATTGGTCGAACGGGACAATCTACACCAGGCAGCAATAGTCGGGCAGCTTGATTAATGTCATCTTGATCTATAACCAAACCGTGTCTGTGTTCGGTATGCGCTGCAGCTACCCGTAGCCATTCAACTAACGGTGGTAGCACTACGTAAGCTCGTTCGTATGCTAATTCCTGTATTCCGGAACCACGTTCGCCGTGCTCCAACTTGAATATGTTGACCAAGTCAATGAGACAAAGTACGGTTGAAAATGTGTATTAATAAGCAATGCGTCTCGTAACACACAACTTAATAAAATAATTATTTGCCGAGAAATTAATACGTCACTTTTATTCACGTCTCAAGGTAAATGCCGTACCTGCGAGCATCTCATGTAATAAAATAGGGCATGTAACGCCCTCGTTGTCAGAGGCATGGGACAGCGTCCGACTTGCGCTACCTTGGAAATCAAATCTATCAGTTCCGACATCGATCCCACGCAAGTCGTAAGCAACGACGGTTCTAAAGCTGACTGAGCCACTTCCCGTCCGCTGCGTGACGACGACGACGAGTTCAAGGAACTTACACTTGCCCAACGTGGCATCGCAAGGGCACCTGAAATAGTAAAAGACATTTCGATTCGACGTATACGATTAGCATAAATTAACAAATATATTCGCGTATCACACTGTATAAACGGCATTCACATCTAAGCATCTCTAAACGCAAATATTTCTTAGTCGCCATACATTATTTTTCAATTTTTCAAATCATAATCATTCTATGATTTAAAAACAAGTAATAAAATTGAAGTCAAAATCCAAAAAGCTGATTGAAATAGAATATTTCTATCGTATAATTGAGTGTTAGTTGGCATCGAATGATTCTTTTTTTTCTTTTAATAAAAAATAAGATCACGGACCCGATGCCGTTCGACCGGCATTGAGATGCGCGTACGGCTGTAGCAGGCCCCATAAGTCGCCGCTGTTGGCTATAGCGTGTTCCAGCATCGTCGCCGTGAGGGTCGTATGCGGTTCGGTCGGCACGCACTGTAGCAGTATCTCCTCCAGAAGATTTTCGATCCCGGCCGTCAGATATATCGCGGCATACTCGTGAATCATCCGCCCGAGTCTCACGTCGGACATCCAACGCAAGAAACGTCCGACTGGCAATTGTAGCCCCGAACGGGATGCCTTCGATTGTTTCAGCTGATCGCCAGATACAGCGAACATCGCGGCAGCTCGAAGGCAAGCCTTTAAACAAGGCGGACACCAAATTACTATGTTTAGTGTTAAGTGTGCCCATCGCTTTGGATTATCATCAGCTGTTATTAGAATATATCGCTCCAGTTATCAGGATATTAACAACAGGATATTATTATTTGATATGTAACTGTAGATGTAATCTTACGCTCACCTTGGTGCAAGAATCCGCCAGAGCTGGACAGAGTACGATCTTGAAGGCGCTGTACACCTCGTGCTTACTGCAGAGACCTATGGGCTTTGCTAATCTCTGAGTCTCGCGGCCAATTCTAACAAGCGCGCGTTGCAGGAGATAGGAAAGCCGCGGAATCGTCTCCATCGAGACTTGGTCCATGTGCTCTCTCGTGCGACCGTTCTGAAGTACGCGTAACACGTCGTGGTGAGTCCACGGTAGCTGCTGCAGTTCCACCAGACGATTGTGAGAATCTACCCAGACGAACTCATCGGCGCTGGTCACATTGGTGTTAATCGTCTCCAGGCTGGAGTGTCGCATCAGCCTCCTTACTGCGGGTTCCGAACTCTCTGAGCCGCTCAACGAGGAGTACGTGGACGAGGACTTGTGCGAGCGCATCGTCAGCTGCTGGATCGCCAGCTTTATATCCTCCAAACCAGAACCCGACCATGGTACCTGTAGCTAGAAGCGAAATAGAACGCTGGAAATCGGTTTGAGAAATGGAATAATACGAAATTTTACAAGCCGAAATTGGGCAATTTACATTAAATTCTATAAGAACAAAAATTGATACGTGCCCCAAAGTATTTATAACTTAATATTTAATTAGATTTTAATTAAGATCATGGGGACACTGTTCAACATAATTTTCTAAAAGCGTGACAGAGAAGGGACAGAACATCATTCGACAGTTAGCTTTAATTAAAATGGGGACGGTAAAATTTGGATCACGCGGAACCTTAGCGGGAGTTGCTCGGTGCCGATTGCGGCTCTGGCCGGATCGGCTCCTGCCATTCCTCTGGGTGACCGACGCCGAGAGTCGATCGTCCTCGGGCACGGCGTTCAATTGCTGAGGGCTGTGAGCTCTGTGATGACGATGCGGTGGTGAACTACTGCTCGTGTGGCCGCCAGTATCCGACATGCTCGCGTGTCCGGACGAGCGATTCTCATCGGAGGAGCTGTTGCCGGTGCATTCCGGCCGCCTCTGCAAAAATCGACCATTTTACGACGGCCGTCGCGGAAATTTACGACTCCAACTCTTCGCGATTTGCAACGTTTAATGTATTTAAGATATTAATAAGACATTCGAAGAAACGTTAGAAATTAAATACACCCGTGGAACCTCGCCGCGGATAAGCTGACATATTTCTGTATACCTGAAGCGCACGGAGTTCGTGTAAACTGAGATGATGATGCTGGGAGTGACGTGGGTGCTGCGGGGTCGGTGTCGGTGCCACGCTATCCGTGTCCCTTTCTGGTATCATATGGACCATGTCGTGGACCCCGGTTTTAGGGGAATTCTCGGTGAAATCCTTAGAGTAAGAAGGGCAATATATCTCACGGTTATTACCACCGCCCGGTCTGCAAAAGAATTTTTATCTTGATTCAGGGAATAATTTACTACCCCTTATTATCCGCTCCACCCGGTGTCATTTATTCTCGTTACACCTTGAAAGTAGAAATAAATGACACGGGCTATCTTTTCGCTCGACCGCGGCTCGAAAGAGGAATACTTAAAAATTTCGCCCGGTAGACGAGTCTCTCTACTCGAATGACCGCGAAACGACACCCGATATGCCGTGGCGTAGGTCGGCGCCTCAATTATCGCAGGAATAATTCTAGCGGCTCGTTTGCGAGCGTTCGCGCAGGACCTCCCCTCTTCCCCCTTTCCCCCCTGCCCGCGTCAAGAAGCAAACGCATAATACGGAATCTGGACAGGTGCATTCCGCGGAGGCACTCGTCTCGTGGAAGTTACGCTCTCGAAAAGCCGTAATCTACGCAGCTAACTGCCACGTGCGATTTCTAGGCTCTCGAGACGCACTCGGGAGATAAGAGTCACGTAACATCCATAGAGAAATGGATAAACGGAACTGCATTCGCGTTGTCCTAATGAGTCTCGCGTCACTTGCACACCGTTGTAATGACCGTAAGGCTCTTTAGGCACGGAAAGGTTTCTCCACCCTGGAATGCCAGGCACGGAGCTGCTGATATATACGGCACCCTCGCGGAAAAAAATTCACGTAGCTTGCGGCGGCCGCGGGACTCGCCCGCGAAGGCGATAAAACGCGTTAGAAGTTCAAAGCGCCACGCGGGACCACTTTGAATCGCTCGCATTTCGTCGGGTATTTTTCAGACATCTCCTAACGCGTAATTAATTTTCAGAACAGGTGCGTAGCGAGACGTCCGAAGTTCAGTCGATCTTCAGCTTTTCCACGATACAAGTGTATAATATGTTCCATGCGCCCCGAGAGAAAGTGCAGTGGAAAGAATCGAGACAGAACGCGCGCGAGCGTTATGTTGAAAACGGAACGGACCGTCGGCGTCGTGATCCTAAAATTATTTCGACTAATAACGCGTCCGCTCAATTAAGGTTCCGCTGAAAATAAGCGGCCATATAATGCGCCGTTTTCGCAATCCCTGCGAGCGCCATTATATTCAATTGCGCGACCATTGTTGGCCGATATCGAGGATTTAGCTTCGACAACTTTCAAATCCGACATTAGAGGTTGCGCAAATCCCTGCGCTCGGTATCGCGGGACAGAAAACGCAGCAATGCAGGTAGCGTATCGGGCTGAATCGATTCCCGGTTATGGTATACACGTGTTACGCGAAAAGTGCGCAATATGCGCACACCGGGGGGGGGGGGGGCACTTAACTCGCTCCTCTCATTTCACTTTTTAACCGTGACTCTTGCGAAACGCGCTAACATCGCGTATTATCCAAACGACGTGTTATCACATAGAACGATTGGGCTCAGTTCGGCAATAAGGAAGTTACCTTAAAAATATTCTTATCCACGTACAACAATTAACAATTGTATTTGAGGGGATCCTAAAGCCGCTGGCGAACTCGATTAGTGTCGATAAGATAGGAGACGGAATTAAAAACGTCAATTATCGACACTTTTAATTTCAAGTTCTACTCGGCCCGAGAAATTTATAGCCAATCAATTTGCAACTTTTACGAAAAAGCAGCACTTTTATTAGCTACACATTGCTCAGACCGAGATTTTGGATCGAATTCTGGCAACGTCAAAACCACGGCTTTACCACAGACTTCTATATATTATACTAGACCGCTAATTAAGGCATTAGAAGCGAAGCCGCGTCGCCATCTTTAATGTGGGCAAAAGTTCGTATGCAAGGGGTCACAGTTCGAAGAGGAGAAATTTTAACCCTGCAGTGAGAGACCCATTGTGTTGAATGAAACAAAATTTAGTTGACTCAACTGAATTTCTTGTCTGGATATGAGCAAACAAATCTTTCAGTTAATACAACAAAAAAATTTACTTGGAAAATTTTGATATATTTTATAATATTCAACTAAACGATTCAGTCAATGATTCAATCAAATTGTTTCGTTTCATTCAACAAAATGAATAATGAAAATACTGCCAGTCCGACTAGAGTGCAATTTCACTTTTTGAAAGAGTGCCGTTGTTCGCTCTTTACTTGGATCGATTCTTCAACTCCGAAAAGAGTGCAGTTACGTTTTACCTCAATCAATTATTGTTAGCAGTGTAAAATTCATGGACAAGAGCGTCGCTATTGTTCGAGTGGAAATTTCACTCGAAAAATTTGAGAGAGGCCGCTTATCAAAAATAGAAAGACAAATCGTAATCTCACTCCAACGCACGTTAATCCGATCGTAGTCGGTAAAACGTACTTTACGGCTGTATCTCGAAGATTTCGAGGTAGATATGACGTGTGTAACGTGATACGTAAAATAGATTTTGCACGCATCTCTCTTCTTGCATTGTTACACATCTCGGGCACATCAGTCGCTTGTCCGATTTACAAAGAGAGCTGGCTCGATATCGAAAATAAAAAGATGCCTATTTTAAGAAGGAGGAGAATTCGAAGGAGGCGAGGTACGAAAAAAAAGCGCCCGCGCGGGCCCGCAGGCATTCAACTCGAATGCACTTATTATGCACTTTGAGAGGCATCACTGTTGGAATCCGAGCATTAGCGGCGCATCATCTGGATTTCCTCGGAGAGCGCGAAGAACGGATCGTTTGTACGTCGGGGAATAAATCAGCGTGCGCGGCTAGGAGTCTTAAAACAACTCGTAATCGCGATACGTAATGCCGATTCGAGGCGGCTCAACACGACGATTTACACGCACGTCCCATTACACGATATCGATTCGATACAGCGCGATGAACGTTTTATTCGAGCGCGCGCATCCGTCAGTCACGCGGAGGGAAATTAAATGAACGCGGAGAGATAAGATATTCAAACGCGGGCCCCGCGACCGCGGTGCTGTCCCGGGGTCGCTAGTGAATCATGAATTACAGAGTGGCGAACGCGCCTCGTGAGTGCGCAAAATCGGTGACATGTTTAGATACGCGCGTTCGAACCGTCTCGCGAGATAAATGTACAAACGCATGATTCCATTACCTTATCTCACGCGAGTGTAGCCAGGAATCGGTCGCTAAAACTTGGCTTTACCTTAAAATGCAAATCGACTTTTTACCGCCTCGATACGTCCGTCTTGTTTTATCGAGAAATCGCGAAACGACTCGACAACAATTTCATTAATTGTTCTTACTATATTCTGCATAGAGGTAAATATATTCTGCCGAATCGAGATCGTAAAACTTATTACAACTAACAAGTCGCGATTATTTTCTACAGTCAGATTCCCACTGGCATCAAACAATTAATAATTTAGAAAGTGCATGTCCAAAATCATGATAACTCATTCGTTATTAAACTTATTTCACTTCTAATGGAATGTTTGTCTCTCGGAAACGAGAGACGTGGCCAACGAGTTAATCAATCTTCCTCATTAGCGCGCGTGATCTCGAACGGCAAACGTGGCCCGCGGAAACGGCATGAGGTAAATCGCGTTTAATACGACAGAGAGAGAAAGAGAGAGAGAGGGAGAAAGAGAGAGCGCACGACGACGGGGAGGAATCCCGATTCGCCCAAGGGCAGCATCCAATTTTTTCTTCCTTCGCCAACGACAAGCGTGCCATGCGTGCGTGCGTGAATTTACCCCCTCAGTCGCCACTGCTGCACGAAACTCCAATCCGCCTTGAACCCGCTCGTGTCCCCCGGCAAGGACCAATAGTCCTCCAGCTGGCTCTCGTCCTCCTCTATCCTCAGCACGTCCTCCCTGCTGGGACTGACGTTCACCACGATCTCGTGCGCGGCCTTGGGATCGCCGTTCTCCATCGCGGGATCTCGGCGTCGCCCGGCGTCCTCTTCCCGCTCGTTGTCCCGCTCTGATGCGTCCCGTGGACGAACCTCCACCCCGTCGTCGTCCCGCGGCCGCAACGACGTCTCGGAATCCTCGTCGCATCTTGACGTCACCTGCACGCACGCTTCCGGTAGCGGCGGCAGCGACGGAGGCGAAGGCGGCAGCGGCGGTGGCGGCTGCTGCTGCTGCTGCCTCGCTTTGTCCTCTTTCTGCCTCGGGTTCGAGTCGCCGAAGTAGATGACCGTCTTGTGACTCGTGTCCTTCCCCGTTTTCGCGGCGTCGCTGCTCGGCGTCCGCGGTTTCGGTTCGCGACTGTCGGTTACGCCGCGGCGGCTTCGGTCCTCCAAGGTCGAGCTTCTCTCGTAATCGTCGCGCCTGGCGACCTCTCGCCAATCCTCTCGCGCCGGGGGCTTCGGCAGGAAGGACACGGCCCGGCGCAGGATGAAATTGGCGCCTTCGTGGCCGATCTGCTGCTGAACGTTGGCGCTCATCTTGCAGCCCTTCAGCTCGCGGCACAGCACGCACCTGCAGTCCTCGGTGCACTGGGCTCGTCTCGCGGACGGCATGTCATTCACGGCGGGGTCATTCTAGGACGTGCGCGGTTTCGCCGCTTATCTGCAGCGCGAGCGCGAAAAATGTGAAAGCGTGACCGAAAGATCCGGTCGATAGTATCCGGAATTAATTCCCCCGATTGAACTGTACACGTTTCACTGCTGCACGCCTCGCTCGCACCGCTGTTCGAAACGGTGCAAGCTTCGCATTAATTCGTAGCGTTTACAAACGCGACGAGGTTTCTAAATCAGCACGTTCGATGGCAGAACACATCTCACGGATCCATTGTACATTTCGCTGGGGTACCAAGAATTTTCGCCTACTCACGACTACCTCGCTCAGCTGACTCTCACGAGCAAATCGTTAGAATTCACCGCAACTTTTCCTCACGGGATTCGTAGGGCGTCGGCGTTGCGCGCGGTTTTCTGCCACGACGATAACGATTCATCGCTCCAGTTTCACGCGGGGATTCACACCGCGAAATTTCCTCGCTGATTCACCGGGGACGATGTCCTCTTGACGCACAGCCGTAGAGAGAGAGAGAGAGAGATGTCTCGTCGACCGGGCGAGTCATCGGATCCTAATTACATTTATCGAGGATCAATTACTCCGCGGCCGACAGACCGGCAGCGCGCGAAAGCCTCGATCCTCTTTCAATTACTCGCGGCGGCACAAAAAAGACGCGAGAATTGTCGCGGATTAACACGAGCGGCAGCGAAAGAACACCGTACCGGCGAACGAACCGTGTAATTACGGCGCTACTCTTTTCCGCTGCATTAGTGCGGCAGTCATCGTGCCGCAGTCAATGTAAACACGCGACTGAGACGACGACGACGAAGTGTCTACGGGCTTCCTGTGCATCGGCACAGGTGAAACGTGCGCGCCTCCCTCGCGGCGCGCAGCACAGAGTCGGGGAAAAGAAGAGATATCCGTATCACTTTCCTACCTTCACCGGTGCGTGCGTGTATACGTGGCGCGTACGTGCGCGTCCCCCGCCCCCGCCGCTCTAGCTTTTGTTCCGTCGCGCGTAACTATGATATCACGGGGAAAAGAAGCCTCGCTGCGCCTGCAAAAATATCTATGCATATACGCACGTTCGCGCGCACACGCCGGCAAATGTGCGAATTACGCCCGCACTCGCCATTGTCCCCCGCGCACCAATTCTCGCGCGAGGCCGAGAGACTCACCGATTCTCCGGAGTCAGCCTCGTGCGATCGTAGAGTCGATCGATCGCGTCCCGAGACCGCGCGCGTCCACGCACCTAACGAGCCGATACGACCCGTACAACGACACGGAACCAATTGTGCAACAGCGTAACGGAATTACGTAATTATATAACGCCGCTAATTGTATAACTTGCCGGACTTGGCAAAACTGACCGTGCAACTCTCGCGAGCGCGAGTTGCACGGGCCTCCCCCGTGATCCGGCCGGAGGCTTTATCGCGATAGGAGCGGAGTAGCTTATCACGGGTGCGCGCGAGCTGGCAGGCCGCGATCGCGCGACGTGCATAAGTGCCGGCCGCCACTTGTAAACTGCTGCCATGCTCTTTTCGCTGGCGAGCCGCAGGAAACGGGAGAGCACAAACGAGTATGTGTCTTTACAGAGAGAGATAGGTAGATAGAGAGAAAGAGACAGAGCCCCACCATATGTTTCGGGGGAGGACTTCCGGCGACCATCCTACTTCCTACGGCCGCGTACTCGAATCACATCGCCCCAGTCCAGTGCCCGTGACGGGCCCTGACGTCGCTTCTGATACCATGCCATCGCTTTTTTTTTCAGCTTAGAATTAGACGCGAGGCGTCCAACCCGCTTGTGCAACTCGATCTTTAACGCGCACCGCGCACGAAGGTGCATTTTGGATTTTGATCCGTGGACTCTAGCACTGCACTCTCTAAAAGTCAATCGGTAGATTGTCATTGAAAACAGCGATACAAGTATACCGCTGCGATTTTCAGTGGTATACTCATAATTGTGAATCGGTTACTATTCACTGTTTTCCGTGATAATTCACTGATTCACTTTTAGAAAGACAATTCCCGTTTTTCTTTGTCGTTAAGTGGTACACGAAAAAAAATGATGTCGTATCAACAAGATCGGTGTAATTGAACTAAAATTGTTGAAACAACATCAGTATTAATAAATGAAAAACATGAGATTGTTCGTGACGTTAACGTTTAATTCAAGCAACTTCATTTTGCTTAATTCAACAGCATTTTTTTTCCGTGCACATACCAATCGCAACTCTGGAAAAATCGACTTCTTGAAATTCCTGTTTGTCGAAATTGCAACAGAGTTTAATACTACAAGTAGCTGTATCTCCTAGCAGCTCTTTTCGTTAGTCGTTCCCACTAATTAATTCTCTTCTTTGATAGCAGAAGCTTCTGTACCGCGAGGCATAATCTGCATCGCAAGATTAATACTTAATGCGGACAGGCAGATAGATAGAAGATATCGCGATAAATGCAATAGTCTGCCTTCTCCTAAGACAGCTCCGTCTCTCAGATAGCGTAATGACAGTATAAGGGGGTGTGCCGCGTTTTAATAACATCTCACGCCCGCGGTTCTGTACGGTACTGTAACCTTTTGTATCGCGCGAAATCTGTCCACACGATCGGCAGAGAAGGTCGACCGTGAGTACCCCCGCGCGCCGTTGTTGATTCCTTCCGGTACTGTTTTACCGCGGCGCGTATACACGAGGAAGATTCCCAGGAGGTGTTCCTAGTACAGCAATTAAACGCGTACGGTTGAGCACGGGGTGCCTCGACACTCGCTCGCGGAAAACAGGAAGCGAAGTGGGTCAGCGTTAAAATCGTCGCCATTACAATTACACGGCGACACCTCCTCGCCCTGAATGCGTGCGCTGCGGAATTATTTCCGCGTGGATTATTATTACACAGCGCGCGCGAGGCTCCTCCACCGGTGTTGATCACAGACTTCTGTTATACAGGGTGTCCCAGGAGGAAGGGTCAATATTCTGGGAGGTGATAGTATCGGGCATTTTAAGTAAAAATGTTCATACGAATATATGTCCCATTCCCCACTGTTTCCGAGATAGAGCTACTTGAGTGTCTCGCGTATTTACTTTTTTCTGTACACTTCACCCTTCGTCCAACCTCATGCTGTACAATTCTGTACGTGTGTTTATCTTAAAATCCTGAATAATAGTATGTGTTCAGAAAATTAAATATAGAAGAAAGTCCTCTCTAGTATGAGATAGGATTCTAATACGAGATAGCAGACTTTCAACGCCCAAATTCAACTATAACAAATCTTTCTTCGCAACGATTACACGATATAACAATGAATTTTCCACTAAACGGATTTCACTCCGAGGGCAATAAATTCATGATGGAACCAACAGACGATGCCTGTTAATTTAGCAGCCAAATAACAAGGTTAAGATAACGGCCAAATATTCGCATACGCATTTTCTATTTTCGATTTACTATCCGTTAACATAGATAGCATTTTAATAGGAACCAGCTACAGTGAAAACTACCGACCGCCTTCAATTCGCATTACCGTAAATTAACGCGAAAGCAGACACAGCTCTACAAGCCAGATAAACCGGTATTCCTTATCGCGCGTTGAAAATCTATCTATCTATCGAAGTCGACTTCACCGCGCGTAGGAATCATTAAAATGCAGACTATAAGAACGACGGTAATAACAGAGTTTCTAGAAAAAATGCAAGACGTAACTAAACGTCCGCTTAGAATTCGCGTGATTGCGAGAATGGATTTCATGGAAGCGCGAGCGAGAGTCCGAAGTGAGTCGCACAGTTTCAACGAGAAGGTACAATTTCTTACGAGGCGGGTCGAGAAGCGTCCAAGCTAGCCGCGATGTGAGAAAATTCTGAATGAATGCACTTTTAAGAATGGCCAAATCTGCAACGCGTGTCCCTGCCGGACGAGCCTGCGGGAGGAAGGGCTCGAGGCAGATATTGTCCGTGCTCACGGGGCGAAACTCCGGTGTCAAGGGCGGCGGCGGCGACGCTCCTACGAGGATATTAAATTATTTACCGAAGCGTGTCCGCGCCGAATATTCTCTCGAGGAGCGGTCCCTACGAGCGGTCGTTGATCGCCGTCGAATAACGCCGGCCGTTCCTCACGGGGCAAGAAGGACGGGAATTACGGGCCTCTCTAGACGGTGCGCGCCGCGTGTTCGCCTGCGCTGTAATTTTCCCGTAAACGTTTTTCCCCACGCGAAAGTGGCGCATACGTACGGACGGAGCACCAGGCGGAAGTTCTGCAACGCCGGCTCCGCGGCCGCTTCTACGCGTTTTCGATCCGCCTGCATATAAAAGTCGGGCGGAGCCGTTAATTTGTTTCTTGCACCCGTGAGAGAGAGAGAGAGAGAGAGAGAGACGGGGACCGCGACGAACGCCGCGCGCGAAAAGACGCGGAGAGACGTGAAAAGCGTAACGAATTAGGTTTTAAGCCGATCGCTCTCTAAAAGTCAATCAGTGCGTTATCACTAAAAACCGTTACAAGTATGGCACTGAATTATTTAGTGCTACACTTATAACAGTGAACATTCACTGTTTTCAGTGATAATCCACTGATTGACTTTTAGAGAGCGTGCGGCTAATCCCGGTTTCCACCAACGTCGTTTACCTTTGATCTTACAATTAGTTTAATTCGTCCTCTGTCTAAAGGGACAATTCGAAGGAGACAAAGAAAGAATTGAATTAAGATTAAAGTCAAACGACGTTGGTGAAACCGAGATAAAATCGAAATGTAATAACACGTCTCGGGAGAGGGAGGGAGAGGCGAGATTTTAATAATCGTCGGCTCTCGGATTCCTCACGTAGGGCGTAGCTAATAATAAGCTCATGTAGGAAGCCTACCGCGCTTAACGGCAACGGTTCTCGCGAACGCGCGAGAAATTCTTCAAAATCCCCTCCGCGCCATCGTACGCGCGTATAATTCGCGCTTTTCTCCACCGCAGCGTGATGCAAAAAAATTATATGTATAAAGCAGGACGATAATGTTAGCGCAGTATATAAATTTGCAGCATCCGTCCGTTATTAAATTTATTTCAGAAGAAATCGAGAACCGCGGCAAGTCACTCTCTCCAAAGTGAAGATCTTTTCGTCCCCACCTTCTAATCGCTGCCTCGATCGATAAAAGCAAAACTTTATCTATTTATTTAACGAAAGAAGAGTTCTTGTCACCAGTAATGACTAAAAATTGAGACGGGAAACTTATATAGTCAACCCAACCGGCTAGTTATTTTATTAGTTTATTACACGTGTAATAAACTAATAAAATAACTAGCCAGATGGGTATAAGTTTCCCGTCTCGCTATTTATTTAATTCTATTTCTACCTACTGCGGTAGCTTTACTTCCGGTCGTAATGATTAGCGCCGGCGGTAACTCGTGTGCAATCCTACGCGCGCGAAGATAACGAATGTGTCTCGTCCCTGACCTCTCCCTCTCCCGACGACGCTGCTAGTAAAAGCTCAGTCGAGCTCGGCGCTACGCGGCGGAAGAGAGAAGGAAGGCGAAGTAAGGCGGAAAGAGTCGTTAACCCAAATATCTGCCGCGGATTCACCTCGAATCGGCGTTTCCCCGCGCGCGCGTACGCGCATTCTTAATCGCGCGCGACAGAGCAACGAGCTCGTCGCGTTCCCAGATAACGCGGCTTTTCCCGCGGAGTTTCCGACTTTCGGATAACTAATTAAAAGCGAGCTCTCCCTTCGCACGATCGTGCGCGCGCGCCTATAATGGCAGGCTAATTTCTATTTCATCCTAATTCGCCGCCGACTCCGAGCCGAGAAACTGAATCGGACGATTGAATGTTGAACATAACGAGATGCGGGGCGAGAGTAAAAGTTTCTGCTAACGAGCGTTAGAGCATGGGATGAGCGGCGTACAATAGCGGTGCACAATAGCGGCGCACAATGAGGGTCACCAACACACGTCCCGGAGAATGCGCGAAATCCAGTGTACCGAAAAAAAAAACGCCGGATACTCGGACGCGTTGCAATTCGGTTGCGTCCTGTTATAATGCGACGTCTTTCGCGCGACGACCCTGCCGGAAATATTTCTACAAAATTCTACAAAAAAATTAAACATAACTGCCAGAATCTAAGAAATTCTACGTAAATTTAAAAAGTGTTGTAAAAATCAACGTGAAAATGCTAGAATTGGAATACTTTTGTTAATTTTTGTAATATTCCACAAGCAAGCAGACACTTTAACTCCTTCATGATTTTGTTGTTTCTCAAATTTTTTAAACTAGTAAAGTTTGGTACCAATTTTTACAAAATTGTACATTTTCATGAGATACTACTTGCAATATCTTCTTGATTTGAGAACATTGTAACTCGCGGTACTATTTCGTAGATATTTTTACCAAAAAAATTAATGTTTCAACGAAGATATACAAATTTCTACAACTTTCTATTACAAGTAAATTTTTTGTAGTCATTTATAGAAATTTTTCCGCGAGAGGAGGAAAGGAAAAACTGCGAAGCTGCGAGGCGATGCCCTGCTCTCGCACATCACACGTTGGTGCGAGCGGAGGCTGCCCTTTTTGGACAGGGCTTATCTGTATGCCGCATCATCTGCATTTCTGGAGTCCCCTATGATCGCGGGCCGAAAGTGATGTCGATGAAACTAAATAACAGAGGAAGGCCGAGCTATGTCATACGGACGTCGGGTGCCCCGAGATCAGATCGGTTGTAATTACACGCCTCGTAACTTTCAACGATCCTCGATCGGCAACAGCCGACCCGATGCGCAGAAAAAGTGGGCGTTTTAACTGACAATGCGCAGCGCGGTCTACAATATCAATTAAATTTACGAGTCCCTCGCTGCGCGCACAATACCATACGTTTGCGCAAGTACGTTTGCGTGGAGTATCGATCCTCGATGTCGCATCGAATAATCGACTAATGCTGATGATCGCGTAAATGCCTCGACGATCAACTCGGCATTGTATGTAAAATCGAGTATACATCAAATGTATCGGCGGCAGGATTTTTCTTTTAAATCTCGCTATTATCGCCGCACTCAATCGTGAGTTTACATAATCAGTGTAGTCATACGTAAGAGAATCGCGCAATTACTTTGTATTATATATCGAGTACGCGCATGTATTCGTTTTGATAATATAAGCGTGCATAAGATAATCATAGGCATCGTTAATCGATTATATCTTTTAGGAAACCCAACATGTATATTTCACAGCCACGGCACTTTCCTTTGAGCAAAAATGTTTGAATGGCGTTTAACACGAGTGAGATAACTCGCCGACATTATATTATAAATATTAAAAGTCTCCCATACAGAAATCGACTAACAAGATTGATCAGGGTATTTCCAACTTTTTCTCTCTTTCGTGATACGCGATACGTTGCTGAAGTGTGTCAGATGAAAGTCCGAGATGAAAGTGGGATCGGGCTATTGAAGCTAGGCTAGGTTTAAATTATCCCGCAAACGGAACATCGCGCGGTCGACGAACAACGACGCAATATTGCGACCGGGTATCAACTGACTTGGCTCTTTTGCTTTAACGGTAGAGGCTCGCAAATACACTCAGGAATTCGCGCACCATGCAGGTGCGAGGACCCGAAAGGTTAACCGAGACGTCTCCGCGGGCTCAACGTCCTCGGCTTTGTGTCCTCTGGCTGTTCAGCCAGATTCCTATCGTAGACATCCATTGTGTTCGACGCACTCGCCCCTTTTCAGATTTTCCTACGTCCGCGCATTTTACGGCGACAGGACCCGACCCAGATATCCAGGCAAAGATTGTTGCCTCTTCTCATTGTCAATCGTTGAAAAAAGCCCGAGGAGACGCGAGACATTTAACGTCCCCCTTGAATTTACAGCCGATAATAATTTTCCCAAGTTTACATCCTATCGCATATTTCATAGTTGCACTTGATTGCGGGCGCAGTTGTTGAGGAATGACGATAAATAATGAATGACAATGAGCGACGAGCGAAAAAGAGCGGCGTTGAACGGTATCTAATTTCAGTACACGGGACCGACGACGGTCGGACGCGCGGTGCGATTCCCGGACGATTTTAATCGATGCTTATCGCGCCTAGCGGACTGCCGAGCGGGCGGCCATTAATCAGATCTTCATTAAGATTGGCATCGATTGCCAGGAGCGGGAGAGCGCCGTGCGACGAAACGAGGAGAGCACGGGCACTTACCGTCGCGGCTTTGGACGCAGTATCTCGTGACCCGAATCGGATATGCAGATGCTCAGGCTCAGTGGTCCCCCGTAGTGCTCCGAGGGAGTGCTGGCAGTCTGCACGCTCGACTGCTGAGGGCTGGAGATCCCGCCCCAGCCGGACGTGCCGCCTAGGAAGAGCGGCTGCTGCCCGCCGTCCATCGTCGGCCGTTCCAGATTCATGCTGTCTCCACGAGCTAGCACCGCCGGAAAACCTGCAAATTAACGCGCGTGTTACACGTCTTGCGACGTCAGCCTCGTAATCATCGTCGTCGTCTAGCTCTCTTTTACGATCAAAGTAAAATCCCGGAAACGAACAAGATGAGTTTTTCACACGACATCGCGAAGAGATAAACCTCGCCGATCACATTTCATAGCGCGATAGCACTTCCTCAATTTTACCACGGCATCATTTCGCTCTAGTTTAATTTACTTCTTTACGCTTTGCTCCATTTGGCGTTAATAAATCTCGTTGATCCAACATACTGAGCATGAGCGCGGATCCAGATAGGCGTAATGGAGAATTCCATCGTTCATGTGTTGGTGTGTCAGGGGAAAAAGCATCGCAGCGTGCATTTTCAAACTTGACGAATGAAAGGAAATGTTGTACAAACACGTCGCTCGGGATAATGCAGAAACTTCGCCATATTTCGCACGAGAAATCTAGCTGAGCAGAAATAATCTACGAAAGAAAGTAATTATGCGAAACTTTCTCGAGCGCGAAGGTCATTAACGAGTCGGATAATTGTGGGGGCGTAATTAACGCCGAGATGTTATCGCGCTAAGGAAAACAACTGTTCAGACTTTATTCGTATAAGAAAAGGTAGAAGAATGACAAATAAAAACGACAATAAGAATTATGCCTTGTTAGCGATGTCTCGTTTTTGTTACGCTCTTCAAATGTAATACTTGAAATGCGGGCAAGAAAGACATCTGATAGAAAAGAGAGGAAAGCAAAAGGGAAGAGAAAGTTGAAAGGAATAAAAGCGGAAAGTCGATTTCGTAACTCGTGAGTCAGAAAATGTTAAAGAACTTAATAAAAATTTATAAAATCTGTCTGAAAGAGAGAGGGAGAGAGACGTGTGCTTTAGAAATTATAAATTGCTTATATTTTCCGCAACGCGTGTTTCGCATGGAAATAAAACTCGGGAGAACTTTTTTTTCTTTATTTCACACGTTCATGACTCACCATCGACCATTTCATGTCTTTAATCCGCTAGACCGCTTTATGCGGTCGAAAGACTTCCAGACCAGTTTCGTACGGTACGAAAAAGTACCAATTACGCATTCGCGGAGACACGTAATCGGGGAAAGGAATAGATTACGGAGCGGCGAGTGTGTCCCTGAATTTGCAATCGGTCGCGAAAATCCAGGTAAATGGACCGGATAAACGAACGGAAACGCGCAAAAGAAACTCGCGAGCGCATTGTCGGACGCGTCGTGGAAAATGCGATCTTCTCTCGCGCGCGTATCCGCCGGGACCACAGACCCTCTACTGTGTACAGAGGAAAGTCCCCTATTACGAGACAAGTCCCTAATATGATACAACGAGATTTCTGTAAAATTAACAAGCATCTTCTAATCCCAGTGAGAAATGATCTAACAAGGAATTTTCCACTAAACCGATTTCACTTCAAGAGCAACAAATTCATGGTGGAACCTTCCCAATGACTCGTCGATCGATGTGAAAACGATGTCGAATTTGTTGCTCTTCAAGTGAAATCGGCTTAGTGCAAGATTCGTTGGTTAGATCGCGAAAAAAGTGATTGAATTTGGCCGTTGCAAAACTTGCTATCTCACATTAGAGGCCTATCGCATGGCAGAGAACTTTCCTCTACTACTAGCGGTATATAGAAGCGAGTGGTCGGGACCCGCGGCGAGAAATATTCCGTCTCAATACACGTCGTCCCCGAGACTCGGCCCGGGGTACACGTCGTGCCTGTGCACGCTCGTGTTGCTCGCTTTGACGGACTCCCGTATGCAATTACTCTGCCAGGCTCCCGAAGTGCTTCCTTAAGCGTGCGTTTCAAGATAGGGGGACAACCCAGTACCCCATGACGTGCCTGCCTGCCCGGCTGCTCTTTCGGGGAACTTTTATCGATGTAATATTCGCTGAATCTCATCACGGTAATAATGCGACAGTCAGAATGACGGGGGCAATCGTAAAAGCCGGTATTTTTTCTCGTAAAACGTCGATAAGAGCCGCGTAGGTTACACTTAAAAGAGTCGATTTAAGAAAGGGGCGATTTTGTCGTCCAAGTTTGAAAAAGGAAGAACCGAGGGCGTCTGTCATTTCGGTACAGCTAACAGGCTGTATTCTTCTTCTCGTTGAAAAAGAAAGTGAGGACGTTTATATGTGTGAGATGGGAAACCACCTTTCTAAATACACGTTGATAAAATTCTAATAAGTTGATCACGCTCTCTCTAGAGCACTGTGAACGAACTCGACGGCTCAATTTTACGATCCACGGTTCGGTGACTGATTCAACGTACGAGGCACTGAGGTAACTGGTTTAATGTAAACGGACTCGCCAAAACTGGCGTTGTGTCCCGAAGTGTATTTAACTGACCTCGACTGGTCTCGCACACATCTGCCTTTCTAACCGATCGGCCGGATATACGTGCAGGTACACCTTGGAAGGGACCGGGTGCGTACGCTAATGTAAAGTTGTGCCCGGCGTAAACCTATCATTTGCCAGAAGAAAATCAGGGTCAACCGGTAATCGTTAAGTGATTTTGCAAAAAGCGAACTGGATATCGAAGATTCTCGGAGAAATATGCCGTTTATTTGGAAGGGACACTTATCGCGGGCCCGCCGTTAAAATCTCTCCTGCTGCTTCATACAAAGCAGTCACGCGAATATGGTAGCCCGCGAAGGAAAACATTGACTATATGCGTGTAACATTATCTTTTCCCACTTTAATTAACTTAATCCCCATGGCGTTACGTACATGTATGTGGTATAGTTTCCAATTATGCCACATTAAAGATAAATTAAAGATAGAGGACTTGTGTGTAACATGTATTTTTTATGATAAAAATGTGCTTTGTTATTGCTCAACCATTTACTTCCAATAACGATTACAATCTTAAGTGCAACGCAGGCACACGCGTTCTGTTGTGAAAAGGTATACGATGTAAGTATCTATGAACACTCTATCGCACGTTGATCGAGCAAAAACTTGAGATCCGGACGAATCGGAAAAGCGTACGAACATCGAGACGATTGCAGCGAAGCTATCAAGCCTCAGTCTGACAGCTCGTCCCGATCGAACGAAAAAAAAAGCTAATGATTACAGACCTTTAAGCCTGTTGCGTCAACGTCACACAGTGTTAATTTTGATTAAATAGATTTTCCCTCCCTATTTGTATCACAAATTCGTTCTCGCGCGACTATACACGGAGAATTTTTCTTTCAAATTTGCCCTGAAAATCGTGTAATCGTGGGACAATATGGCATTTTAAAGTATTTTATGACTTTCTCGAAATTTTACTATACATTCTACACTGCAAAACATGTCCACTCTAAATTCCGCGAAATTATAACGGAAAAAGTAACTTTTCTCCCCTTTAAGTAAACGTGAAATTAAAGTGGAATTGCGTATACAGTCCATGCAGCACCAAAAATTTCAGAAACATTGCAATATTGCAGTGTAATGTTACATAGATATTGCATAGATATTTCAGGATAAATTTTAAAAGGAAAATTCTCTCCCCGTGTACACGACGTAAATTATAAACCATGAATTATTCAGAAAAGACCGTAAATGTGTCTAAAAAGGCAAAATAGGGGCAGGGAATCTGTTGTATTTGTTGTATTTGAGAAGTCACGCACGGAGAAAGATCTGGGTCCACCAGGAATTCCCGGAACAACGCGTTACACGTCTGTATGGGTACCCATACACACGGAAACGTGTTCGGAATCGGAGTCACGTCTTCACAATTGTCAATTGGGCGCAGCATTTCCCGGATGTCTTATAAAGACATTTTGGAGTCAATTGGACTCCGTCTGTGCAAATTGAGCGTGAACCGCAGTCTCCTTTTCATTTAACTGTAATTTTTCATGTATGATACGTTTCTACGCGCATTTCCGTGCATATCCGAATGAAGCTGCAAACACCTGAGCAAAAACTTAAGCAGTAAGCCTTAAGAATTTCAACCAATCGGAATTTCCAGCATTGCTTAAGCTTCAAAATACCCGCCTACGTTTCTCGACTGCCATCGCTTACTTCCCACAAGTCTTACGGCTTAAGTTTTTTCGTGTGTCGCGGCCGTTAATGTCCTTTTTCTTAATTGCTCGAGAGAAAATTTTCTCAATTTTCTTCGCGCCTCTGCGAGACAACCGACGGCCCTCGCCCCGACGTGCCCTCGGAGGGTGGAGGATCGCGCGGACGGAGCTCGGGGCGCGGTACAATCTTGGCGCGGCGTTGGGGCTTGGGGGCCCCGTAATACACGCGGCATTGAGAATACACGCATACACGCGGCACGGTGTAAGCGACGTGCACGCGGTCGTCCGCCCCACGACCGCCACATTCCAGGGGCTACCCAAACTGAAGCCTATACCTTATACACCGAGCTCTCTCTTCTCTCCTTCGCTTCTCTTCTTCTCCCCCCCCCCCTCCACTTCTCCCCCTCTTTCCCTCGGACACGCTTCGCCACGATATCCTCCGTCCGCGCCTCGTGCATCCCTCGCACCTCCCCGTGGCGCTTTTTCCTTCTTGCTCTCGTTCTCTCCTCCTCTCCTGCTCCTTCTATGTGTATGTGTTTGTGTGTGTGTGTGTCCGTCCTTCTTACCGTCCCTCGCAAGAATCCGCGCGCGAATCCTCGTCCCTCTACTCTCTGTACGAAATTTACATATTCTCCCCCCCCCCTCTCTCTCTCTTTCTCTCATATTTTCTCTCGACCGCGAGCGTGATACGACACCTGGCACGGTCCCATCGACATCATCGAGTTTCATTCGGTCGCGCGATTTTACGAGACAACGCGTATTGTTCTCGCGGTTAATTTCAATCGACAAGTTCAGCTGCCTCTCCGGCCTCTCTCCTCCATATTACGCACAGCAAAGCGACAACGAGAGGAGACGGAAGTAAAAGGGACGAGATACGACGATAAAGGGGATAAAGATTCGGCTTCGAAAAGATCTAAACTGTGGGATATTTGCGTAGGCAAATGCGATGCTCAAGTACGATCAAAGCCGTCGCAGGTAGAATAAATATTGAAGGGGCCATTCCCTAACGGGATTCTAACGACTCGTGTTTTAGGATCCGCAAACATTACTCGCAGCGAGATTTAAGGAGCATAATTTTCGTCACACCCGCATTCCTGCGCGCGCTGACAAAGAACGTGTCTCACGATTGGCGTCTCCGCATACAGTTTAGCGCTTTTAACAGCCGCGAGTGTCGAGCAACTTGCTGTTCGCAAGCTGACTTAATTAATTTTCCGCTATCCAAGCGAGACAAACGTTAAATCCAGGTTGCCTGAGCTCTGGTCAACAGTTAACCGACGTTTGTGAAATTGGGCCCTACGGCCCGGTTTCACCAAATGTCGCTTAACTTTAATCCCGGTTTAATTCACGCTCGTCTCTTTCTAAAACAGCAGTTGGAACGAGACAAAGAACGAATTAAGCTAAGCTCGAAGTTAAACAACGTTGGTGAAATCGGGCCCAAATTCGCTTAACTTTAACTTTAGCTTAATTCACTATCCGTCTCTTTCTGTTTCCCTTAAGAAGGGACAAAGTTAGCCTGTAAGGTTTCACCTTAATCTTGGTTTAATTCACGTTTGTCCCTTTCTAAACAGTTCTAACAGTTGGAACGGGACAAAGAACGAATTGAGCTAAGGACCGGTTTCGCCGCACGTCGCTTAACAGTTAATCTTGGCTTAATTGACGTTCGTCTCTTTCTAGAGTAACAATCGGTAAGAGACGAGGAGCGAATTAAGCTGAGCGCAAAGTCAAGCGACGTCGGTGAAGCCGGGCCTGGAGGGAAAAGAGCGTCGCGAGTACGCGTCGGGCGAGACTCACCAAGGGCTGTTGAACGCGTTGACAGAAAGAGACGTGTCTACATCCTCGCGCTGTCGGGCACATATCCGGAGGGCCGAGGGGACCAAGCCGCGCTTCTCGCGAGGTTCGCGTTCTCCAGCGAATGAATTTGTTTCGCTCGACACCGTTTCGCTGCCGTCCGAGGCGAGGCAGGCTCCGTTCCTCTCAGCTGCACTTCCCACGATTGCCTATAAATTTTTTCGATCGGTCAAGGGAGACAAACTCGAGACATCGCCAAGAAAAGTCCATTAGTCTACCGACGCGATTTGTCGCCGCCCTTCAAGCTCAATCGACAAAATCCGCGGAAACGTGCGGTACGCCAAAGAAAAAAAATGACATAAAACGCGGCTCGATTTCACTGCCTGCCACCGAACTCGCCGAATCTTGAGATCTTTCGCGTCAAGTCGGGCAGCTTACGTGAGGCCTCTCTCGAAGATGAAAGCGAGGTACACTTGGAATGGAATCGCGCTGATGTTCCGTTATTTATTTCGACTTGGGACGCTCGGAGTCGCCGGTGCCCCGCGGGTTCGTTTTCGCGAGCGCGAATCGCCGCGTACGCGTCCCCTTCGACCCCATTTCCGCGACACACTCGGCGCGGCTTAAGAGACCCGATTCAAACGTAAATCGTGCCGGAGAGGAATCTTGCCCCCTCGGGGCGGCCGAGCGAGGCCGAGCGCCGCGGGACCGCGCTTTGTCGCGGCGCGCTCAAAGTGCACAAGGTGGACGAGAAAGGGCGGCCGAAAGGAACGGCCACTCGACACGCGCGAGCGTCAAACTGTAAACATGCCCGGGCCTTTAAAAAGTCGTCTCTCTTTCTCTCTTTCTCTCCCGCGGACGGTCAGCGCGTCGCGCGAGCTCCGCGACGCGACGCGACGGGACGCGAAGCGACTCGACCCGATCCGATCCGATCCGCGTTGGGCGCAGCCGCGTGAGATGTCCCTGCGAGATGCGCAGATACACCACTGATTGCGAGATACACGACGGTCCGTTCGAAAATTCACTCGCGCACCCTCGGCGCGCGTACGCGCCGACCTTCCCGGTCGCGCACGATCGCGCGCGCGCGCGAGCGTGCGCGCGTGCTCGACCGGCCGACTCACCGCCGACGCCGACGCCGTTGACTTTTCGGCAGCTGTCAATTACCGCTCACACAGTTGCCGCGTTTATGCAGCATCCCGAGCCGACCGCTTTCGGTCCAGTGGCCGCCGCCGCCGCCGCCGAGCAAGAGGAAGGAAAAAACTCGCGCGAGATTGTAAGCTGCGCTGCCGCCACCTGCCGGACGCTCCCGGGCACTCCTGCGCGCGAGTTACCGACTGTACATACATATCGAAATACGGTAAGTGAAATATCGTTACCGCGCTTCGTCGTGTATTGCATTTCATTAAATTTGTGTGGCAAACGCGACATTTGGTTCTGTGGACATTCTGTAAAGCGAGAAATTGAATAAGAAATTGAATAAGAAATTGAATCCAACGTGTGCTAACGCCCTCTCGCGGCAGTGCGACACGACGGGGGAAACTGCGCTGCTTACCGATCGCGCAATTGTTTAGAATCCGAGATCGGCTAACCCCCGGCTAGCTACTAAAGTTTGCTCCGATATTTGTCGACGGCTTACAGTTTCGTCCCTTGGAGGCAGCTTGGACGAGTGGAATTATCATTCGAACATGAACGTCTTACGTTCGTACGTTAGAACTGTTGTCCTGAGTAAAGGTGTGCGATCTGCGAATTACGAAGGTTAGGCTCGCCTCTGGTATAACGCATTTTAATCCTGAAGCTAAGACTCCACAAACGCGTTGGACCGCGGCAACGGATCGAAAGATTTCAATTTCAACGTGGAAAACTTGCGGCAAGCTTTCGACTGGTCGACTCGCGCTGCCACGTTGCTGCCGCACAACACATCTATGGAGGCCTAGCTTTAGAATAAAAGCAATTGCAGGGCGTTTTTCCAGCAAGGACACGGTGTAACACAGTGAATCGTTTCATCCTTGTTTAACATTGGCAAACAACAAGGATGTAATGATTCGCAGTGTTACACTGTGTCACATTGTGTCCTTGCTGGAAAACGCCCACAGTTGCCTGGTCTCGCAGTTGTTTCAATTTTTGTCTCCCGCGTTTGTCAGGGCAGAGATGCATCAAGAGATGGGTGGCGCCGACGCAAATAGCAATAACCAGCCGCAAGAGGAAGCTAGGTCCGCAACCGCCGCAGAAGCGCAACGCCTTTCTCGAGTGGAACAGATTCGCCGAGATTTTTGCCTTTAACAGACGCTTGTCCGAGAGCTTCGACATGGAAAAATTGGATCAAGCCTTCACTCATAAATCGTACCTCATTCGAGAGGGACAGAGGCAGAAGGAGATGGGAATAGAGACTCCGATATTCGCTCTAGAAGATAACACCGAGCTTATTAAAAAAGGCGATGACCTCACGTCAACAATTGTGACTATTTCTTTAGCCCAACTTTTGCCACGAGCGCCTGAGGAGGTCCTAAAGTATGTACTTGAAGCATTTATCAGGATAAATGTTACACATTAGAATGATTGAGAATTAACTTTGTATCTTCTAGTTCATTGCACGACTACCTCCTTTCCGAGGAAATCCTAGCTAAGGCAGCGTTTCATATTGGAACGAAAGATATCATATTAACGGAAGTAAGTATAGAAATGTGTAGTAATGAATTTGCTGAAATGTTTCAGTGTGCTGTACAGTGATGGGCAGAATCGATGCAGTTTCTTTTTAATGAGTTTAGAAATGTACATTTAAATTCAGGGCTACGTTCCAAAATCTACTCCGAGGAACATTTTACTCGATGGCTCTTCCTGAAACCATTTTCAACCTTTTCGATCTATTTCTCGTGTAAAATTTTCAATGTAAACCTGAATCTAAATGCACGTTTCTAAATTCATTAAAAAAAGTGTCGCAACCGTTCTATCACTGTACATATATTCTGTTGACAAATATCTATTTCTCGAATTAGCGGCAATATCCAAGTTATGTTTTCAATCGTCTTTCAATTAATCTCCCAGGAGCATCCAGTGGCTCAAAAGACGTTAGCCGACACGTTTCTCGCGCTTGTTGCAGTGCTTGCGGAAAGTGTAGACGCGAATCACGCGGCGAAGTTTGTTAGAGACTTCCTGATTAGTATATTGGCTGAGAAGGTTCTGACAGAAGTATGGAATTCTGGTCAGCCAGTCCAAGTTTTAAATGGCCTGCTGCAGGCAGAAAACAAATCACCTGTCGAACCAAGACTTATCGGGCAAACGGGGCAAAATACTCTCTGTGTGACGTATCACGTAGCAATGTATTCTGACAAACAATTCCTCGGTTCAGGTAAGTGTAACGACGGATAAATGAGACTCTGTGATAATATTTACTTGTATGTTTCGTCATTTGATCTGATAAATTTCCCATCTTTTTTTTTAAGGATTTGGTCAAACGATCCAGGAAGCCAAAGAAGTAGCTGCTTTAAATGTTTTAAGCGAAATGTTCGGTCTGTCAGACTCCAGTAACCCAATTCAGTTTAATAAGCCGATTAAGCTATCTTCGTGAAAGATATGAATTTTCCGGAGGAGAAGGAATTTACCACAGTAATAATGATCAAAATTATTTTCTTTGTACATAGAAACTATAACGTAAATTAAAATATGTGCAACAGTAAACGTTTTATACGTTTTCTTTCTATCTGTAAAAGAATATATACAATATAGCGTTTTTTACTTCAAGCTTGTCATTGGTCGATTTCTCTACGCTCATTTCCTCACGCTGCAATGGAGGCACATCTAGGTGAGCACTAAAGGCCCACCTACATGTTTTAGAAATCCACGATCAGTGGACACTTGGGCTTTGTGTCGATGGAACTCTTGGACCAAGTTCTAGCGTGGTGTAAATGGACACAGGCCTTTAGAAGTGTCGTATCTAGATATTCGCGTGCGATGGATGATGGCGGGGCCATTTTGATCACTAGCAAAGTTTAATTGGATTGGTGGAAAGCTGCGTTTCAATTATAGGACTGTTCCTTGTAGCTGAACAGGTGCAGCCAGTTAAAATAATAAAAGTCAGATTGCAATTATCTGACTTATTTTTTCATTTACACCACGCTTGTTTCTTATCCCATTCTCCATATATTGTGATAGCACAGAGAAACCTGAGAGCGGCCATACCGTAGAGAGAGGTTTACTTGGGACCGATTTATATAACTTGTATTACATCTGTATTAGAGTTACAAATATTTTTTATATACGTATGTATATGTACAGTATCAACTATTGCGAATTAATGATAATATAATATCCAAAGTATTTGAATAATCTGAATTGGCGTCAGAATCGTCACAAATTAGAATAATTAGTATTATAATATTAGGATTATATTTGAAACTCTCATCTGCACCTAACATTTGTAACATAAGTTCGTATAGAATATTTGTATAAAGTATTCATGTAAATCACATTATTAAACACGTAATACAACAATACCAATAAATTAATTAATAACAAGGGATTTTCAACAATAAAATTAACAAGTCAAAAGTAAAAAGGGACTTTGAAACTACCACAGGGTTGACTATCCACGAGTTACCGTTGTATTGAAACAATAAGTTTTCTAAATAAAATACGGTCCGGATTAAAGACTTTGAAGCAATTTTCCGAAGATTATTCGATACTACTAGTAAATCTGATTACTAAAGGGAACAAAAACCGTAGTCGATCATCGAGATAGAGAGATCGGAGAACCTGTCAGAGTTTGCGCGAAACGAACGGTGATAGGGCGAAAAGATCGAAGTAGCCGGTTGTGCCAGGTCTACATGCATTTTGAATGCGTACCGATTCCGAAAGTTAGCGTCATACCGGACGCGTTTTACCGCCCGTGTCAACGCTCACACTTTGACACTGTCGGCCGCACACGAAAAGATAAGCAATTTATATTAATTCTACTCACCAGAGAGTTGCTCCGCCGTCGCCCGATGCCTCCCAGGCCGCCGCCTCCTCTCAGACTCCTTCATATCACACTAGCACAACACTACACTCGCGAAAGAGGAGCTACTTACGATCGCGCGCGCTAATTACCGAAGTAACGCACGACACGGCACTCCCGGTGTCACTGCACCGAGAACGAGAGAGCGAGAGACGCAATTGCGCGATCGACATCGATGGACGAGTCATTTCTCGCTGAGCGGGAACGTTCCGGCGGGTAGGACTCGCGGACACACGCGAAGCTAACTTCACGCGCGTCGTGAAAAAGGGAACCGAAAGCGTGCGTTCGACGGAGCGATTTCGCGCGTATCACACGTGGGGAAACTCGGGTATCACTGCACGCGCGAGGAGATGAGAATTCAAACTGATCTCGATCACGGCTGTGGCTATCGTTTAACTGCGCGGGGGACGATCGCGCACATCGTCCCGTGACGTTCGTATCGGCGGTGCGAACGACAGCGCGACTCGCGTCTCTTCTAATCTCGACGATTGGTCAAGTCGGTCAGACACATAAGAATTGACCAATCATAGTCGACTATTCTTACGACTACGACTTACGACTTCTGTGTAGACGAGGCTTCAGATTTCGCTCGCGCGATGCGTCTCGAATAAGTGACCCGTGATATTCGTCTCTAATGTTAACAAGTCTTGTACGAGACGATCGCGTTGCGTAGATGATCAAGATTCTCGTAAAAGATGATCGCGACGCGAAGACACACGAAACGTCCGTCTCGCTCGACTGATCCGCGCGGACTAATTCGGCTCAATAGATTGTTTTTCACCGAGGTCGGGTGCTACGTCATTTCTTGGAATCTCGGCCCGGCGACCGAGTTGTTTACTACGTTACGTTGTTTTTTTGGATTCCGCGCTCGGTTTTTCGGCCGAGGTGTTTACGGCGCCGTACGCAAGTTCATTCACGCGGCAACGGTCGAACGAGTCGGTTGTGTCCGCGCCGCTTCGCATATCGTATCATTCTTTCTCAATACGCGTTCGCGACAAGTACGGGAAGCAACCGCGATCGCTCTCTGCGAATAATCGGTCAACGATATCATCGCGTGATCGCAGAACTTTGTGTCGAATATCGTCGCGATACGTTTAAGTGAAAAATTAAATCTCAATTAATCTTATCCGTGCTTAATTATATCCCACATAATATTACGTAATATATTAGTAATATTATAATATTACAGTAACATTTCTGATGTATTTTATTGTAATATTCCATTGGAAATGTAATATTACTGTGACATTACTGTAATATTACGTGTTACGTGGGATGTAATATATTTACTCGTCGATAGTTTAAATTTGACATCTATACACCGATTTCTGTTGATTAAAATTCATACTATCGGATTAACTTACAAGGAATACCGAGTGCAGATAGTAACTTTGTGCAATCGTATATTTTTGTTTCCTTAATTTCCTGTCGCGTGTGATTAGTGCTGAGGTGTTATGCCGGGTCTACAATGTGAGTCGCAGAGTCGCAGTCGTAAGAATAATCGACTGCGATTGGTCAATTCAGTCAGACACATAAGAATTGACCAATCATGGTCGACTATTCTTACGACTACGACTTTACGACTTCTATGTAGACGAGGCTTTATGCAAAGTGCCACGAAGTCTCATCAATCATTCCACGGATTTTGGTCAATCGTGTCACGAGCTTTGGTCTATCATAGCACGAAACGTAAGTACACATTTCATATGAGATCGATTACGAGAAATTAAATATCAATAATTTCTTTTTATATCTGGTACAAAATGCATTTATTTGTTACGTATGAATACGCGCGAATTAAATCGTACATTGTAAGCTTGTCAGTAAGTTTCCAAGAAAACGAAATTTTATGAATTCCTGATTATTTTTGGTATTTTATTGACGAATATTGAATTCGTAGTATCCGCCAATTTTCTTATAGCGAATTCGATTGCTTGCATTGTAAATAATATTTCACGCGTAATAATATTACAACGAATTATATTGCTAGGTGTAATAGTATTTTTAACGTGTTTTACACGTAATATTTCATGCAACATAGAAAACTTAAATATTTTGTTTTAGAACTTTGAGACAGTCAATTTAAATTTAATTAGTCTTATTTTGCACGTATTAATGTAAGGAATAAACTGTAAAAATTTCGAAAAGTGGATGTAGCACGGACACGCACCAAAAAGTGACTGTGTCGATAAGTAGATGTGTCTCCGTAGTTCTTACATCCACTCTTGGAGGCGAAAATCGGTCCCAAGTAAATTCTACGCCATTCTACGGCATAGCCGCTCTCAGGTTTCTCTCTGGTGATAGTTATTCAACGTTTAGTTTTTCTCAAAACTTACAATTTTAGATATTATTGAAATCATGATTTCTGGAAATCTCTTAGAAAATTTATGAAATTTCAGTACTACCTCCTTGCTGATTATGTTCCCGTTTTCGATTTTTCAGAAAATGATTCTCGGAAATTCAGATTCTAGAAATTCTCGAAAGTGTCAATTACATTCTTGGAATTTTAAATAGTGCCACCTTTTTACCAATCATGTTCTCCTGATACTTTGCCAGTTTTCGAGATTTGTAGAAACGATGGCAAAAAAAATATATTTAACACCATAATGATAAAATAATATTTTGTACTTTTAAATTTTAATGTACCGTGTATGATGGGTTATGGTGTGTACTAATTCGATGTAATACTTGTGTGAAAATAGATCACATCCCGTCGCCTATCAAGTGCGGCCATCTTGGTGGACCTCATGTCCGTTACAACCACGGTCTT
>NW_011967197.1:755236-764595 GCF_000949405.1 Vollenhovia emeryi
TTTTCTCTCTCTCTCTCTCTCTCTCTCTCTCTCTCTCTCTCTCTCTCTCTCTCTTTCACGCAGTGTGCATTTTTACAAGGAACGCGCAAGATAGGGCGATCTCTCGATAACGTTTGCAAATCTAATGGCGAATTCGGCGGCTTGCACTAGTGCGCGCCGAGTGCACACCAAGGCTTATTCGGTCCACTATCTATGGTCATCTCAAGTACATGTCCAACAACTATTCAGCCAAAAGAATGATCCGTACGAATGCTATGCGGATTATTTTACCGGCTAAGAGGCATCTGAAAAAGTATTTAAGAGGATCCTTAAATATAAGAATTGACTGTTGACGAGCCGCTCAGCGCGCACTAGTGCAGGCTGCCGAATTCGCAATGGGATTAGGAGTCCGCGGTTAGAGAGTACCTTCCGAAAGACGTGTACACGCACCGGCATAAATGCTGTCCCTATCCTTGCGAGGTGCACGCACACAACTACAGGGACTCTAGTTGTGTGCGTGCACCTCACAAGGATAGGGACAGCATTTATGCCGGTGCGTGTACCTCTGCCATTTCCCGAACACCGACGGCCGCGCGGAACGGATTTACGAGTCGTCCCCGAGCCCGTTGAATACGGGCGCGGCGCGCGGATGTGGTTAGCGAAAATGATGAAAGGAGGATCCCCGCACGCGAAATAACAATCGCGGCTCCGGTACGACGATCCCTGGCAGATGGCACGCCGAAAATGCGTTTCCGCGAAAGCGACGCCGCAGCCTGCGACGTCGCTGCGGCTGCCTTCGACGATGACGATGCCGACGCTCCTGTGGAAATGATGCAACTAATGGGAGGCCTGACTATTCAGCTGCTAACGCACGTAACGCCGAGGAGGACGAGCGGTGTTTATTCATCGCCGGATGCAATGGTCGATTCATTAAGCGACAAAGAGACACGTCGACGCAAGCGGCGCCAAAGTTCAATAAAACAGATCCGTCGAAAAACGCGACTTCAGTCGCGACCATTTCCCCGTCTCGTTGCAAAACCCTCGGGAGACGCCCGCTTCGGCGAGTTCTCGCGTGTTAGGCCCGGCGTTTCGCCAAACGTCGCTTAACTTCAATCTTGTAATTAGTTCAATTCATGTTTGTCTCTTTCTAAAGTAGCAAGTGGAAAGAGACAAAGAAGGAATTAGACTAAGCGACGTTGGTGAAGCCAACTTAGGCCCGATTTCACCAACGTTGTTTAACTTTAAGCTTAGCTCAATTCGTTCTTCGCCTCTTTTCAACTGTTACTTTAGAAAGAGACAAACGTTTGGTGAGGCCGGGCCTTAAAGACTAAGGCCTGGTTTCACCAACGTCGCTTAACGTTAAGCTTAGTTCAATTCGTTCTTTGTCTCTTTCCAGCTGTTACTTTAGAAAGAGACAAACGTGAATTGAACTAAGATTAAAGTTAAGCGACGTTTGGTGAAACTGGCTCTATGGGCTTTTAGTCTTTAAGGCCCGGTTTCACCAACGTCGCATGACTTTAAGCTTAGGCCTAAAAGAATTAGCCTGAAACTTTGACCGTTCGTCGCGTAATCTCTGATAATCTTACAGGCGGTTTGCAATTTCGAAGTAATTCTTTGAAATTTCTTTTCAAAATTAAAGTCACGAATCATTTCTTCTAGGACTCGAATAACGTCAGAGCTAGCAGTGAGAATGCAGTAACGAACGCGAAAAATAACGCTCTTTTAGAAGAGCTGCAATCGACTTTCAACTTTACTGTGAGAGCAGGAATTTCGCGTACTTTCGAATGAATTCGAGAAACGAGACCCTGGTCGTAGGAGCGATTCATTTGCTCCAACAATTGCTCGTTTTCCACATTCGTTGATAAAACTAACAATCTTGGGTTGCGTTCGCAAACTTCACCCGAGTGCCCCAGTGTATCGTTTTGGCCTCGTTGTTCGCCGAATGTTAACCTGTAGAGCGCCAGCATTTTTCCATTGAAATTTGTAATTTTTTAAACGGAAAATTTATGCACACGTGTAATCTACATGTTCCGCAAAGTTTTCAAGTTTGCGCCTGGCTACTGTAGTGGCCACTCCGGCCCTCCAAAGGTTAAACAAGGCTAAAACAATACGCTGGAGCATTCGGATGATATTCGTAACGCGCGATTCGCGATTCGTATATTCGTGAATAGCGTGGAGGAAAAATTGGTCGATTCGCCATTCGCGGTGATTCGCTAGCCGAGCGGTTTTTGGGCGAAAACAGTGGTTTTCTTTTTTTTTACTAATATTGAAGCTTGACTAATTGTAGCCTCACAATGCAAGTCCTGTAATAACTGGTAAAGATTAAACGTTGTCCAAGTGAACGCGAGCGAAACAACAAATTACAAATGATAAACTGCGAGTAACGAATAGCGCGGTAATAACGAATTTCTGCGTAGTCGCGAATTGCGCGCAGCGTACGTGGCGCTAGCTTCAATCGCGTGCAAGCGCAGAGCGTATTTAAAAACACCGAGTTTGTTTCTAGATCGCCCGGGATAACCCTAAGCTCCCGACGACGTGCCTCTTCGCCGTCATAAGAATTGCCCAATTGCCGCGCGTGTCTCAGTCTCTTCGTCGGTCTCTCCCGCGATCGCGCGATTTTCACGTTACGAGCTTTCCGTGGGCGCAAATAAGAAAAGCGCGGCGCGAGTCACGCCTTGATAACCGTCGCGTCGCGATAAAAAGGACAGGATCGTCGTATTCTCGTTGGATGCATCGACGGGACTGAGGCACGTAGCGGCGGGCAATGATTTCGCGTGCGCGAACGTCGCGGACGTGAGGAAGAGAACGACCGGTGCGCTCGTGTTTCAGGTACACGGACGTTTCCTCGACGACGGGATTTCCCCGGCAAGCGGCGTCGCACCCAGTCATCTCTCGTCCCTTTTAACGAATCCCTCGCGGTCCCTCGCGCGACGCACAAGCTCGGCCCGGGCAAATTGCTCGCCCGAGAGAATGAGTTATTTCTTTTCGCGCGCGATTATATCGCGCGTCCCTCGTCCCTCGTGCGACGCCGCTCGCGCGCGTCGGCTTCGCGTTGCGAAAGATAGCCACGTTGAACGTCGCCCGGCGGCGCGTCACCTCCTTATACGGGGTGCCGAGAAACAACGCGCGCGAGCCGCGGAAGGGTTGCGTGGAAAATTGGAGAACGCGAGACAATATCGACTTCCCTCTTTCCCTCTCGCGCTTTAGCCGCGCTAGAAACAAATCGGATACGCGCTGAATCATTCCAAGATTTCATGTAAATTTCAACGGCGCGCTGAAATATTTAATGCCGAGGCGCGAAAGAAGATATTCGATTAAGCTTTCCTAGGAGAAAGATCAATCGCCGGATCGGGAGACTTTCCAGTCTCCAGTCGTGCCCTCGAATGTCCTGCAAGTTTCCACGACGCTTTCATGCTTACCGCATACCTTTTGTCAATCCACTGTAATTGCTTAAAGAAGAGCAAAAAGCTTATCGTATCGAAATGCTGCGACTGCGCCTCTCCAACCGGTATCTTCGCCTTTAATTTATTTTCACCGATAGAAATGTCTCCTTCTCTCGTCGTTTCTAATCGATGCGCGTCTCCGTCGGAGAAGAAACGCACGATCGTAAATGCGGAAAGTAATATTTCCACGGCGAACGGGAAACGTCGCATCGCTAACGGGAAACGCATATTGCTGCTCGACGGCGACGCATAAAACGCGTTCGCGAGGAGCGCAAAGTTTCCGATACAATCCGCCTGCCGCCGTTAAACGAAACAACGCAAGTCGAGTTTTACGCATTCTGGTACTTTCGGACACACGAGTCTACAGCGAAGCGTTACGCTCGTCGCGCGGCGCAATTTGCGTGCGACGCATAACGTGGAAGCGTTTCGCGTTTAACGCGGCTAACTTCATCTCGCGCTTCATACGCGATCGCTCTGAAAATCCGCTTCAGCTTCGGGGACCCGCGAGAGATTCGAGGACGAGAGTCTACATTCTCGCACGTATGTGCCGAGTCGGGCGCGCAGTTACATATAAGGAAGCGAGATTGTAAAATTTATGTACGTGGTACACACGAATAATCGCGATTCGCTGTCTCATTGACCCCCCCGGTTCGCGAGCCTACATGCACGGCTATCGGACGAGTCTACAGTGATTTAATAAAAATAGTAGTCGTGCGTCAGTACGTCAGTTCCACGGGAACGAGGCGTCGCGAACTACGCAATTAAAGTTTCGAATCGTTGCGCATCTCATTTTGCTAGTGCTCGCCGCCCGCGCCGCGCGCTTTATTCATCCGTAAGAAAATGGATCGTGGGCCTCTTTCTCCGTCTCTCTCCTCCTCTCCGGAATCGCGCGGGCAACATTAGTCCTTTTCCCGCGCAAACGCGCTTTTTGCATTAAACAACGAGCGGGGACGGGGGACGTGCCGGCGCGAATTCCGGAGCACGCGGAGCCACGGCTCGTCGCGGGAATAGGCCTCGCGATTGAACGGCGATCCGAAATTTTTCTATATCGGTCGCAGGTATAATATTGATTATTTATGATCAGCGCTATCCCCTTTAAGGTGGTTCATCCTTGTCCCCGTCCGCGCGCCGTACCGCCCCGCGTTGCCACCACTACCACCAGCCGCCGCCGCTCGTCCCTGTCTATACCAGCGTTCCCGCTCCCTCCCCCGCGCGCGCGCGCGCGCGCCTTCCCCCTTCGTCGTCTCCTTCCTTTCATCCCACCCTCTCGCTCACGCTCGCACGCCCATGCGCGCCGCACACTCGGAACGTCTCACGCACACACGTTTGCACAGACGCATTCTCTCTCTCTCTCTCTCTCTCTCTCTCTTGCGTTCCGTCTCTCTCGCTCTCCCTCTCGTATTATCCCCCTACTGGCTCTCTATTCCTGCGTGTAACGACTCAATGGCGCTGCCACACCCTTGCGCCATCCAGTAATCAGTGCTATTGTTTTATAGTTCCTCTTCTGCTATTGCTTCTCGATACTAGGAAAGGCGACCCATCGATCCCCGAGTCGGTTCGGGAACGCCGCGGCTGCCCGTCGCTTCGCTTCGCTTCGACTCGCCTTGCCCTGCCGCGCCGCGCCGCGCCTCGCCTCGTCCCGCCTCGCCGCGGCCACGTCTCGCGCCGCGCCAAAGCGAGAGAGCCGAGAGCCGAGAGCGAAGCGGTACGAGGCTCTTTACGGGCCGAGCGGAGCCCGTATTCGCCCAGCACGCATTTCGAGATAAACGTGGCCGTTGGCCCGAGACTCCAGATGCGTTTTAACACCCGCATTTAAGCGCCACACGGACCCGGTTTAGAGACCCTCGGTGCCGGCGCCTGGTTAAAAAACATGCCAGGCGGGGAGGGATATGGGTTTCCATCTCGGCGGGGCGAGATCGTGGACGCGTCCACGACGTCCGTGACACGGCCCGGCCGTGTCAAATTCCCGCTCGCGGCAGCCTTCGGCGAGGCGAGCACGCTCGGCCGCGCGCAAACGTGCCCCGAACATGTACGGACTTGATATTCTCGTCAGAGCGACGCGACGCATTCGGGGCGCGGTCCACCGGGCTGTTCGCCTCCACGGCGATGGAGTTTCGACGGTCTCTCGTCCAGGACACGCCGCTGATCGCGCGCGAGAAATGTCACGGTTTAGAACGACGCGCGGCTCCAAGGGCGACGCGAGAAGGACGCGCGGCGGCTCTCCACGTCGCGGCGACGCCTCCTCGCGCTCGAGTTCCGTCCGCGCGCCGGCGGTCGGAGGTTTCCGATCGTCCGAGATCGCAGCGGCGGAGGCGCGCTCTCTCTCTCTCTCTCTCTCACCTCGCTGCCGCAATAGTCGGCGCATTGTGCGCCCGCTTCTGGGAAAGTCCCGCGATTCTCCGGGCGACGGAATCCAGCGGGACGCCGCGCGAGCCGACGCAACGTTTACGAAATAAAACATGGGAAACGCCGCCCCGTTTCCTTTCCGCCCGCCATTTATTTCAGCGAAACGGGGACCGAATTTCCTATCGGGGCAGTACCGCACCGGCGTCAAGTTAATCTATGTATGTACACACGGCAAATTCATCTGTTGCTAATGTCGCTTATTTCAATCGATCGTGACGTAAGTGCAACATTTATACGCGAGCATTGTTGCTCTCCATGACGACAAGTGCGCGTCGCAATAATACATGCCGCAATTGTAGCTCCCTCGCCGCGTAAATAACGGAAAACCGGGCGGAACTATTTCGGCTGGCTTCCGCCGAGGTGTAAAATAATATACGAGTGCGCGCGCGGACGTAGTCGATAACGACGGCATTGAAAAATAAATCGTCCGAGGAACGAACCGAAGACGCGCCTTTTCCCCGCTGCACTTTTTCGAGGAATGTGTCCCCCCCCCCCCGCCCCCTCCCGAACCCTTTATTTCGCGGAAGCGTCGCGTCGCGTCGGTTACGGCTACGCCGCGGGAATAATTCCCCGTGCGTGACATTGAAGCGTTCGCGTCGGTCGGCGCGCCGGCATTAAAGTACGCGGCCGCGCGCGCGGCCGCCGCGTTTAATCGATAACCGGCGAGTTCAAAATTCCCTTTCCAAATATCTATATAGGGAGTGTAACGGAGGCGCGTGTTTACGCCGAGCTCTCGCCGCCGATCGTCTCCCCCGCCCCGTCGCTGTCGACGTCTCCCGCGCGCAAACGAACGCGACGTCGCGCCGTACGCGACGCGCTTCAACGCCTCCCTCGAGCCTCTCTCGCGTCCGCGACGCTAGAAATCGGCCCGAGACCCCGATCCGAGGAGTGCGTGACCAATCAGCTGCGGCTTTTCTGTGATAGACGCAAGTTGATCGGCTACATACTTCTCGGGTCGCGATCTCGGACCGATTTCTAGCACCGTGGACACAAGGCTTTAGGCTGGATCTACAATAGCCGCGTTCGCCACTGCAAACCCGAGGCGTCTTTCTATCCTGTTTTCCTCTCTCGCTCGCTTTAGCGCAAGAGAGCGCTCCGGCACCTCGTGGCGAATTCGGCAGCTTGTTCAGAGTCTGCTCTTGTATTTGTGGTCTCAAGTACATGTCCAAAAACTATTTAGCCGAAAAATGATCACACGAATGCCATACGATTCGTTCTACTGGCTAAAGCTGGCGCCCACACTGTGCGCAATTCGTGATTCAGGATTCGCAGAAATTCGTTATTACTTACCATACTATTCGCTATATATGTGTATATATAACTTGGGCAACTTTCAACTCTTACCTGTCATTACAGGATTCGCATCATAAGTCTACGACTAGTCAAGTTTCAATATTAGGCCCAGTATCACAGTGGCTAGTTGGCTTAACCAGCTGTTAAGTAGTGACTCCAGCCACTGAAACAAAATTTGGTGAGCTATTTACAAGATTACATTTCGACAAGTTGCATTTTCGCAAATACGCTTCAAAAAATATAGATACATATAACCTTGCAAATAGCTTACCGAATTTTGTATCAGTGGCTGGCGTCACTACTTAACAACTGGTTAAGCCAACTAGCCACTGTGATACTGGGCCTTAGTAAAAAAACCGCTCGGCTAGCGCACGCTATTCACGAATATACGAATCGCGCATAGTGTGACGCTGGCTTAACAAATACTTCAAAAAGTATTTCACACGATCCTTAAATACATGGGAATTAACCGTACACACGCCTTAGGCCCGGTTTCACCAACGTCGCTTAACTTGAAGCTTAGCTCAACTCGTTCTTTGTCTCTTTCCGACTGTTACTCTAGAAAGAGACAAACGTGAAATAAACTAGGATTAAAGTTAAGCGATGTTTGGTGAAACCGGGCATTGCAAGCCGCCGAATTCGCTATCGGATTTGCAATTTGCCGGGTGCAGCTAATAGACGCCGCAGCCGATTATTCTCGTCGTATTTGGCCGTGATTGGTCGATTTCTTTTGCGGCTTTGCGACTGTCGTAGATCCGTCGCGGGTTCCGCGTGCGAGGACGCGAGCGAATCCATCTCCCGCGCGCAGATCTCTTCTGGGAAATCGGGAATCTTTCGCGGCAGCGGCGATCTTTTTTTCCCGCCAAACGGAGATCGCCCGGTGCTCGGCGCGCGCGCGCGTTCGAGATCGACCGCCGGCCGTCTTCGCTCGCTTCGCTCGCCCGCGCGAGCGACGCGGACGAGCCGCGTGTTTATCCGCGCTCTATCGCGCGAAACTTCGGGCCGGGGCGTTTGACCTACTAACTCGTTTTGTTTAACTTATTCATCGTCCGATCGCGGGGCTCTGTACGCGGACGGAGGTCGTAAAGGTCGTAAAAAGGCTGTGGAACCGAGCGAGTACCGCCGATGTAACGACGCCGCGGTCGTTACGTATTAATGGCGGTTCGTCGGGATCTTGGGCTATAATCTCAGTCGGTTCAAACTCCGAAATGGACTTTCGCTCGTGACGAAATTGCGGGCGATAACTCTAGTTTCGCGCGCGTACGCTGGAAAAGCGTGTTCCCCGAAGTCATCCCGGGGCTCGGTCTCGTACGACTCGCCGGCGTTTCCGTCGCCGACGGAAGGACGATTGCGTAAAAAATGACTCGCGCAACGATCGCAGAAGCGGAAACGTCTCTCTCTCGCGACCCGTCCGCGATACGCCGAGGAAATTATCGTCGTCTCGAGACGACGCGGCGGAGGCCGCGAGAGGTGCGTCGGGTAAATAAAGAAAAAAAGGAAAAAAAAAACCGTGCGGTCGACGCACGTATTCCGAATGCGCCAAACGCTTTCCTGAAATCTCAAGAGATCGGGCGGAAAGCTTCGTAGCCTGCGCTACGCCGAGCTCGGAGGATCTTTTTCTCTCTCCTTCTCGCTCCGCGCGTTTGTCCTCTCTGCCCTTCCCCCTCTTTCCCTTTCTCTCTCTGTCGCGCGCACGCTCTTTCTCGCCCCGTCTCTTTTCGTCTCCTCCAGCACGGCAAAACGGGATTCTTTCCTTCTCCGATCCGCCGTTCTCCGTACACCCGTGAGTGTTGGTAGGATCGCCTGGCGTCCGTGAGGGTCTCGCGGCGGCGGCGTTGCCGCGTCGCGCCACGTTGCCGCGAGCTCGGCGCGGCGCGACGCGCCGCGTCGCGCCGTCCCGCTTCCGCGCGCGCGCGCTCGCTCGGTCTCCCTCGGACTTTCTTCCCTCCGCGGCGGCCCGGATCAACCGTACGCCGCCCTCCCCCCGCGCGCCGCGCCGCGTCGGCTGGCATCCCCACCGCCGAAGCGCTCGCCGCGCCGCGCCGTGCGCCTCCGCCTGCCCGCGAGGCAGCCTGCCTGCCTGCCTGCTTGCTTGCTTGCTTGCTTGCCTGCCTTGCCTGCTTGGCTTGGCTCTCGACGCCAATGCCGTACGCGGCGACTCTACGTGCCCGACGCGAAAATTCATGAGCTGCGCCTATCGATGTCCCCTCTCTCTCTCTCTCTCTCTCTCTCTCTCTC
>NW_011967197.1:766149-772884 GCF_000949405.1 Vollenhovia emeryi
TCTTCCCTCGAATCTCCCATTGGATTCCGTTTGATTTACGTCGGAACATTGTGTTGCATAATTTCCGTCGAAATTCAAGTGCGTTCGGTCCGAAGGAAGGGCCAAACACCTCGTACGAAATGTCGAAATAGCGTACGGTACATTTATTTATCGGCCGTCTAACGGACTGATAAAAGTTGGAGCCTCCGTCGAGAGGTTTTTGTACATTTTAGAGGCAGGGGGGTCGTCAACGTGGGGTCTACGTACAACGTAGATATATAAATGTGGGGCGAATCGTAAAACGGAAGCGCACCGTGTAAAACTTTACTGCCGCGTCGTTTTAATTTTGTCACGAGGCAAAACGCAGCCCGAGTTTGTCGCGTCTGCGAAAGAGAGACGGAGCAGCGGCGAACGCGTCGCTTTCTCGCCGTATTATTCGCTCGGATCGTCCGTTTCGCTGATTGTCAGACGTGTCTGGCGACCGATAAAATTCGCGATACACCGACCGATGATTCTCCTTTTGAGCGTGAAGCGCGTTCGCCGCGGACAGCCGCGTGAAAATTGAATAAAACGGACGGCTCGGTCTCTCTCTCCCTCTTGCGTATGCGCTCGGCGTGGAAATGAAAATTCAAATCTTTGGACGTGGGAACAGTCCCGTTTCGTTACGTGCGAGGAGAACGAGCGCGCTCGGCGGACCGAGAAGAAGAGAAAATGGGAGGCCCAGCGAAAGTACAAGTCAAAGGACGGGCGCGCCGTCGGCGGAATTTTGACAAACGGCTCTCGGCCCTACGCCCGCAAAAGTCCCGGAGATCGTCAATGTGGACGCCCGCGAGAGCCAGAGTCTCCCGCGTGTACCCCCGACATATCGATTCCTCGAACGTACACGCATCCCGGTAACGAGTTTAAGCCAGACCGACGGCATCGTTCCTCGGCCTCGCGCGCCGACATTTCAGTCCATCTGCTTTAAGTCGGGGAATCTTTCAGGATGTAGCCAGAGCGCTTTGCTCGTAGCCGCCGCCGCCGCCGCCGCCGCCGCCGATTCGAAACGGCGAGCAATATACGGAGTAATCACGGCCTATGCGTCATGCGTATGTGCGTTTGTAGTGCGATCGGATCGCAAAACGAAGGCGACGAGACCGATTCCGGGGTGAAGAGTCCCGACGATCGCGAGGGAAAATGAGTCACAGGGACGACGGCGGGCCCCGCGGCGCCGCCAGCCGCTAGAGCCGGCCCTGAGCTAGCGCAGTCCTCTCCCCGCTCCGCGCTGGCAAGCCCCCTCCCCCTCCGTCCGCGCGCGACGCTGCTACGCCGTCCGTTCGTCGTTCGCTCGTTCGTTCGTTCGCTCGCTCGCTCGCTCGCTCATTCACTCGCTCACTCGCTCGTTGGTTCGTTCGCTCGGTCGGTCGGTCGCTCGCTCGCTCGCGGTCGCTCGGTCGTTCTCGGGGCTCTCCCCTCCTCCACAGGCATCGCCCCCCCCCCGCGGCCGCTGCGCCGCTCACGTCCGGCCGCCCCTCCCGCCCCGCTCGCCCGCGCCGCACCGCGCGGCGCGGCGGCCCGTTACCCTCACCCCGCGGCCGCTGCCCGCCCCGAACGCCCTCCGCCATCCCCGCGCCCGCCGCCTCACCCGTGATTCCGCCTTGCTTGCCTGCCAGCCTGCCCGTCCGTCCTTACGTCCGTCCGTCCGCCGTTTGGATCTATGGTTGTGTGCGGTGGATTTCGTGACGTTAACCTGGCGGCCCTGAAAACGCCGTGTGGACCGTGTGGACCGGCCGCGCCGATTTTCGTGCCGCAGCAGCGAGGCACCGTGTCGTCGGGTCGCGAGTGCGCGAGAACGCGAGTGTTTTTTGATCGCGGTGGCCCGTTGTTGCTGTCGCCGCCGCCGCCGCTACCGCCGTCGCAGCCGTAGCCGCAGCCGCAGCCGTCGTCGCCGTCGTCGCGGTGGTTGCTGGCTGCTGCTGCTGCAGCACGCCAACCCTGCTGCTGCTACTGCTGCTGCTGCTGGCGAACGGCCCTCGTTCCCGCGAGGGGAATACCGAGTAGGGAATACCGAGGGAATAGCTCGCCGCGGGTAAGCTTCTCTCGGGAAGATTCGCGTGTGCGCGGCTCTTTTTCTGTCCCTCTCTCTCGCTCTCGCGCTCGCGCTCGCTCTCGCGCCCTCGTCGTTATCGTAGTCGTCATCCTCGTCGTCGTCATCGTCCTCTCGCGAGAACGTGCGACAAGTGCGGGAGGCATCGCCGTCCCCGTAACGGCTTCGCCGCGGCCAAATTCAGCTGGTGGATTCGAGAAAGAGGAGCTGCTACGAAACGCTCGTCCCGACTTTGTGCTCCTTTTGTCAAGTCTGGTCTCCTCTTCGTTTCTCTTTGTCCTTGCAATTTGTCCCTCTCTCTCCCCCTCGCTCGCTCGCTCAACCATTGGCTTTCTCTCTGTTTCTTTCCTTCTCTCTCTCGCGCGCGCGCTCCATCTCTCTCGCTCTATCGCTCCTCCGGTTCTTAGTCTCTCTCTCTCTCTCTCTTTTAGGCAATCACGCGAGTGTGCGTAATCTCTCATTTTCTTTCTCACGCACATCCACGCACCTACACACAAACACACAGCAACGTAAACTACTACTACTACAAGAGTACATTCTCTCTCTTTCGCTCTCTCGTTTCTCGTTCTCCACCCAGTGCGCGCTCTCTCTCGCTCCCGCGCGCCCGCTCTCTTTCTCTCTCCCCCGCTTTCCATGTATCTTGCTTATTCTCCGTCGAGGATAAAGCGGGATAAGGATTAAGAGGAAAGGAAAAAAAAAAGAAGGAGCGGTCTCACGTTACGACGGCGACGATGACGGCAACGTGAAACGTCCGGCCGTACCTGCGTCCGGAGGTGCGAGACCTGCCGAAAGCGTGCGCCGCCGTGCCAGTGTTGTACAGTGGAACAGCGGCGTTTTTCCCGACAACGTCGTGACGGACTTTGAAGAACGCCGCGACGCTATGCGCCGCTTCGCGTCGCGTCGCGTCGCGCCGCGCCGCAGTATGTGACCGCGTTTGCCTCGCTCGCACGTTCTCGCGTGCACGTTGGCGCGTTCGTGTTCTAATCCTCGCCGTACGTGCCTCCTTCGTTGGTTCGCTCGCCCGTTGCTTCGTTCCTCCGCTCGCTCATTTTCTCTCTCTCTCTCTCTCTCTCTCTGTTTCTCTCTGTCGTGTGCCTCGCGTCGATCTCGGATCCGCTGGCGATCGGGAAATACGCGCCTTGTGTTTGTTACGACGCGCAAAGGTGTCGCGATTACCGACCGAGTGCACGCTATCACGCCCGTGTCCGTTCCTCCGGCGTGATGCATCGTCGAGCAAGCTGGTGCCGGTGCCCCTTCGCCCTCGCGTCCTTGTCCCGAGCCCCGTCGACCGAGTCGCCGTCGTCCTCATCATCGTCATCATCGTTGTCGTCGGCGTCGGCCCGTCGCCGTTCTCTGTGCTCTCAGTGATGTACTACGTGTGAACGGCGCGGCGGCCCACGTCGCAATTTTTGTGCCCGGCCAAATCTCACGGGGGTCCAGCGGTGCTTCGAGGGCCCCGAAAATAACGGGCCTATTAATAGGAGATAACTCGGCGTGGCGGCCGCTCCACGTGTGAACTTGAAGATAGCGGGGCCGAGGCGCGAGCAGCCCGCCGACCGACCGACGCTACGTACGTATATCATGCGTTTTATGGTGTGGCGACCCGACGCACCGGATCCAGCGGGGAAGCGAGGCGAGGAGTCGACCGCTCCGGCTGAAAGAGCGGCACTGTGTCGCCCGCGATACGGCGAGGATATATCCGTTTTAGAGAGGAAGAAACGGCTCCCCTTCGAGGAAACGCGATAGCGAGGACCGGTCACTGTGTCGGCGCTGTCCGACTCGCTTCTCCCCTGGATTTCGTGCGAGCCTCGGAGCGACGGCGAGCGTCGCCGCGCGCCGGAGGAATTGATGCTCCGCGGACGTGCACGATGGAACCGGCGCCCGTGCGAGAACGTTTCCAATTTACACCGAATTTCTCGTCGACTCGTTCTCGCACGGCCCACGGTCCTCGCGAGAGACGAGTGACGGTTAAAATGTGCGCATAATCCCCGGAGCGACGCGACGTGTCTCAGCCTAGCACGCTCGCGCCGACATGTGGGTTCGCCGTTAGCTCGCCGAACGTTCTTTCGATTCCCCATTTTGCATAATTCCTCGTAGCCGCGCTCGCGGTTTCGACGTTGGTGAAATCGACGATGCGATTCCGCGTCACCTCGACCGGTGCAGTTCCGTGCGAGGAGTGCGTCTCGTTCGTTAAACGACGCGAGTGATGACACGTGCAAGTGATAATAAAAAGAACTCCGTCGCGACTCGGCAAAAGTTGGTTGAAAGAAAATCTAGTCGCCGCTGCGGATAGGCGAAAGTTCCGTTTTTTTTGCAGCCTGAATTTCCTTCGCTAAACTGCAAACCGAACGGGGAGTTCTCGGTTTCTTCGCCCCCGTCGCTGGTGTTTTATCCGAAAACGCGCCGTTTACGGAGTCGCGACAGTTTTCCGTCGCTCGCTTTCACGCGTCGTCCACAATGCGTGCGGTGAGCCTCGCGCTTAAGCTGACGGCGAATTCGGTTGCTCGCACTAGTGCGCACCGAGTGCACACCAAGCCTGGTTACCAGTCAACTCTTATATTTGAAGATCATCCGAAATACCTCTTGCAACATTTCTCATCCAGAAGAATGGTCTGTGCAACGTTTACGCGGATCATTTTTTTTACAAAATACTCTCGCAACATGTATTTAAGACAAAGTTAAATGTAAGAACTGACTGGAAACAAGCCTTGGCGTGCACTAGTGCGAGCAACCGAATTCGCTATTAGCTTCACTCTCGGCGAATCGGAGCGCCATCGGCCAGCGTTAGAGATATTTTAAGAATTATGCCTGTAGCTTCCTCGCACCAAGAGCTAAAGATTATGGTCCGTGCCCCACGCGCTGTAGACGACGCGTCGTAACTTCGCACGGACGGGCCCGCAGATTGCTTATGATTTTGTCGCACGCTGTTTCTAATTTAAACGCTGGCCTCCGCTGCCGAGCCACATGTGCCGTCGTGCCACCGCTCGCGCTTTCGCGAGCATCGGTTCGATTGTTCCTTGCGAATCGCTCATTATACGGTCCGCAGCGTTATCAATCATTCGTTATTTCGGCCCGCGGTTCATTACTCGGTGAATCGAAAGTGAAAGTGGCGCGAGTCAGAAACAATCGCGCGCAGGACGACCGGCCACGGTACAAATTGTCAATGACTTCGGCTTCTGCGTTTGACACGCCTGGGCTCTGCTCTGTGCCTCGAAACAGATTTGTTTTTCGGTGTATTTTATCGCGACAGCCTATGTCCTTCATCCGTTCACACGTTCGTCTGCTCTTAACGTCCTCCCTCTCTCCCCCCTCTCTCTCTCTCTCTCTCCCCCCCGTCCCCTTAAACGCGCGAACAGGATACTTTGTTTTAAGCGTAGAAAGTGCGAGGCACCTAAAGGGAATAGAATTTTCGCCAATTTTGTGCGAATCGCTAATCGTCCTCGTGTTCTTTTTTTAGATCCCGTTTAGCCGCGGCTTTGCACTCTCCGCGTTTAAAATGAGCTAACGAATAAACGTTCGTTATTCGAGGGGGAGTGGAAAAAAGAGAGGCAAAAATGCGAACCGAAATGGGGGGGGGGGGACGGGGGAAAGTGCGGTTGAAAACGGAGACCTTGTCGATCATAATTTCAGCGTGGCCTTATCTCAACGAGAATTCAATTTAATCGCCGAGAATACCTAATTAGTTTATTGTTCCGCTGCGAATAAAAGAAGGCGGCCGCGGCGCCCGACGTCAGCACGCACGTTGAGTCGCGCGATCGCGGTTCGCATTCGTCGCAAACTCGGGTTCGGCGGGGGAGGAAGGGCGGATGGTTTTGCCGATATTATTTCGCGCGCGGCAAATTCCGACGTTATAACGAGCGACGTTGCAGCCGCGCCGTTTCGTCTTATCGAGTCGTCCGCGCGAGAAGGTCGATATACCGCGCCGTCGTCGAATCGTCGCCGACGGCAATCGGAGGAGGATAAATCTTCGTCTCGCGGGCGTTGCGTTAGAAAAAAAAATCTCGCTCGAAAGCGCATATTTTCGCCCGCGTCGTTTTTAAGCTCGATAAATACATTTGCCGCGGATTCCCCGCTTGATAAAAATTCCGTCGGCGGCCGTGCTCGCTTTAACAAAAAAAAAAACAGCTCGCGGTACTGAATTTTTTACCAGCCGAGAGTCAGCACCGCGGAGTAGTCCATTTTAGATAATCTAGGAATTGTAATTCGTTAAAACCACAAGAAGCTTTTCGCAAGGAAAACAGTAATGGCGATACGTTTCACAGGCGCGAAAACGAATCGACGTATTCAAAACTGTTCCTCGGGCGGGCGGGGGGAGTATTCGGGAGGGAGCATTTTTCACCGGCAAATTTTTATTTACGTAGCGTCGCTTTCATCGCGACGCAATCTGCGCGGAGTGGCCGGCCGTCAAAGCGTAAGCGACGATTACGCGGGATCTCCTGAAAACCCCCCGCAATTTTCGTGCGAATCATTTCTTTTTCGGAACAGAGACACAAGCCTGCCGCGCTTAAACCCCCCCCCCCTCCCTCCCCCCGCGCGCGCGCACGTTAATAGACGTCTCGACATTGAGGCAATCGACATTCTACTCGGTTTGGCCTTTAGCGTCCGCTAGGCCGAGAGAAAGTTTGCGACATTTGATACACCCTGTATACGTTGGCCAGCTCGGAACGACC
>NW_011967197.1:775625-797987 GCF_000949405.1 Vollenhovia emeryi
CTGTATACGTTGGCCAGCTCGGAACGACCTTACGAGATGGCCGCCGCCACCGCCGCCGCCGCCGCCGCCGCCGCCGCCGCCGCCGCTGCCGCCGCCGCCGCGCGCGCGATACATTCTTGGCCTCCGTGGCTCTCGGTGCTCTATTAGGAAAGCTCTAGTTTCACGATATCCCTGAATAATATCCGATACCCGGCGGGATATCCAGATTTCGGAATACTTAATATCGCGCGTGTGTTATAGGCGTGCCTTGCGCGACGAAACTTGCCGCGAGTCCGTTACGTAACAACGCAACGGGATCACTCTTTTAATTAATATTCGTCTAATGGTAAACGAGGAAATTGGTCTGTTCGGGATTAAAAAGCGCGACCGGCTGCACCTGGCTTACCGGTCTAATCCATAATTTCCGATACTCGGCTTTTTCTTCACCGCGCGCCATTCTTTTCTTTTAGTCAATCACCGAGCTATTGGCGCGCGGGCGACGTATCTTTCGTGTGTTACGGCGTGTTAATCCCCCGCCTAAATCCCTTTCCGCCTACATGGTAGGTAACGTTCAACGTACTTACGGCCAGCTCTCGGAGAGCCCGGCTTTTCACGGATCCTCGCTATTCATTTGGATATCTCGCGCCGAACAAAAGTACAACCCTCGCTATCTGGAGGAGGATAAATAGAAAAGAATTCGTAATCGCGCGCCCAATACCGAGAATACTCCATTTAATTTCGAGCACACGCCCACTGTTATGTAAGTCCGTGCGACGAACGGGCTACCTTATCGGTTATCTACCACGTACGTACTTCGATCGAGAAAAACAACGCGCGACTGTCGATCTTATGTGGAAACGTCGCTGGCGCTTGTCGGGCCATCTCGATCGAAAACTTTTTCTGTTACGCCGCAAGAAGTTGTGTATTATATCGCGCGAGCGAATTATTAGACTTTTTTTTTCATCGTGCCTCGAATACGGTAAACATCAAAGTTTCAACAACAACCTAACCGATTTTGTTTCTTTTCGCATTTGCAGCGTTATTTCGCGTTCTTTCAGCGATTCGTACGCGATATCGCGTAATTGCGTGGGATCGTGTAGGGGTATTTCTTCGCAATTTCTAGAATTACACGTTTCAGGTGCACGGTCGCGGCCCTAAATGTCGTTTCTCGATCTCCGAGGATTCATTAAGCTAGCGCCACGCTAGGTTGGGTTAGGCTATTGCGAATTCGGTTGGTTGCACTAGTGCGCACTGAGTGCACACTAAACCTTGTTTACAGTCAATTCTTATATTTAAAGATCATCTTAAATACCTCTTGCAATGTTTCTTATCCAGAAAAATAGCTTTACGGCTACTGGCTCATTCAGACTGGACGCGACGAGCGATTGTCCAATGAGCGTACAGGCTTTATGGGGAAGCGTATAGTTTGCTTATAAACTGCACGCCCATTGGATTATCGCCCATCGCGTACAGTCTGAATGAGCCGTACCGCGGAGGTAGAGCGCGATTCGCGACCACGAGGCCTAAAGTTTATAAATTCCCGTGTGAAATGTGCATTGTCGATGCCGCGCGAATGTTCGTCAACTATTCGCAACGCTATCGGGCGCCCAGGGGGTTCCGCGTTTTACTTCCATGCTCGCCTCATTACGGAGAGCTGCCGCGTATTTAGCGAACTAAATAATACCAGTTTTATCGCGCGTATAAATTTCGTGTGTGATCCCTCCTTGCCCCTCTCCTCGCTCTTTCTCGCTCTCTTTCTCGCGCCAGGACTAGCCTTTCGATAGGACAATTACGTAATTCGTGTTGTCACGTAACGACACGCCTCTGTCTGTCCGCGCTCGCCTTTTTCTATCCTGAAAGGACAAACAATTTCCTCTCGCCCTCGTTCGCACGCGCTTCCGGTCAGAAACCGTTATAATTTCGGGGACCTTAATTCCCCGATGCTCGCGGATAAAACGACGTCGATCTCGCGTCGTTGCGATCGTCCATTGTTCTTCACGCGGTTGGATCGGAAAATAAACTCGCTGAAATTGTATCGATTTCGTATTTCGACTCTGCAGAACAATGCTATCTCTCTCTCTCTCTATCTCTCTCTCTTTTGTTTTGAAGAATAATTAAAAGAAAATGCATTATCATGAAAGTACATTTACGTCACCGATGTAATGCGGTAAACACCAAACGAAAGTGCTCCAACCGCACGGCTGCAATTTTTCAATAGAATTATTTGCACAATGAATTTCTTCTTGAAAGCTTTGGTTTGTTTACCAGTTGCAATGTATGAGCGAAACATGGAATAAATACAGAGGTACTCGAGGATTATGTACAGGTGCAACATATTTTTTCGTTTTGGTACGCGCTATCGACAAAGTTCGCATCAGGGAAGCATTATTTTGCAGTCAAAAACTGACGATACGCATCTTAGAAAATTATAAACACTGGCGAGTCCCCTGGTTGACACTAGACGTGTACCAGGAGCCTCCGAAAGCGTTCGAGCAACGCGTATCACGAAAACTGAGCGCGGCCAGCCAACGGCGTTTCTTGCCGCGTTGCCAGATCTACCTGCGCCTGTATCTTCCGTTTGAGAGAAAGAGAGATAGAGGGAACGTCGGCAACATCGCAACGCCCGAAAGCATTACGGCATTTCGCTGAAACGAGCGATTTTTCGCGGTACACGGTCGTATTTGCAATTCAACGATAAGAGAAGGTTAGCTATTTAGTTAGCACATTAATGATCTACGATAATACGCGCGTGAATCATACGTCAACTTTTTTTTCTACATATAATTACTTTTCCCTACGCACATTGGAACGCCCGATTATCACACTTTCAGCATTCTATAAATACAATTTTAAATATTAAATATTATTACCGCAAATATTAAATATTATTGCCTCGGTGGTCGAATTGGTGAGACGCCCGCCTAGTGAGAGGTAGGTCCAGGTTCAAACCCTGGCCGAGGTAAATTTTTCGCAAATAAATTAAAAAGTTAAAATTATTTACACGGTAAAAAATAGTGTGTTCAAATGTTAAATTTTTCTTGTGTTACCAAGATTTCATTCTTACTTCAACGGTAAATTTAACATAAAACGTATATGTTATTACTTTCGTAACCCTTTTATGTGATATATTTATGTTAACGTAATAACTTGACACTTTATGTACGTTATTTAAAAATTGAATGTCATTTTGAGCTCTTTTAACACAACTATTTCACAAAATCAACCGAAACGTGTAATATCGACATTTCTTAAAAATCCTTTCGACTATTCTGATTCGTAACTGTCCGTACAGTTTACTTATCCTGTTTTTATTATAATACATCACACTTCATTGAAAGTACATAAAAATAAATGTGAAGTATAGTGTTGATTAATTAACATTGATAATTTGTAAAAAAGTAACACACGCGGTAAATGTTATTTTAACTTAAAACTTGGAGTGGACCTTTCGAGACGTGCCAAAAATGTGAACATTAACATTTTATTTTTCATCGTGTAACGCGTCCTGTCTTGGCTCTTACATCCTTTGTTACTTCGTACTCGTTTGGACTGTGCTATCCTCGCGTACCAATGATGGCATATAATTTGACGGTTTCTCCGCGACGGATATTTTTTCCAAGGTTCACGAATCATCGCGGATCCCGTCGGCGCGTTGTAACGTAACGTCGGCGGATTTGGAAGTGTAATTTGGTATTTTGCCGAAGAGAGAAAGGGGACGCGCTCCGAGATAGTAAATCCGCATTTGCGTAGATTCGCATCGACCCCGTCGAACTTGCTGCTCCGCGACGTTACTTTATTCCGAAGCCAAGCCATTAGCGATTTCCTGCTCGGCGAAAAATTTATATCGGAAGACATGACGTTCTCGTTTATCAGACTTTCGCGTCGTCACGCGTGACTCAGATGGTATAAGCTTGAAAAAAAAACGCACGTACGTACGCGCGCGCGCGCGCGCGCGTATCAGCGGATAAAAAGCGTCGCTCCGGTTTTGGCAAATAATCGAAGCTGTCGCAATTAAGCGATGGCGCCGACTACACCACGAATGTATATCAATCTTTCGCAAGTATCGCGAGAAAACAGGCGAATCATCGAATCGCCCTTTCTCCCGGCTCGCTTCTTATTTTCTTTGACTAAGCGAAAATTCAACGTTGTTTTCACACGCCGAGTAGTGCGTCGCTCGCACCCCCCCCCCCCCCGAGATCAAAGTCGAATCGAAATTTATCACGCCTTTACGCGCGTTGCTACTGCGTTTCGCCGTCCGATCGTTGAAATCCATCGAGCATCGATTAGTCTGCTGTTTTTCGCGGATTTCCGCCGCGATCGAAATCGCGACGTCGCGTCGGAGGGGGGAAAGAGGCGTCTTGTACAAAAGGACAGGTGTTCCCTGAATGACAAGTAGTTCTTTTTTTCTTTTCGTCACTCGTACACGGGATAGCTGGAGCGAGGGCATCTGCGAGCGAAGAAAACCCGACGGATTATCGCTCGACTCCGCGTCGGGTTTTCTTCAAACGTGGCCGACTAGTTTGGCCCCGTTCCATGCACAAGCACGCTCGCAGCACATCCGCGCGCACACACACAAACACGCACACACACGCGCGCGCGAGGCATCGAGCGCACGCACGAGCAAGCACTTGCGGTACCGTCTATAGCACGACCGTACGCAGTCATCGATCTGCCGGTGTACGTGTTAAAGTCTGTCGCGAGGCAGACAGCCGGTGGAAACCGGCGAACTCCTCATTTTCAAACTTGATAAACGAAAGCCGATGGACTACACTGAGAAAAATATCGGATAATCCAAGTCGTTTGCAACGCGCGCTGGGGGAAAAAAAAGACAGCAACCCATATTGGGGCCCACAATTCGTAAAGGATTAAGAGTTACAATCCAAATAATTCAATTACTAATTGTGGGCCCCAAAATAGGTTGCTGTCTCTTTTTTCCCAGAGCGAGGTCTTTCCAAAGAGAATCTCTTTCTCTCTCTCTCTCTCTCTCGCGTTTACGATTCCGCCTTCCGCACGCAGAGTTCCACCGGCGATTTTAGGCGTCTCTTACGAAATCCCAGCGAAATTATTTGTTAACGGGTCGGAGCGGCGCGATGTAAGCGTCCTTCATTACGACTCCCATTTTGTTTATCGCGAATTGAATTCTTTTGTGTCACTCGCAGACGCGCACCGGCGTCTCTCCTCTCGGCGGGTCTATTCCGCCGCTCCTTAACCCTTTCATTCGCGCAGCGCGGCTGTTGGGAATGCTAAAAAAAAAAAATTTGACGCGAAATAATGGTTATCCTTTTAAGATTTCGCGTCCTCTTCTTTCCGCACCCACTGCTCTCGCTCGCGGCGTTTCGACAAGTTTTGTTAAAGGAAAGGTCACGTTTATAATATTAGCGCTGACGCTGTCGACGAGTAATGACGAGTTCATTAACTTGGGCTCCATTACGGTCCATATTACTCATGCAAGATTAACCTTCTAATGCGACCTCGAAGTAACGTACCGTACATTTGTCCGTCACGTTACTTAGGCTGTTATCGTCGTTTCCACGTTAATTGATTTCATTGAATCGTTCAGCCACTCCGCCACGTCCTCGCGAAAAACATCGCGGATCCCGGCGCGCGTTCGAGCGACACGAGAGACGTTTTGTAAATATCCCCGCCGCGATCATCTTATTTCGCGGATCTTGTAAACCGAGAGACTAGCTCGGAAAATGTACCGGAAGTGAGCCCGTTCGAAAATAACGCGGCCTACCGGAGTGAAGGCTATAGTTCGTTGACTTATTCAGAGCCGCCACGACGACGACGTCGCGTCGCCTGAAATCGATATCGCGTCCGATATTTCTCGCTCTCGCCGGATACAAGCACGATAACGAATGCTAACGTTATTCGCAATGTGCGACATGGCTGGATTTTGTAAAAAAATTCAGCCTCGAGGCGATTCTTGGAGAATTAACAAAAAAGGGTGGGGGGAGAGAGAGAGAGAGAGAGAGAGAAACGGAGCACCTCTTATCTATCCAGTCGTTTCTCGCGACGCACATTTAATTTCCGTAATTAACATGACGACGTGATAGAAATGTTTTATTACGTTCTAGCGTGAATTGTAGTAGAAATTATTCACAGAGGTGCATTCGACAGGGCGACACATTGCGAGCAGAATATTCCGCTCGAAGGCGCGACGAGCTTACGCAACGTAAGCGATTAGATAAAAATTTAGATTCTGTTTAGTTTACGTCTCGTTTCTGGCATTAGACGCTGCAACTGTGCAAACTTATTCGTATGCACGCGACATTGATCGGCTCAGGGACGCGCGCGAGTGTTAATGGTCTTATTTTTCCTTAATGAGTGTTAACGTGCCGTTAGGCCGCAATACGTCGCGCGATCGGGTATTTATATATCGTTACGTCTTCTTCAATGGCTGTACGCGACGATGAGACACTCGCGACTCGCTGACAGAAACAGACCTCGCAACTGATTAAGTAACACGTATTAAATACTATACGATCGCGGCGCTTAAATAGGGCAGATCTTATAAAATCTCGCGATATTTTACGATCATTATGGATGCTCGCGTTCTAACGTTGAAAACTTGGTAAAAAAAAGTGTGAATTTTAATACCGCCAGTACACAGTAAAACATCGTGTGCACAAATGTTAAAATTTTCTCGTGTTACCAAGATTTGATTATTATTTTAACGTAAAATGAACATATTATTTTCGTAACATTTTGAAATGTTAAAAAAAATTTTTTTGTTAAAATAACTTGTCACTTTTGAACGTCATTTAAAATATTATTTTGAGTTCTTTTCACGCGACTATTTCACAAAATCAACCAAAACGTGTAATATCGACATTTCTCAAAAATTATTTTAATTATTCTAATTTGTAACTATTTGTACAACTTAGTTATCCTGTCTGCTTTCATTATATCACATGTAAGGTTAAAAGAAACGTGAAGCATAGTGTTAACCAATTAATATTTACAATTTGTCAAAAAGTAACACACACGATGAACGCTATTTTAACTTAAAATTTAGAGTGGACTTTTTGGGACATGTGAAAAATGTTAATATTTTCTTTTTTACTGTGTAGGTAATTAATCAATAGACCATTTTCGACTGGCATCAATTTCTCGTCAACTTTCAGAAAGGATTTCTGTTAAAAAATATTCTTGACGCATTTATATTTTTCACAACCTCATTTAGTATAAAAATAAGACAATATATCAAAATAGAATCAATAATTTTATTCTCTTTTATCGAATTAAAAAAGATTGACTTGCTATATTCAGATAAGAGTAACTTATGTAAGTTTATTCCCACGTTTAGAATAAATTTTTCCTCCATCTTGGCACCACGACATTCGACAAAAGACGATACGTACTACCGTTTTATTCCGGATTTTAGATTTTTTATTTAAGATTAAAATATTCCTTTCTCTATAATAAATGAGTGGCGCTATGTCGATTCTATTTTACGGTACATTCAAGTAATAGCATTGGATCCAGAAATTTTTTCTGTGGGTGAAGAGTTACAAGTCGCGCTGTAACTCTTGACAATAAACTGACGCCAGTCGTGTCGAAATTTGTCCATCGAAAGAAAAAGTCTTTTTTTCAGTTTGACGTATTTTAAGGCTGTTAGACCGCGCGTACATCTTACTCGTTCCCCCTGACGCTTAACGCTGGACGATATTATCGACAACGCGTCGCCAAGTCGAAGGAGTCGTGACCTCAGCCGAGTGTCGCAAACGCGAAATGGTCACGTGCGAATTAACGTCGCGGCGAGTCCGGGGCCTCGCATCTTTATCGCGACGCGCCTCGAGGCGGTCGCCTTTTTTCACACGTCCGAGAGTTGACGCGACCTCGCCGGCGTACTCTCGGATTCGGTTCGATTCGACTGCTCTCGGCTCGGCTCGACTTTGAGTCACGACGGCCACGACGACGGGAGAGCTATCGACCGTTCTGGGTTTCGCGAGATAATAATAACCCCGGTTGAAATATATTTGGCGACGAGGGGGACGTGCACTTTCTAAAAACCGCCGTTCACGCGCGACGCCGTGAGCCACGCCGCGAAAAACACGCTCCGCGCGGGTACAAAGTCGGCCGGTTCCCCCTTCCCCTCGTTACGCGACGCTCGTTAAAATACCGGCCTGTGTCCTCTTGTTCGTCAAAATCCGCGAACGGACGCGGACGCCGGCGTACGTCGCGGAAACGCGCCGATATGCGTTTTCGCCGCGAGTCTCCCCCGGCGAGATGAATTATCGGTGAATCTCTCGAAACGCATTCTGCCTCTTAACACCTTCGGAGATAAGCACGCCGGGAGCGTGTGCGCGCGAGCGATAATTTCACGTGTCGTCCAACACGGTAAACATTTGATTAAGAATCAACATAGACGCCCGCGCGCGCAGGACACACACGCTCGCAAATATCCTTGTCTGCGAATCCGTCTGCGACTCGCGAATCGTCTGAAGTGGGCTAAACTTTGACAATGCCTGTTGAGAATTTAAGTGGAAAAAGAAGATGAGGCGAGCGCTGGGCGGGGCGTTGCACCAGCGGTTCCCGCCGCTTCTGGGAGCGGCGGCGGCGACGGCAATGAAGACAGGAGGACGTCGTTTATTTTGACTCGGCGCATCAGCGAGCGCTGGCCGTGGCCGAACCGTCCGAACGTCCGCGCGCGATCGCTGGCGAGGCTACGCGCGTACAGGGTGGTCCGTTCTAACGTCCTCGCCGGCCCCGGCGGGATGTTGATTCCCTTCGAGGCGGGGAAGCCCCGATATAACGTCGAATAGAATTTCCACGCGACAGTTTTCCGTCCGCCGGAATGATTGATTTTGGAAATCGGATAGTTGACAATGTCTCTCCAATGTGGAATAAACCTGATATCCGTTTTCGCGGCCGTAGCCGTTTGGCAAAGGTTTAATAATAGAACCAATATAGGATTCTACGTGATTCTACGAATGTCAGATTATAACCGGTTAAAATTGAATGTCACTCGACTGCCGGAGCAGGTGGAGGTGAGGGGGGGGGGGTGGATGCCGGCGGAGAGTCGCGAGGTGGAATATCGCTGTCATATCCGAGACGTAACAAGATTCGGAAGCTCGCGGAATGAATAATTGCTGGTCGTGTGTCGGGAGTCGTCGCGCGAGGTCACCAACCAACCAACGAACCAACCGACCGACCGTCCAACCGACCGACCGACCAACCGACCGACGCTGATTTACGGAGTCGCACACAGGCACAGCCACGCGTGCAGTAAGAGTAAAATACGCGAGCGGAACGGCCCTTTCGGTTTTTATAACCTCCAGCAGGTGGGGCGTTTTAATCGATAACGGCGAGAGGTATCTTGCGCGGCGGCGGCGGCGGCGGCAAAAATCGCCCGTTCCGGGTTTAAAGTAGCGCAAGAGCGCGTCCTGCTTTTTTCACGTCGTCCCCTCCCCGCCCCGCCCTGCCGCGCCGCGCGTCCCCCACTCTGGTAATACGCGAGAACGGTACCTTTAATTTTTCCTACGGTCGCTTTCCCCCGCGAGATTTACCGTCGTCTCCGCCGCGCGAGCTCGTGCTTTGAGAAAGTCGATACTAAGCGCGACTTCGCCGCCGTCTTCGTCGCCGTCATTTTCAACCGGAGCGTAAACCATGGCGCGTACGCGATGCACGCCGTAACGATCCGAAAATATCCTTTGACACGGCGTTTCTGAACTTTCTCTCCGCAGCCGCGGTGTTTTATGCGACGCAACGACTCTAAATATATCTCTGGAAACGGGGAGCGATCTCCACGTAGATCGGCAGTGTCCTAGGGGGCGTTCACGCGGTTGCTCTACCAACGATAAATAAGTCATCGGATTCCCGTTGCTCGGAACCGATCTCGGTGCTGGTCTGCGTTCGCCGAGTGCAACGTTGCGCAACAATCCGCAACCCGCTACACCTTAGCCGGCTTCCGCGGCTTGAAAACTTTTTCTACAAACGCTCCATTTCAATTAATAATGCGACGATAGCGCGCATATCATTTTTATAGTAACTATTACTGTAATATTAGTAATAGCGATCATATGGACACAGTGATGCGCCCAACTATTGAAAAAGTTTACTATAAAATCTAAATCCAACACGAGAGTTTCAACCCTCCCGTGCTTCCTCATCGCCCCTCGTTTTCTCGCCGGTCTGTTTTGCTCGCAATCAGTCGCGCGTTAAAGATTGCCACGCGAGATGAGCGATACCTGGGCGGTACCCACAGGGAACGGCGCAGTGACTGCAGTCCAACGCGGCGGCGAATTAAAGAGGGAAAATTCACGATGGGCGAGAGCACGCATGGGAGGAGCAGCACCGACGGTTTTCATTGTTATATCAGGCAAGTTGGCGCGCGCCGCTTCGCCCGGATACAGAATCGCCTCTACTTTCGCCGTCGCGCTGTCCGCGCGAGCGCGCGCGCGCGCGCTACAATCGATACCGGTCGGAAAAAAGAGTAGCCGGGCGAAAGTGTACATACGTAGCGCGAGAAGAGATGCGAGAGGAGCGCGCGAGATATCTCGCACGCTGCGGGGTGCGCGCGGGGTAGGGAAGGGGAGGCGGGCGAGAGCGGACACGGCTTACGAAATCCGCCAACGCGCTCGCGCTCCGCCTCGCCTCGCCGAAAAGTCAAGGCTCCTGTCAAGGATGTTGCGGCGGAATGTACGCTCGGCGGCGTCGGAATGCTCGAGATATCGGTCCCCGTTCGAGCCGCCGATTTCCGCGAATGTCGGGCCCCGCGCGATTCGCGACGACAGTCGGCTCCGCGGTTTTTAATCTTTTTTTTCTCTTTATTTTCGAACCTCCTAAAATCGTTGCGATCAATCTGGTATAAATACTACCCCCGGGGGCACAATGCATCCGTTGGCGAAAGACGCGACGGTTATAAGCGTAGGCAGGAACGATACTTCCTCAAGTCGATCGATACCTTGTTTGTACCGAGTATTTTTAACGACGATACTTGGCTTATTTTTATCGGGGGAGTAAACCCGACCCGTACATACCACGTATATCTCCACGGAGGAGAGAAACTTTGAAACTTTGGTAACGGCTCCGTCGCGAAGCCCGCATGCGCGCGCGCGTGTCTTAGCGTCCTCTCGCGTTTCGCAGCCGTGTCCAGATTCCGCGTCCCCCGAGATCCTCTCTCGCGACGGGGTAAGACGGACCACCCCGTTGTCAGGCGAGTCTAGGGTAACCGTTTTTACCTTGGACGTCGTCGTCATCGTTATTGTACAAAACGAGCTCCCCGCCCTCCCCCCCCTCTCTCTCTCTCTTTCTCCGCGCGGCGCGGCACCGCCGTGAAGTGGAACTCGCATGCGTGTGGCGGAGTTGTTTGCGCGGAGCGGAGCGCACACAGGGAGGAGAGCCGTCGCGCTGCGGAGTACTCCTCGCCGGGTTCTCGGGGCTCGGGAACGCTCGGCGAGGGGTCGGGCCGGGAGGGCCGGGAGGGAAGAGCGCGGCCGCGCGAGCGGAGTGGGGTGAAAGAGATGCGAGACGCTGCGCGCACCGGCGGTGAATGGGCGAAGCTAGATGCGAGGGCGGGAGTGGGTACGGCGGCTGCGGGCGGGCGTCAGGGCGCGGGGGGGGGGAGGGGAGAGGGACCCAGGGGTGGGCCAGGAGGGGGAGACGTGGATCGGAAGAGATATCTCGACTCTATGATGTAAGGGGACAAGGGGTGTGCTTATACGCGTGTTTACGTTAGCCGGCCAATAAGATGTCCTCCAGTCCGGCTGCGTCACTGCGAAAGAGTCTTTGCGCTCGGCTGTGTGCGCTCGACGCACACACGCGTACACCTGGCGCACCACTTTGCGTGTGTGTGTGCGTGTGTGCGTGTGAGACGCGTATTATTCAAGTACACTTGGTCTTCTCGATGCCTCGTCTTCGATACCGTGTATTCTTAGCGATCGTACTTTACCTTCGATCGAGCAGTAAAATAAATGGTCAGCGGGAAAAGGCGCGCGCGCGCACACACACACACGCACTAATTTTTTTATTATTTATATCGCGTCTTTGATATTATCTATATATAGGCACTTGGAAGATAGTATCGAATAGAGAAAGCGCACAGATGTCTCTGCGCGTTAAATGTAAAACGGCGCGCAGAGTTATTTTCTCTCCAACATAACGAGAGTTTTCATCGATTCCGTAATGGACAGGACGTATACCTGTCAATATTACACGCAAATGATCGACGAGAAAGTGACGTCGACGCTCGTGCCTATTCGCGGGGTCTAAATCGCGTCTAAATCGAGACATCGCCCGCGTAGACCGCGACGTTCTCGAAAGTGTCGCGTCGAGTTGCGCGAGAGCCCGAATTCTTGCGTCATGTTCGTTCTTCGCCTGCCACCTGAATAAGTTGGCGCGGCAAGGTATCGCGCGAGACGACCGAGGTGGGGGAGTCGGTCGCGCAAGGTACCCTAAAGGAAACATCCTCTCAAGGTGGACGACCATTAGTGTGTACTATGCGCGATGACTCAGCTTGTGCCGCGCGAGAGCCGTAATGACACGGTGCGTGCGATTAGATCTTGAGAAAACTTTCGATCGCGCGTACGCTCGCGATTAACAATTAACGCTATCGAGAGATCGTTCGCTCCTCAGTAACGTAACGGGCGATGAGATTTCTCGACTAATTTCCCGGCCGCGAGTTCTCTCGTCGGTGAAACCTTCGCCGCGGATTCCTTTAGACGCGGGAAAATATTGCGCGAGCTACCTCCGTTGCTGCAAAGGCTCGCGTCCGCACCCTCGGAAAGGATTTCTCTTACCGAGACAAAAATATTCTCGACGTATTTGTATTTCTCGCAACCTCATTTGGTATGAAAATAAGACGATCTCTTATTCTCCTCTATCGAATTAAAGAAGATCGACTTACCGTATTGAGACAAGAGTAACTTACATAAACGTAAGTTTATATTTTTCCTCCATCTTGGCACCATTCGACAAAAGACGATACACACCATTTTATTTTAGATTTTAGAATTTTTTATTTAAAATGTTCCTTTCTCTATAATAAATATGATTGGCGCTGTATCGATCCTATTTTATGATACATTGAAGTGTAACAGCATTGGATCCGGAAATTTTTTCTGTGGGTGCGCGATGCCAGAGCTTGGTTCAAGTTTCGAGAAATGTGTAGCCATTTGCAGCTTTTATGGAACAGCCGCGAGTCGATTGGCTACACATTTCTCGGAACTAGAACTTGGACCAAGTTGTAGCATCGCGGGCACAGGCCTTGACGCTGTCGATTGAAAGAAATAACAGCGAGCGACGTAGCGATATATTATTGCAAGTTTGAATTTAAGTACGGTGAATTTCGATCCTTTTAATTTCTCTCTCCAACTTTCCTCCCGACGTGCCGGTGTTGCAACTTTGAGGGCAAGGTTACCGTCTCCGGGCGAACGTTTGCAAAATAGTTGGAGGGCTCGTGGTCGCCAGTGCCGTTGTTTCGCGTCGCGTACAGCGAAGGGATCGATCGCGAGGGAGCTGGGGCTGTCCTGCACAGCTGATATTTGCCATTTTTGCCATTGTCGCGTATTCAGCCCGTCGAATCGACCCAGGCAGGTCCCTTGGACGCGCGGGGCACCGGCAGCACAATTCGCGAACGCGTGTCAGATGCTTTCTCCCGCGGTGTTTCCCACTGCGCGAGGTACGATCGATCGCCCCCATTGCGTGCTCGGTACACGTATCCCGACCGTAATTGCCGTATCTCCGTCGGCTGCTGCGGATTTCCTGCGAAATACATTACGTTTCTTTACGTCGGACGGAACGAACCGGCACGGCGCGCCGATCGTCCGAGGTTGGGAAATTTTGTTTATCGCGAAAGGGGATTCGCGCTTCCACGCGAGAAATTGTAAAGGGTGATGCTCGCGCCTAACGACGTCTTCATTATGAGAGTTTCTCACGGAAACTTTCCATTTTCCAAAGTTACTCGAGGCATTCAGCTCGATCCACGGGACTCGCCGAACGTGTATCGAAGAGATATAAGATACAAGAGATTCTTTGAAACTGTGCAGGACTGCCAGGCATTCTCCATGCCCGAATAACATTGAGCTACTCTATAGCGCTACGGTAGCGCTACACGAGTGCGTTTCGGCAAAACCAAGGGGGAAACCGCCGAGGGCATTTTGGTGTACAGATTTGCGGCATTACTGGGCATTCTTTGGGCATTATAAAGATAAAATAAGATAGTAATGCCCACTGGGCATTAGTGGGCATTGGTGTACAACATTTTGGTCGGCGGTTTCCCCCTCGGGCAAAACTTTCCGCTACAGCCGTAGCGGCCGCCGTTTTTCATAATTGCTCAAGGATTGCTAGGAACGATATGTCATTCGTGAGCCAGTCTTCAATATTTTCCATTCTATTCGTTTCAATTAATTGGTAAACGCGACTCTTACAATTAAAATGCAATTGTGAGGTCATGCACGCGAATGCAAGTATGGCGCCGCTAGAATTTTAGCAAAAAAGCTGTAGCGCTACGGCGGAGCAGTGTCTCGCCGGAACGCACTCATTGTCTTTCGATAGATGCGCATCGTCGTTTCCATCGTTTCGCGTTGTACGGACTTTAGCGTCGCGCTTCTTGTACGTTGTAGCTGTGTGAATTTATAAACCGCGCGTAATGGCGGGTCAATAACCGGCTATTATCGAAACACTTATCCTAAAAACTTGACGCAGTCGTAATTTCTTTCTACCGTCTGGTATTTTCGAGTCCACCATCAGCCCCGCGGATAATGAGTGTGTAACGACGTACCAAATCGATGCTAACAACGCGCGTCTTTGTTTTCTTTTTTTTACACTGTGCCGGTTCGATCACTCATTTGCGTGTTAATTCAGCCTCATTTATAGTTGGCATATATGGAAATACACGGGACGTAATTGCCGTCGATCGCGCGGAAAATGGAGAGACCGAAACGCAGAACGTTCTGTGAAGTTACAAGTGTTTCGTTATCGCGTGACCGCCTATCGTGCTCGCCGCCGCGTCTGTAACGTAATTAGTTTTTACTATAGTATCCGAGAAAAAAAAAGGGCGGTGACCGAATCGCCAATAGATGTGTCATTCTGATACACCTCGTGAGCGACGAGAGCGAATCAATCTTAAATTTTCGTGCCAGTCCTCGCGCAACGTCACGGCGTCGAGACACCAGACGCGCGTTTATTTTTATTCTCAAGCAATTTATTTTCATCTTCTCTTATTCACGACCAAGCTCCGATCCGCGGCTCCCTTTCTGCGCGGCGATTTCGGAGAAAGGGGACTCTCGAGGATTATGAAATCGGAATAATCTCGCGGACCTCCGGAGCGAAAATTTAAATTGAGGATCCATCGAGATTATGCCGATTCCAATTCCTGGAATAATTAATCCGCCGTTAATCTTTAGTCGATCGGCGTCGTTGAAATATATGATCTTAACGAGGGATTCTTTGCTTCACAGGAGGATCGCTCTGGTTGCGGTCGCCGTCGCCGTCGGAAGAGGAGGCTTCTCCTGGCACCGGGGTCGACACTCGGATGGGAACGACGGCGAGAAGAGGCGAACGAGGAGACGGCGGCACGCGAAGGGTATCGGACAAGTCGCGTCTGGCCGCGTAAAAGGTGGAGGGGCCATTCGTTGTGATCTTGTCGGACCGCAAGAGCGTTTCCCGGCTCTCCCGCGAGTGTTTTTCGACGTTTCTCGGACTCCCTTTCTCTCTCTCTCTCTCTCTTCTCTCACGTTTGCGTGTGAAATATAGAATAATATCGAGCCGCAAGTGCCAAACGGTAGTAGATCGCAACGGGTCACCGTAAGACGAGATATTTGAGAGACCTGCGCGCAATCGGAAGGGGAATTTGTCAAAGTTACTATTACTCAGTCATGTTCCGCCTCTCGCGGAACCTAAGCTCGGTTCCTTTAATTTATTACACTGAACATTCGACACAACATCGCTCGAAACGTTGTGAGTTATGAACATAAAAATTGCCAGACGTGGTCAAGTTATCATTCAAGTCCCTTAAAATTACTATTGTCTCTGCATCTCGTATTAAACGTGCGACAGACGCACGGTTCTTCATTCATAACTTTCTGTTAATTGACGAACGTAAGTTTCTTAATGTCACGTTACATTTTCGAGCCGATTGTAACGCGCTCGTTTTCTTACTGCAATAATGAACGAGTACTGACACCTTTAACCGTTCGTTGATCATGATTGCAAATTACTTAGGCCTGGCTTCACCAACGTCGATTATTTATAACCTTACCTTAATTCATTCTTTGTCTCCTTCCAACTGTTAATCTAGAAAGAGACGAGCGTGAATTAAACTACGATTAAAGTTAAACGACGTTTGGTGAAACCGGGCGTAAGGCTCGCTTAACTTCTCGCTCAGCTTAATTCATTCTTCGTCTCTTTCTGTTACTTTAGAAAGAGATAAGCGTGACTTAAACTAGGATTAAAGTTAAGCGAGCCTTAGGGCCAGTTTCACAAACACCTTTAACTGTTAATCTTTAACTGTTAACGAGAGTTCAGTCGACTCCCCATATTTTTCAATCTTGTTCCTTAAGAAGGCACAGAGAATCGGTTAATCTTCGGTTAGCTGTTAACCGACGTTTGTGAAACTGGCCCTTAATCGTTAACGCCCGGCTGTCCGTTAAGTCCACCGGTCGTTAATCCGGCGGCAGTCTGCCGAATTTTCACGGCGGGGCGGCGACGCGACCGTCAGCAGCGACGGCGATGAAAACGGAGGTGACGACGGTAGCGCGATTCCCGCCGTGGGAACGATAACGTGGTCCGCGCGGCGGCAACGGGGAACGATATTAATAACGGTGATGACGAGTCGCAGGTGGAATACGGAGCGCGCGGGTCAATGAGGAAATTCTCGGGCGCACGAGGTGCGCCTACCTTCTGAGCGCCAGCGGGGAAACGAGGTGGGGCGGACGGTAGGGTGGGAGAAAAAGAGAGAGAGAGAGAGAGAGAGAGAGAGTGGGGATAGTCGAGAGCGGGACGGAGCGGGACGAGGCATACCGAGCGGAAACAAACGACGGGCAACAAAACACTGCGGCGCGAGGCACGCGGCTCGGAGAAACATGCGGATCTTTGTGCGAACAGCTGAACCGGAAGTCGGAGCACTGCGCCTCGGTCTAAATCGTTGGTCGTAGTCGCCGATAGGGTCAGTCGGTTAAGACGGCTGCTCGATGGCGACGGCGTGTCTCTACCGCGCGTAAACAACGCGCGGGCTGGCCTGGCGAATGGTCGGAAAATACGGCGGCGCACAATGCGAGACCCGGAGACCTATTGTCACCTCGGAGCCCGGCGTGTCGTTGAACTCGACTTTTCCGGCGATTTAATTTCGACAGTGCCGCGCCCCACCGGTCCGCGACGTTGGAGAACACGCGGAAAATCTGCAATCGCCTGACGCGCGTTGCCAACACTCCTCGAGTCGAGTCGCCGAGATTAATATCGGGCTGAGAACCTGTCGCGTTTCGCGTTAGAGAACGAGGATATCGTTTCGACGAGGCGGCGTATACATCGGCGTTGCACGCTTCGGTATTAATAACGCGCGCGGAATCGCATATACGCCTTGGATCCGGGGCGGAACACGTGTCGCGCGTGTGTCTTGTATCCACGTAACGGTACGCGTATGCGCGCGGCCGTTGGGTCGGTGCTCTTCGATTAAACAACGCGTGTCGCGCTCGCTCGGTCCGTTTCGCCCGTTAAAACGAAGCCGGCGCGACGTCGAAATGCTCGGATTGCGTAACCGCGGTGTACTAACCTAGGGAAACCTTTCGTAATTAGAGTTGTTTGGCAGCCGTGCGGCCGGCATCCAAATTTACGTTCCCGGCTCGCGAGCTTATTTGGGTAAAAATAAACGTGGCGTAATGACACGAGCGTTACGCCGCGCGACCTCGCGCGAGGTGGCAAACGCGCTCGGCGTCCTCGGGCGAGCACGCTCGCGATAGCTTCACCCCCTGCGTAAAGGCCTGCCTCCGCGATGCCTAGAACTTGGCTCCAAGTTCCATGCACCAGTGCGCACCGAGTGCACACTAAGCCCTGTCTCCAGTCGATTCTTATATTCAAAGGCCATCTTAAATACCTCTTGCAATATTTCTTATCCAGAAAATTGATCAGTTTCTGACCGAACACTCTTCGAGCGTGTATTTGAGACAAAGTTTAACGTGAAAACCGACTATAAACAGGCCTTAGGCCGGTATTCATAGTCCGTTGTTATACGCAGAGCCGCGGTGGCCTCTTTAACGCAACGCGTAAGGTGATTTTGAAACAAGAATCGACCGTGAGCACCGGCCTTAGCGCGCGCTCGGTGCGCGCTAGTGCTCGCAAACCGAATTCGCTATTAGTTATCCCGCGGGCGCATGCGCCGTCGCGCGGCGACGTTGATCGTCGTCTAGCGTTCCCCGCGGCGATTAACTCCGGGTTTCCCATAACCCCGTCCTTCCCGCAGAGATCGCAGCGGAAGCGGCGACACGAAGAGGAGGCGGCGCAAGAAGAGGAGGAAGAGACGTGAGTTTGGGCGATTCTGCGGGCCTACGGGCAGTGTCTACGCGCAGTGTGTGCGTGCGGTGGCCGCGTGACAGTGCACGTGGGCGCGTGTGAGACACAGTGCGCGGTGCAGTGTGCGACAGGCGGAAGGTGCCGAGAGGAGGAGGAGGAAGACGGCGTAGCGGAGGGTGGCGGTGCGAGGAAACGGGAGGTGAGGAGGAGAGATTGGGGGCCAGGACGACTTTTCTCCGCGAGCGGGCGCGCGCGCGCGCGCGCTCGGCGACGTGAAGCATGCTGCGGAGTGACGTCACGGCGTCGCGGATTTCACGGATCGATCGGCCGATCGAATTTTCTAAATAGGATACGCGCCGCCCCGCGTGTGTGTGTGTACCATATGTGTACGGGCGCGCGTGTGTACGTCGTAACTGCTGCACGGAAGAAGAATCGTCGTCGACGTCGTCGTCGTCCCCGCCCGGCCAGGCCGGCCCGGTGAATCGGATCGACCGTCGTCCGCCGCGGGAAAACTTGAGATCCGGTTCGCTTTCCACGGCTGACGTCATTACCGGTGAGTTTTCCTTTCGTCCTTTCTTTTCGCGAGCCGAGAAACCGCGCTCGATCCGCAACGGCTCGGAAGCGGTTCGTTTCGTCGTTATACGGAGGGCGAACGCGGAGAAAAAGCGGGCTTGGCTCACGTCTGTAATCCCCGACGAAATCCTTTTCGCCAAAGTCCCATTTCTTATTCTCGCGTTGTTATGCGAGATCGATGGCGGTAAACTCGGGCCGCTCCGAGGTCCAGGTCTGGTTGAACTTTGGGAGTTTCGGTGATTTCGCGGAGTTCGAGTTGGATCCTAAAGTTAGCGGGGGCCGTGAGAAATACAAAAAGAGCGAAGCGGTGGATTTGGGACGCGCCGCGGACGGGGAAAAGTTACCGTCGCGAGACGGTAAAAATTCGCCTTGTCGTGCAACACCGTCTAGCAGTCACGTAAGGGGAAAAATGATCTTCGATTCGACCGACCCGCGGCACGAGCTCGCGTTTTAATTGAGCCTCGACGCGAAACGAAGACGTATACGATACCGATCCTCGTTCTCGTCGTCGGGTCGAACGCAAGTCGCGAAATCAACCGTTGATCGTTAGACCGCGGTGGATACGCAGGCGTTTCTCGAGGACCGTCGGCCTGTCGTGGCATTAATTACCGCAACGCCGTCGGGGGTGTAGCGTGCGTGCGCGGAATACACGCGTGACGTGTACGCGTCAGCGAGAAAGTCCGCAATTACCGTAATTCCGCCGCGGCTCGCGGCCGCGCTCGCGCGCGTTTTAATGCACGGAAATGCCGATGGACGAGTGTGTTCGCGCGATCCTTCGCGCCGTTAACAACGTCATTCTTCTCCTAGCGGCGTTTCGTTAACCCGCGTTAACGATATTAAAAGAGACGCCAAGTACAAGCGCCATCCAATCAAGAATTATATAATTCAATTGTTCGGATATCTTTTATTTAAAAAAAAAATTGCTTTATCTTCTCCCTCCCCTCTAAAGTATCTTCTCTACAACAGTAAATGATATCGTCAAATGGCGTTTCGTTAATCCGCGTTAACGTTATCCGCCGGTTATCCGTCTTGCTTGTTAAAGCCGCGTGGCCAGGTTAATGGGACACCATACCTCCCGATTAGCCGACGAGTCGCGCTAATCCGCCGCTGTAATTATCGCGCGCGATATTTCTCAATGATTCGGGGACACCGGCGAGCTGACGGAATACGAAATATCTTGGCCGAATTACGGAGATCAAGCGCTCATTCTACGACACACGCGAAACGCAATGCGCAACGCTATGGAACGCGCGCACGTAACGACGCGGAAACTGTACTGCGTACACGACGGAGCCAGGGGCCGCGATTCGTGAATTCACACGAAGGCGAAACGTATGCGAAAACTCTGCTCTTACAGAACAGTTGCAAGCTGATTGGCTATTCGCATGGTTTTTAACCGATCGACTTCCGACTTTTCTGCGAGAGAGGATCTTCGTTTCTCTCTCGAATGTAGCCGAGAATCGAGCCCCAGACGCGAGGCAACGGAGTGTCGTGATCGTAGACATAGTAAATATAGACCGAGCGTCCCATTGAATAAGCTGAGGCTTGTGAAGACAGAGACAGGCAAGATTTAAGAAAAAATTTTTTTTCTCTGTCCGACATCATCGTAAAAGAAAAGAATCACGCCTGTGTTGTACCGCGCAGGCGCGATTCTTTTCTTTTGCGATGATGTAAGACAGAGAAAAAGTTTTTTCTTCAATCTTGCCTGTCTCTGTCTTCACAAGCCTCAGCTTATTCAATGGGACGCTCGGTCTATATTTACTATGTCTGTGGTCGTGATGAACGAACGCAGTCGACGTATGTACACCAGAACGAAATATGCACGTGTATATGCACCAGCCATCGGCACCAGCAGCGAAACAACACGAACGCGCGATTTCTCGCGACTATTCTTCGCGGCTATACCGTCTGCAATTTATCCTAGTATTATTTTGTGCACAAAAGCCAATAAATAGATTCACAAGCGTAAAAACTGTATTCGAATGTGTCGGTAAAAAGACAACTTTAGGATCCTCTTAAAGCCACTGGCGCTAACACGTCGTGCGAAACGCCATCCAATTGCCCACGAGGTCTCCCCAAAAAGTTGGAGACGGACGTTCTCTCGCGGGGACATTTAATCCGGCGAGAAAACGGAAACGGGACGCGCGACATTTCCGCCGGGATTGAGCCACGGGACGGATTCTTGCTCTATAAGTAAAATATTAAAAATTTTCTTCTCTTATGAAAACTCAAGTTTACGGGTGGCAAAGTGGCAGATAAAACGTATCGAAGAAGTCATATTGCAAAGTAGTTTTCTTGTATCATTTGGTTACGTGTTTTCTGTTCTAACCGGTTCATCTCTCGTGAGCATGTGACCCGTTAATTTTCAAGTTCTGGCCGCGCGCGTGTTTGATCCGGGCGCGTGATGCGTTCGAGCCTCTTCCAGGTAACGGCCTGCGCGTGTGCGCGAGCGTTGCGTCGCGTCGCACGTTGGTGTGTGCGTCAACTCCGCGCTGCTGGCTACTCCGTCAGGCGAGTCCGTCGTTCTTCTTTTCCAAGCGTGGGGAAAGATGGCCGCCCGTGCGAGCCGCACGCTTCGCGCGTCCCTCTCCGTCTCTCTTTCTTTGTGCAGTTAGACGAGACGCAGACGCTGACTGGCAAGACGGTTTTAGAGAAAGTAGAAGCGAGGGAAGGGTGCACCGGGGTGTATAATGAAGGGCACATGTCCGCCGCCGGGAGGTCATTTTTAGAATAGTAAAACGCGTTATAAACGCTCGTCTGCGACTTTTAGCATAGCACAGCCATGGTATAACTAGAGTCCCTGTAGTAAGAGTCTGGCAAGAAATATTCTCCGTTTGATTGGTTTGACGCAAAATGGCGGAACCAATAAGGTGTCTCGAATCTGTACTCTGAACGCGGGATTATTATTATTATTTAGTTACCTTTGGTCTGTTCGTTATCGCTGCATTACTGCACTAGTGCAATTAACTAACTGCACTAGTGCAGTAATGCAGCGATAACGAACAGACCAGACGCCATTTTGCGTCAACCCTTGCCAGACTCTTACTACAGGGACTCTAGGTATAACTAGTGACTTCACTCCGTCATTTGTTTTGGTTTGCGTCGATCCCTTCTGCGTATCCGACATTTTGTTGGCCCAACGAGAGAAAAGCTGGTGGTGTAGCTTCGATACACTATCACGCATACGTGTAACTACAGTACGTACACACGTACGCGGTTGAATTTGGACCAAAGACATGGCGGAATACGGCGTGATTGGCACCGCAAAGATTAAAGGGGCCGACGGAGAGTGGACCCACTAGTTACACTATGATTTTTAGTGACTCGGGTAGCGTAAAGGCCCGCTCCACGGTGCTAAAA
>NW_011967197.1:798239-823706 GCF_000949405.1 Vollenhovia emeryi
CTTGGACCAAGTTCCAGCATCGTGGGCACAGGCCTCGGGAAGGTCTATACCGGGGAATGACGATTTTATACAGTCGTAGGCTGAGAAGGAGCGCCGCGTGACACGTCCGTCGTTCGTATCTTGATGAATGCGCGCGAGATCACTGCGCTCGGTGCGACGTTAACAGCAGTAATTCGATTGAATTCAACGCCCCCGATATATTGCAGACAATAATTTTACAGAAGAGACGAATTCGCCGTTGATTGAAAGTTGGAAGCGATCGCGTCGCGCCACCGGGACGAGTTCCAATTTTAGATATGAACTCGGCGTTCTTCTCGCTTAACGAGAAAGAAGTTTTGCCATTACGTTATTGAGCGATCGGTCACGGTGGCCAAGTCGAGTCGCTTTCGCACGGGATACGCAGCGGCGAGGCGAACCGCGGAGCTCTTTCCCTCCAAAGTTCCATGGCTTTCTCTTCCACCGGGCTCTCCGCGCCGGATATAGGTCTGGCGTGTCCAGCGTCGACGTACGCGCGCGCGCGCGCGTGCGCCGGCGTCGCCCTTAATTAATTTCTTTTTTCCCTATTTCCGCGCGTTTGTCACGGCCGCGGGAATGTCCTCAACCGCGTCGTCGTCTCCCTCGGCCTCTCGGCCTCTCGCGCGCGTATCTCTACCCCGCTTTTATAGATGCATTATATAGGACTCCGATATCGATCCCGCGTTCCAGTACAAAACGGCCGACGCGACGACCGGAGAGACCGTGACGCGAAGAGAGTGGGAAGCGACGAGCTAGAAAGGGACGATCCCGGAGGGGAGAAAGCATGGTAACGGACGAAGGGACTGGCGGGCGGCGGGACGGAGGGCGAGAGGGCGAGAGGGGAAAAGCGCGGAAAAAGAGAAAGCGAAAAGGGAATATATGGAACGAAGGCGGAAGAGATCCTCCTGTCGGCGTGCATTCGTCACACTAAAATTCTCTATTCTTCCGACGCGAATTACGTTCTGTCCGAGCAAATTGTCCACAGGATGGGCCGCGAACGCGGAGCGTGGAGAGATGAAAGAAACTCATACGGGCCGTACAAGTTTTAATTTCGGACGTGGGCACCGCAACAATTTCGCCGATCGATTGTACAGTGCGCATCAGTCTGCCCGTGACACGGTCAAGTCGGAAATATGAAAGGCGCGTCGCGACGCGTTGATTCCAAGACAAAGAGTCGCGGGCGCGAGTCGACTAATGACGCGCGACGGAAATACGCGTGTCGTCGACTTGGTTCTGGGGAGCCGGGAGGCTTCGCCTTCGCCGAGGCAGTTCCGCTTTAATAGCCGGCCGCCCTGCGCCGCGGCTACCGTCGTCCGAATGTCATTTTTAGTTTAGTGCATAAAGCAGGTGCGCGTACACATGCCCGGCTCGTAAGATCCCTCCGTTCTCCCCTCGCCGCGTGCGAGTGCTCTGATAGCCGGTGACGTAACGCACCCCGCGTCTACTCGAAAAGAGCGAGAGAGAGAGAGAGACGGAGATTACTTGTCACGGGCATCCGACTCGTTTACCGTTAATGAGATCTCGAATTCAGAGACGGGTTATTTTTCCCTCCAACTTTTTATTACGCTACCCCTTTGCCTCGATTATTACTATCCTTATTAATTATTTTCGCATACGCAATTAACGTGCAGAAATAATTTCCTTTCGCTCCGTTTTCGGAATTTCGATCGAGTCTTTCCCGGAGAGCCCTAGGTACGCTGAAACCATTCCGAGAGCGGTGCGCGCGGGGTTGGCGACTGCACGCTTTCGTTACGCGGAAATTGGTAATATCTCTTTTATTGCGGTCGTAATACTTGTCGGCGTAGCTCGGTGCATTTAATGAATAATGAATTATAAATAAAATTCTTGGCGTGTGAAATTGCACACCGAAGGCGCGCGTTGTAAATTTCAGCCCGACGATGAAGCGATTAAATACATTTTCAACCGATTGAACGCATTTCCCGTAATTTCACTCGTGCAGCGACGAGTTTAGCTTTGTTCTCACATCGCTCGAATCGCACGCCCGCGTTTACACCGATTGCCGCCCGCTCCCGTCCACGCGGAACCCGTGTCACTTGTGAATTTGATTTGCTCCCGATTCTCCCGCCGGTCTCTCGCTCGCGCATCGATTACTATTAATGCCGTTATAATACGCCGGCGAGCGCCCCGACGTCTATTGCGCGTCGCGGACTTTTCCTTTCTTTGCGGAATCGCGGCGGGCTCGCGTGACGACGGCCTTCTTGTCTGTAAAACGACCAGACGGCGCATCACCGACGGCCTGTAACGCCGCGCCGAACTCCGCGACTCTGTACCGCTTTCTACAGAGCGGTGCCGGTGCTGTATTCTTCCCTCGTACTCTCATTAATCTTAATTGCATGTCGATTAAGCCTGTTTCGGACTTGAAAAGAACCTCGTCGTAAAATTAAAGGCAGAAGATTCCTTTTTAATTAAACGAACGCTATAATGTAGGAATATTATCTCGCTTAATATCACTTTAATAAATCACGATAATCGAATTGACGGTGTATATGTAAGGCGCTGTATACGCGGTAAAAAATTTTATGTTAATGTTAACACTTTTTACATGTCCGAATAAATTTTTACTTAAAATAAATCGCGCGAGTTACTGTTTGACAAATTATAAATGTTGGTTAATCAACACTATACTTCACATTTATGTTTATGTTCTTTCAACCTTAAGTGTGATGTAATAAAAACAGGATAAGCTATACGAATAGTTACAAATCAGAATAGTTGAAATAATTTTTAAGTAATGTCGATATTAAATAATGTACATAAAGGGTCAAGTTATTACGTTAACATAAATATATCACATAAAAGGGTTACGAAAACAATAACATATACGTTTTATGTTCACTTTACGTTGAAATAATAATCAAATATTGGTAACACAAGAAAATGTTAACATTTAAATAGGTACATTATTTTTTACTGTGTATATATATTTTAAATAAATTAACCGACCGTCATTTTATTTAATATCTCGAGTGAGTGATATGAAACTAGATATCGTCGTTGACACAAACATTTCTTTGATATTGAATGTTTTCTATTCTTCGTGCATCCCGGGAAAGTTCTATTTGATGGCATTTTTTAATATCTGGATGTATCTCGAAAACGAGCTGAATGGTATTTCAGATTGGACCTTGTTTCGTTAATAGCACGAACCGATAAAACGCCAGTGTGCCTTTGTGTGCGAGCAGCTGATATACTTATGAGCAAACGAAACTGCGGCATGCATATTTTAAAGCTCTTTCAAAATTAGTAATGTTAAAAATTCGTGGGGTCAGCTATCTTTAGCTTAACTGCTTTCTTAAAATGCTCCGTAAACTGAACTAAAATATCACGATACTTGCCTTATGTCGTCTTTTGTCGCATTTAAAAATCTCATTTAGTGAGATGCACGGCATTTTTCATTCGACTTGAGTTATCCACGTTTGATAAAATATAGACAAGTTGTAAATTTTGGGACATTGAACATTGAATTCACAATTAAGCGTTACAGCATTCTAAATCTAACGAGGATTTTCAAAAAATATACATGTCATAATATAGAGGAAAGTCCTTTATTATGAGATAGAATTCTAATATGAGATAGTAGGTTTTCTCAACGTCCAAGTTCAAATCCTTTTTCGCGACGATTACGCGATCTAACAATGAATTTTCCACTCAACAGATTTCACTCCAAGCGCAACAAATTCATGGTGGAATCGGATGATGCCTTAAATATTGCTATTTCTGTAACTAATATACAGATCTTCTTCGAACAGTTTAAAATATTTAATGTCTCTGTCCCGTCGAGCCATAAACTCGTGCTGCGTACGTGGATGCTTCTGTTGACGCTAAATATTCCTAAAAGTACATCAATTATTTTAAATATTACAAAATCCGCGAGCGTAAATTTAATCGACGAACAGAGAAGCTCGTTCGGCGGGTACGCGTCTCGCACGAATTTGAGAAGCGCTGTCTTACATTACAGAATATTTCTCGATATATACTTTGACGGGGACATGCAGCCGCGTGTAAATTTATGCATTGCGCGGGACCTGTACACACTCGCGTTTTATTCTACCGTATCCTTATGCAACGCTTATTCGTCCACCATCTCCCAAGCCGACATGAATATATGTATTACCGTGTCTTTAAGTTCATTTATGCCAGCCATGTGAGAAGTAAGGAATTTCTATAAATGTGCAACTCATGCTAGCGCGTATTCATTATAGAAAGCATGGTGCGTGTAAAAGCGATCCAAGCCAATCTCGTTTCGAGATCGCCGAAGTCGTCAGTTAAATTTAGCCTTCAAACTTTTAATTGCGCGGTGACGTAATCCACGATGGTTATAATTTTACGTTTCGTTTTGAAAAAAAATAAACAAGAAACGCACGTCCCGTATCCTTTCAGTAACGTAACTTCGCATCGATTGTCTCTCCTAAATTATCCTCAATTCTTCGCGTTGTAAAGAGCCAATAGACGCGCATTTTGTGCCGTTACAAAGACTCGTGGTGAATCGGCAAGAAATTCGATCTACTTCCCGTTTTCAATGTAACTGTAATTGCATACTGCGCGATGCGCGTTTCTCGCGTTCGTGTTGCTTTTAATTTCTACCTGCGATTGATATACCTCGCCATTGCGAAAGGAAAGGCACGATAAACAGACCGCGTACGTTTCCGCAATGTCATGACTGGCCGCTATTGATGCATTCAATCTATTCAACGCTAAGTGGACATATGAAAAACTACGTCGATGATAATTGAGCGATATCGGTGACGTGTGTATCGCCATAATTGATCCGCTATTAATGGCCACAGTGGTCATAATGGCCTACTGATAGGCTTTAACGTTAAAAGGCAAGGGTTGCGATTAAGCTGGTTTGAATGTCGTCTCTTGGAGATACGCAACATCCGCACGAAATTTCTCCGAAACACCCTTTCCGCCGCGCTCACTTTTCTGCCGGACGACGATCGAAATGTCGACATATCGGAAAGCAATGTTACATTTACCGACCTTGTAAATCTGTTTTAATTTTACGCAATCTTTATTTTACAAATACTCGGGCGATTTGCTTTCAACATTTGTCTTTTACTCGCAGACTTTACAAACATTTCTCCTCACTCGTCCGATCGTCGAAGAATCTTGCGGTTGATGATGCGAGCACTATTATACAGGTCCATATATCTGTTTCAGTTCACAATGCGCTAGGGGTGATGGAGACAGTGGGCAAGCAAGTTCAGGTAGTGAGTGGACTGGGGGTGGGGGGTCCGGTGGGCCCTGTGGGCCCAGTGGGGGGAGATCTGCATCACCATCATCATCCACATCCGCACGTCCATCCTCAGCACACGCACGCCCACCCCCATGGTCACCCCCATGGATCCCACGGCCACTCGCTCGCGACGTCGAACCCCGGCAGAGGTCAGCCTCAACCACCAACCTCGCATAACCAGCACGTACCTGCGAGGTCCACTCCCGTACAGCTGCATAGGTAAGTCTCTCGCACTCTGCTTCTCTTGTGTACATAAACCGGAGTCGCCGATCTCGTCGGCTTTTAAGCCGCGCGAAGGCGAAATATTTCACTAATGCGGCAGACACGGCAGAAGATGATCCGACAAATATTTTCAGAGCCATTAAAGAAGTAGACCGTAGGATCTCGCGCGTTTCTGCTCTTTTGGCGTAATATGGTTACTATAGACAATTACGCGCCTGAAACCGCATTTCTCATTTCGCTTCTTCTCTTAACATCGTCATCAAAGAGGTTTCTTTATTTGTTCTCTTCTCTCTTCTCTCTCTCTCTCTTTCTCTCTCTCTCTCTCTCTCCTGTTTCCATAAGTTTTTTAAAAGGGAGTTTCCTAATTGGAAAAATATTAAAAACGTTGTGGAACTGTGTCGTTTCTGTCCAAGTTCTGAAAGCGGGGTGCTAACTCTCGTTCACACACGGGTCACGACGCGGCAAACAGAAACGCGAATTGAAAGCCGATATACGAGCGGGCAGCGCGGCATGTGTATTTTAAGAAGGAAAGTCCACGGGCAATCACAAAGTCCGGCATCACGGCGGATGGCTAGGAACGTGCGTGTAGAATGAAGGGGTAGGGAAACGGAGGGAGGGATATACGTGCACGCGGTTAGAGGCAGGTAGCAGTCAGGTATTCGCGCCAAAATGGAGTCTGTCCGAGGGGTAGAGTTTTGGTCTTTGACAGAGCGGAATTCAAAAGTGGTCCGCTTTTCAAAGGATCAGCCCGGGACCCAAGACGGACCCGAGGGGTCTGCGAGTACCTGCTGTGAAAACTGTGAGCCCGGTTTCCCCGCGTGGAATGACCGAACGTGCGGGGGTTTCGCATACGTGGGGTCAGCCACGATTTAGATTTATCGTGAATTCCTGTACAGGATGCATCCGCGTTTCTCGAACGTTGCATTCGCGGAGGCACGATACGAAACTAAAGACGCTCCGTCGTCTTCTCTCTGCTTGCGGAAGTATAGACTCTATTAAGATAAGTAGCGACAGACATAAAAGTCGACGTTACGTAGTCGTCGCGCTAGTTATCTCGAAACCAGGCATTATCGCCGTCTCAATTGCGTCTTTCGTGCTTAGAAATTATCAGTTTTATTATTATCTAGAAAAATAGACGATTATACAAACTCTTTGGGATGCGCCGGAAAGTATTCAGTTTATGAACAATTTTCTTCATTAGACGGACCAATATTGTCCAGCTAGAGAGAATACTCGTGCGTGAGTCAGTCACGACCGTGAATGAAGGATAGAAAATAAGAATCTTTTTGAAATAATAATCTGTTGAGCTGTTATTAAACTTGGACACGGTATGATTTGTGACGCTTTGTGTCGCGCCTTAACATTAAATCACAAAACCGTGGTATAACGACAAGAACGGACATTTGTTTGCAAATGCACTTTATTTTGACACGGTGATAAAATCGATTGTCACGCCAGTTATCTCAAAATGCGTCCCAATAGTCTCAACAGACAAAGCTCCAATATGTGTGCAAGATTTCAAGAGATTTTTGCAGACGCGGCTACGTGAGGCAATAACGATTGCCTTAATGTTCGGAATTGGCTAATTTCAGAACGATGCGGAATTACCCGATTGCGTACTTCACTTAAAATTACTGCACACTTTCTAAAGGAAAATGCTTTCGGAATTGAGACATTTTGTCGAATTGTAATAAACATAAAATTGTGACTCTTGCTGAAAAATTTGATTGTATAAAGTCCGGAAATTGTTGCGCGAGGCAATTGAACTCGTAATATTACTTCGCGATCGGGAAATGTTATTATAGCGATATATAAGCTTCCACTTGTATAAACTTCAGCTCGAACTTAAGCTCCTTATTATATCAGCTTACGATTTAGTCCAAGCTTCTCCACTTTCGAGGGTCTCTTTATAAATTTATCGTCGAGTCACAATTGAAGTTCAAATCGAAAACTGCTTCTCGGCGATCGAATTGACGTGAACTATAGCATTACATAATTCTCGTCCGTCGACGTTACGATTTTTTTTTAAATATAAAACTTGCTACAAAATTCTGTGAAAACAACACTGTTTAACAATGCAACGCCTAGTACACTGGATGATATCAGAAATACGCGATACTTTTGTCCTCGTTGCTCGTTACGCCTGTGGGATGTTTATGAATAAAGATATGAGATCATTATGACCTTTCTACACAGTGTCTTGCAGCTTACAAAGACTCACGATGGCGAGCGGATACTTTGCGAACAAGAGAACGTTGCGACGTGATGCGACTACAGTCCTTTTTTTTGTCCTCCGGGTACGTAGCGCACGTTTCTACGTATACGTGTCCCAGTGTCACTGTGTATATAGGCATTTGTAGTTAACGCGGTGATCATGTCTCTGAATTAAGAAGAAAAAAAAAATCGTTGATTGGGGACAGCGAACGTTCGCTCGCATCGGTCTGTTCGATGGTAAATAACGCATTTGCATTTCTCGTAAATAAGTTTTTACGGCGGCCGCGGAAGCAGCCTTTCACGCGAATAATCAATATTGTTTCGCCAAATGTGCCTAAAAGCGACTGCGTTTTTGTTCAATGACTCACCCCGGCCACGCAGTGAAACGCACAGCGTGCAACGCGCACCACGCGGCTCTGTATTATTTAAATGTCATAAATATTTACGCAAACACATGCATACGCGCTTTCAAAGATAAATCTCGCCGGCATTGCTCCAGATCCAAGAGGCGCAATTGTTCGTTAGGTAGAGAGTGCGACGTTTACTTTCGATCGATATAGGATCGTGGCTGAATTTCATCAGCGTGCACTTTTTGCTTACGCTTATCGGCATATTTACTTGGCGGCACTACATTCGAGTGTGTTTTATCGTGTTTATAACCGCGGACAGGCCACTGGGAAAGGTGAGATATTTTTGCTTGAGACAACGCAATCTGCGCGGAAGTTCTAGCTCCGGTTATATAAGTGTCGCGCGGCTTAGAATATACTTTATGTACGAACCGCGAGCCTCTTGGCTCCATTTGCATCGTATTTTAAGCCTATTACATAGTGAAGAATGCACGACGCCGGGGAATTCGCGAGCGTACAATACGGGATCGCGAAGTTCGAAGGGACGAGGGCTGCGAAATTAGATGTAGAGGCGGTTAATTTATTTCTCAAGCAGCCGCGCGTTCGGCTTCGCGAAGGACAGGCACTCTCGCTTTTGTTGTAACGCGTGCGCAAATATGATATTATCGACTTTAACGAGACTGTTGAAACCGAGTTTGTAAGCCGAACCAGAAATTAAAGGGCTCGTACAACGCGCTTGTCAACTACAAATAATTACCGCGGCGCTAAAGCTTTTTAGCGAAAAAATATCTGTCGAGCGTGCTACGGATAATTTCCTCGCATACCATATTTGGCGACTTTTTCAACTCCTTCTTTTCCAAGGGGAATTTAAAAACAAGATCTGGCGAAGATTATGTTTATTTCAGTCACACATTGTGACTGAAACTTGGTTGATTACCACTGGCGGCAAGAAGCTACTCGAATTGTTCCTTTTCTTTCGAAATCAAGCTTACGATATATTTTAAGATAAAAAAACATTCCTTTAATGTCTCGTATCTGAATGACTCATATCAATCGGGAATAAGCAGTAGATAAACATTCTGAGCAATACCTCTCGAGAAAATATTCGTTACATAAAGACCCATTACATGTGATTAACGCATCTTTCGCGGTACACAGGATGTTCGTCACCGCGTGTCGATTGTTTTATCCATCGATCGGGACTCGCTGTTTCCTTAAACAATTGTATATTTTCAGTGGAACAACATTTACGTCGGACAATTACGCCGGTTCGTCGAAATGACTCTTGCTCTCGACAAAACGCTTCTAATTTGAAATAAAATATGCCGACATTTTTAACACGCGTACACACCGAATGATATAGTCCCTGTCAGTTGATAAAAGTTTTAGCACGCATATCCTCGCGAGCTAAATTTATCCATCTAGTCTACAAACTCGTGGTGTCATTGTGAACTTGGTGCAGCTGCCTCAAAAGTCTTGGAAACTACGCTCCATCACATCTGTTGGGCATCATGCAGATGTACGCGTACGCGTGTGTGCTCCGCCCACGTTTACCTGCCTACTCCTCCACGATCGCCTCTTCGGATCTGCTGCGCCGTGTATAAAAGTGATGCGAAATCTCGAATCTCGAATTAATTTCTTTTGTACAGCGCGAAAAATCGAAAAGAACTCGCAGAGGACCCGTTGCTACCCGTCGGTGCGCACACCCACCGAAAAGAATTTCCGGATCCGATGCTATTACACTTGAATGTATCATAATGTGATGTTAAATCCCTCGAGTCTCGTCTTCCGTGAAAGACGAACGATTTTCGTAACTCGTTTTCTCTGTCTCCGGTCCGATTGCATATTCGAGAGAGGCGTGACTCACGGCGGCCTGCGAGATACGACCTCGAAATTCGCGAGACTCGAACGGAGAGGCGAGACGCGTCGTGACGCGCAGTCAGCGACGGATTCAGATTGATCCTGCAAAGTTGACCTTCCGACGTTCGGTCGCAAGGGTTTTTTTTTAAATCCCGATTCTACGTATACAGACGTTTAAGGCTCCGTTTCACCAAACGTCGCCTAACTTTAATCTTAGTTTAATTCGTGTTTGTCTCTTCCTAAAGTGACAGCTGGGAAGAGACGAAGAACGAAGTAAGCTAAGCTTAAAGTTGAGCGACGTTGGTGAAACCGGACCTAAATCGTTTTTCATTTTTATTCCAATTTTACAAACGTGTCAATTGATTTTCCTTGCGAGCATCGATGTTTACTGAAGCCAGCGTGTAGAGGAACCTTCGAGAACGAGCGAGGAGAAATCGCTTGGTATTTTTTTTTGTGATATATAGTTAGGAAAAAAAGAACCGGAAAATATTAAGGGTTACTTATCTGCTACAATAGAGAAATTACAATAGAGAAATGGCTTAGCCAGCAGAGAAGGATGGATGATTCATTTTCCATTTCTTGTGTCAGATTTCAGGTCAGGACATCTTATTTGGGCAATGCCCATTCTTGTTTTCTCGAGGTCGAATGCCTATCTTCCCCCTCTATTTTCGGCGAACAGTAGGGCAGCATTTTTGTGTTTAGTTCCTGCGAAACGAGCGGACAAGGCGCGCGCGTTAGTACTGCTACCTATCGCTTTTAGCTCCAAATGCGGGCAACGTGTTGTAACAAGTTTGATCTCTAACGTTCTCCCGGGAACCACAAGCTACACAGTCATCCCCGCGCTTTCGGAAGTCCGTGGCCATTCGCGCCTGTTGTGACCGGTGTCGTCGGTGCTCCGAAAGCATTACGTGGACGGAATGTGCGTGAGATGCGAGGAAGATATCCGACGTACAGAGAACCTATCGCGGACGAGAATCTCCACTTATCCCGGCACGAGTATACGCACGAACTTCAATATGGATTTCCCGGGCTGTTTAATAATAATCTAGGCACCGCTGGTGCCCCGAGGATCTTTGGAACCCCGACAGGTTTCAACGGTTATCCTGGTTACCCCGGTTACCCCGGTTATCCCGGTTACCCCGGTTATCCGTATCTGTTAACGTAAGTCCACGCGGGTTGTTCGCGTTTATTCGTTTTTCTTCTCTTTACCAATTTCTCCCTCCACGGAATCGCACCGAAACTCCGGAAATTTAGAGCCTCGTCTACATAGAAGTCGTAAAGTCGTAGTCGTAAGAATAATCGACTATGATTGGTCAATTCTTATGTGTCTGACGAAATTGACCAATCGCAGTCGATTATTCTTACGACTGCGACTCTGCGACTCTGCATTGTAGACCACGCACTAGCCTAACGGACTCTTCCACGTCCTTCGTCACGTGACTAAGCAACGCGATAACACGTGCTATCTTTTTTCGTTTATCGCCCGATTGGGACAACGTATTTTCTAACTGATGAGGTCTCTTCCACAATGTTCATAATATTTACGCATAATATTTACAAGCCCATCCCGTTCGCGGTATCGCGGCTCTCTCTTCCCCCTCTCGCGTCCTCTACCGTCAGTTTCTTTTCGAGAGGGAAGTTTTCGCCATCGGGCCATCGGCTGCGTTGCTCCGAAGGTTCTTTCGCCCCGCGCAGCAGCCCTCCCGTCCCTCGCTAGTCGCGCACAGGCCACCGTTCCACCCTTGCGTTCGCCACCGAGACGTTATCACACCCGCACTTATCTCCGCCGGGTGTCGATTGCTCGCAACGTGGTCTGGTATCGCGGCACAACGCGCGCTCTTCTCCTCGGTACTCCTCGTGGTCGAAATTTTTTTAATTTAAGAATGTTCTGGCCGTGCAGTCTTAGACAAAAGTTACTTCGATGTGAAATTCTATGTTTTTCACGGCCGATACATGCAAGCCGGTGTTTTATTTACCCACGGAAAAGTTTCCGAATATTGCCCATGTTATTTCCTTCCCATTTCGTTTAGATAAACGGATAAATATGCCGCTGCTCCACGAAACCTTGCGCAAAATTAAAAATTGATAACTCGTGAATCGGTCAGGGAATCTGCCTCAGACTTTACACACGTGTTCTCAGATAATAGTCACAGATCCTATAAAGTTTTCAACGTATTCCCAACGTTATCACGTTAGCGCCTGAGCATCCAATAGCGGCCAAGTTTCGGACATGGCGGGGGCGCTCGCTCCCGCTCCACGAGGGAAAATGGTTGAGGTTAAGGTTAGCTTCGTCCACACGTGTACACACTAGGAGTCGCCGATGCCTTCCTACACGAACTCGTGCACGTATCAACACATTTTATACATTTTGCATGTGCACAGACACATGGGACACGCATATGTGTTCTACATGTGCCTAAATTCATATGGGAAGGCATCAGTGATTCCTAGTGTACATACTTGGCTAACCCGACGGCGGGCCGCGGACAAGGAGGAGGAAACGGCGAGGAAAGGCGGTGCGGCGGCCGCCGTTGTATATAGATTATGAATCAGACCGTCTGTGGCGGGAAGGAAAACAACCGTGGACGGTAGGGAGAAACGGGGAGGAGCCGGGAACTGGTCGAAGATGATGCTAAAGGATGCTGATAACGCGACGTCTCCTCGACGCACGCGTGTGCGCCGGCGAGAGTGGCCGGCTCGCGACATTCGATACATTCGCGCGTGTGGCACGCGCACGCAGCGTAATCCAATTCTCACGCATACCGGCTGGATACCGCGCCCTCCTGTCCCTGTCCCGCTGAAAATTCGTAAGTTTGCCATGGCAAAATTATCGAGAGGAGTTTGTTTTCTTGAGATAAGATATCGGGCGAAGCCGCTCTAAAATTGGCAGCCTTCGATCGGTCAAATTCTGATGAAACTTTTATCAGATTACAGGATGGCGACACACAGCTAAAACGAACTCAACGGTATCTGTCAAGTATACATGTACACTGATAGAAAAAAATGTGTAATATCTGAAGCTATAATTGCGTAGTGAAATATTATAATTATAGTCAGGAATATCATTTTTATAGTAATTGTTACTATAATATTGGTAGTAGCAACCATATAGACACAGTGGTGTCAATTATTTAAAAAATTTGCTGTAAGATATGAGCTTTTAACTGTTAAAATATCCAGGTAATGAATAGTAAATTAGTTAATTATTTTTATGCAATCGCAATAATAGTGAATTTACACAAAATTACACAAAAATCTATTCTTGGCTTACCATAACTATTTCATATGGTTGTGCTAATTTATGTCACAGTGATAATGACTATAAATTTGTGTTCGCTCTGCTATATTTTGTATGTTTAATGAAACTACAAAAATATGTTCGGTGCCAAAATTCACTACTAAACGTAGTTATTCCAACAATTTTTTTTCTATCAGTGTACGCTCGGCACGTAGGCGGAGAGAAACGATTAGCCTCCTCTTTCTTTCTTAATGGAAAACTGATGGCTCGCGCGTCGTTTCTTTTCTGCCCCGCGCAATCGTAAGAGAATAATTTCGAGCGCGACAATAGAAGGCGCTCGCAGTTCCCTCTTTTTTTTTTATAACCGCGGTATTTCACGTTACGGAATAATGTTGATACTTAAAACTCGATCTCTCTTGCGAATAGTTCGCCCTTAAATTACACAGCGTACATTTATGACGTCCGCATACGCGCCGCTATACGACTCGATGTCTCGTAAATAAATGGCGAACGGTGCCCTGGGAAAAAGAAGAGGCGCATCGTAAAATATGCACGCGCGAAATATGTATGTTTAAATGGGATACCGGCGTACAAGTTGAAGACCAATTCTCCTCCGCGTTCTCTTTTCGCCAGAGACAAAGCGAGACAAAAGCGAACGGGAGGGGGTGGTATAGCTAGGAGCGTTTAAAAAATGCAATCGCGAAGATGTTTAAACTTTAGAAAATATTGTCTCGCGTTAACTCCCAAGTATTAATCACGAGTTTCACGAGGCGATAATGAATTAAGTTAGGAACGGTGATAAATTCAGAGAGGAGCTGATAAAGTTGCGCACTCATACATATATATATATACGTACGTTGTGCAAAATTTACAGGAATTAGCGATAAGAATGTTTTCTTTAGCGAACTTGAAATTGACTTCTCTCTTCGTAAGACGAAGTTGAGACGGAATTCAATTACAGAATTATTTTGTGGATCGAAGATTAAAAGTGAACCTTACTTGGACGGAAATATAAGTTGAAAGTTGGTTATCAAAAGGAATTTAATATAGAACTTTGAAAAGTCATTATCAATTTCATTCAATTTTTACTAAGGTAACATCGACTTTAACGAATCCAGGAATATAACGTGACAGCTGACACTGACACGTTTCACGATACACCCCGTTTGAAATATTTCGGAGATAACCGTTTAGATATTGGCCTCGGTGGTGGTGGCTCTCGGAAAGCAGGTGCTCGCTCGCAACGGTAATTCGATAATCGTCTCGTTTACGAAACGAGGCTCGCAAATTCGTGGGCGGCCGCGAAGCGCGAAGAACGTCGAAGAAATATTTACTATTGTCTCTGTTGATTGCGAATGATAAATATTTATACATGCTCAGGAGAGGAAAGAAAGGCGCGAGGAGGTAGGAGCTCGTCAGCGAAAGCGGGAAAGGAAGGCAGGGTTGAGATGGGAGAAGCTCAAGGACGCGGCGGTTTTTTCGCTTTTTTCCCCTTTCTCTTTTTTCTCCCTTCGGTTCGTACCGAAGAGTGGGAATTCCGCGAGACCCTTCACGAAAGGTCTCTGCGTTTATGGGTTTTTCGTGGCGGTCCTCCTCGCGCGTACTGTTACCGCTGAGCCCAGAACGTGAAACGTGGGTCAAATCGATGCGGGCGACGTCTCGGTGTGGCAGAGATTTCTATTTCCGTCGCATTTTTTTAACAGGTCCCGTGTATTCCGTATATTTTCGCGCTACGAGAATATAGAGGGGCTAGAAATATCGCGGTTGCCAAGATGATCTCGGCAACGATCCCCACCCTCCCCCCCATCGACGTTCATTCGATCGTGTAACGAGCAGGACCGCGTAAAATAGGTCGAATCGTTTTTCCCGCGAGTTCGCGACACAGCCGGTCGTCCGTGTATCCAGGACGAGCGCCGGGTCGCGGCTATTAAGAAATGAAGGAAGAGATCGGCGGGATCGATCGGTCGCGTGCTCAAAAGCTCAGCACTAGGCCGGTTCTACGATAGACGCGGCAAGTCGCAAGCCGCGAAGACGTCGGCCGATCACAGCCAAATATATGAGAAGAATAAATCGACTGTCGTTGGCCGATTTCTTGCGGTTTGCGACCTGCTGCGTCTATTGTGGAGCCGGCCTTAACGGCCGTTGCCGTTTGGAAATTCGAGTAGGAATGGTATTGGCGGAAACCGTAGTGCATTCTTTACGTGTACCATAAGCATTTAGCGCGCCATTGATAACGCGAATTCATTTATGTTTCGTCCTCTCTCTCTCTCTCTTACAAATAAATATCTATCTCTCTCTCGCCTTCTCCTTCTCTCTCTCGTGCGTGTTTCATATGAGATATGTACTATGTAGCATGTACATGGGCTATCGATCCCAACGCTTCCTCACCCTCCTGTGCCTCTGCTCTCTCGGCTTCCCTTCCCTATGTCTCTCTCCCTTTCTCTTCCCCCCCCCTCTCTCTCTCTCTCTCTCACACACACACACACACACACACACACACACACTCACTTACTCACTCACTCACTCACTCACTCATACACTCATTGTCAGTCGGCAAGATACACACGCATCGCGATATACGGTCAACGAGCTGTCTCCTCTCTTTTTCCTTCCAATACTAATGTTCCCTATTTCTACGCCGTTATCAAGATCTGCACAAATTTGCTCGTCTACGTCAACTTTCTGCGCATCGTCGAATGCGCCCGGAACTTGTTTATCGCATTGTTATTCACGAGGTAATCTCCGAATTATAATATAGACGAGATTAATAGTTAAATTGTTGCACGCAGTTAGCACTGGTCGAGGTATTGTCGGACATAGAGACGTTTTGTGTTCGAGGCTTTGGAATTTTCTTAACAGCGGCCACCCTGAATAGAAGGAAATACAGAATAATTTGTATACGTTATGCGGATGCGTATATAATAGGAACGGGGAGATACATTTTCTCCGCGGGGATTTTTATATTGAAAGGCCGGGCGTTCCGTCTTATTGTGGTATGTTTATTACAACAATTTGTTTTAATAAGTGCCCAGCAAACACCGGTGTCTAATCATTTCCGACGTGCGTCGAGAAATCCACGTTACACCGGAGCGTCACGTGTCTGCGGTTTCTAAATTTAAAGTCACGTTTCAGGAACGGTGACAACAAGTATATAAATCCACTTGTTCAAAATTTATCATACCGTCGATGCATTAAATGCAAGTGACACCTCCGTCCGGCGGAAAAGCCTGGATGCTTGTTCGCGCGATTCCGCTACATTAATTTATTTCGACTCGTTCAGCGCGTCTGCCGCGAGTCGGAAGTGCGCCGGAGCGCGTTTTCGACGCAAGTTTTCGACAATCCCAAAAATCTTGGACGCTCCAGGTGCGGGCGGAGCACACGTCGCGTACACGCCCGCCGTCGCGTTTCGTCAGTCGAATAGGCAATAAAGCGCCAAGTGGAAGCGAGAGATACGTCGGAGGTGCCCGAAACTTAATGATTCGTCGTAAAGTGAAACGTCCGCAGCGTCGGCATCGCGTCCTCGTCCTCACCGTCGTCCTCGTCGTCGTCGCCGACGACGATGACGGCGTGTACGTGCCGTGGCGCGTTGTGTTCGTCGCGTGCATGCGGTGCGTGCGTGTACTCATGTGCGTGCGACGGCTGGCACTCGACACGCACACACAGACGCGCGCGCGCGCGCGCGCAACACCGTCGGTTCTCTTCGTGCTGACCTATGCATGCGTATAACGAACGCCGTATCGCGCGCGCATCACCCATCAGAGGGAGAAAGAATAGATGACAACGGCGTGGTGGGGGAGTGGCGGCACCGCGCGACGGGGCGGGGGAGGGGGAGGTTGGGAAGAAGAGGGCTCGCTAGAGAAGTGGGAGGGGGTCAGTGACCGTTACGTCATCGAGAGCCCATAGTCGAGGAAGAGCCATCGGTCGTTGGAGCGAATACCGATTTCGATCGAGGGACCTCGGCGCCGAGGATCGGGGCAAACGTTTCCACCAAGTGTCGACGGGGCCCGGCCCGGAGGCGCGAAAATTATTAGACCACGCGTGCCGGCGTAGTTGCCAACGTCCTGGGATGACGCCCGAAAGGGGGGGGGGGAGAGAAAGAGAGATGTAGAATCGGAGCGAGAGGGGAGAATTAGAACATACCTAGGGAATTTTAGGTGCTACGAGGAAAGAGCACAGAGGGATTAAAAATTTTATTAGGGTCTCTTCACCGTTACGTCCAATTACATTTTGCTCACGCACGCGCGCGTGTAACGATGAATATGTATGCTGCACTTTCTCTTTAAAAGTGACATAAGTAACGACCTCTCATTCATCGGGAACCGCGAATGAGGCCGGTGTCGGCGCTGCAAGTAGATCGCCCGTGTGTCATATTTTATTAACCGACGTAGGCGCTACGCGAAACATAAATGTACATAAATATGTACGCGAACGTGACGGCAGTCGCTAAATATTAATAGGACAGTGTGAATCCTTAATGCTCGTTGATCGAGGAGAAGAGGATCCCCTTGGCTGTGACGTTTACTTTCACTTGGCACCTTCTGCGTTTTGAAAAGAGGCGAAAAACTCGTCCGTACATCGCGTTATCGATCGTGGGCGGATCGCGCGGTGCATATACGCTCGTGCATCGCGTGCATCTCTTTGTTCGACGTGAAGTAGGTAGAGTTTCTAGCGTGGCAAGAGCGTTTCGGATGTACGACTGGTCCGCTCTATTTCACGTCCGTCCGTCCGTCCGTTTACGACGGCCGAGCCTCCTCTCCTTCGCGCGGTGTGTAATTCTACTCCTTCCAGGAGGCTGAGAAGTAAATTCGTAGCCATCGTGCGGAAGCACTTTTATTTTTCACGATAACATCACCGCGGACCATTATTCGCCCTGAGGTTGCACGACGAAGCTGCGTTGCGCTACCGGTGGTACATCTCGAACGAGGGATTTCGTTACTGGTTGTTCATGCATTACAATTGCATTTCGTATCGAGTTCGTTCGCGAGATCTCGTTTTACAAATATTTCTTTAATGACGCGGCCATCTTATAGTCCTTGGACTTCTTAACCGGAGCGAATACCGGATGCTCCGCTGGCACGACTTTTTTTAAATTAAATTATAGAATTTACTTCTTTCCAAATATTAATTTGCTACACGGAGAGAATATTCCCTTAAAATTTATCCTGCAAATCACGCATTCGTGGGACAACACGGCACTTCGAGGAATTTTATGAGAATTTTTTGAAATTTTACCATATATTTTACCAGAACTTATACTTACTTTTAGTGTAAGAGAAAATTCTCTCCGTGTATATATACCGAGCGTACACGATAATAAAAAGCCTCTGACATTTTACCATTGTTGTAAAAATTTTGCAAGAGTATTTGCGAAGCTATTTTGTAAGTTGGGAATCTAAGGGAGCTTAAATTTCTGATGAATTTTACGTCAACCTTCTTTCCCCCCCAAAACTTTTCGAACGTCTCGCAGCACGCCCGTAATATTGCACGAGGAATGAAACTCTCTCTGTTAACGCATACGTCTTTTAGCGCACGAGACGTGTGCACCAGACGTAACTCGCCGTCGAGTATCGCGCGCGGTAAAAGTATAGATCCGAGGTGCAAAGCCTGCGCGAAGAATATTTTACATGGCAAAGTACGCATTTGTAAGTCGCGATACTCGATCGCTCCGTTTTTGCGGCGTACTACGCTTTGCTTTGATCGTAAAAGCGCTGCTAATGCAGCTCGCCGGTACGAGCACGGACGTAGGAATACCTGGACGAGGCGTAGTGCCGCGGGGGTGGTCCACAAGGGGTGAGGGGAATGAAATGTCTATTGTAACGGATATGAGGCACCAAGATGGCCACACTCTATAGCGTGACGGAATGTGATATATTTTCACGCCTTGAAAAGACTAAAGCTCTCTCACTTGGAAAAATGCTACAAGGAACAGTCTTATAATTAAAGTGCAGTTTTCCACCAATCCAATTAAACTTCGCTAGTGATCAAAATGGCCCTGCCATCATTCATCGCACACGAATATCTAGATACGACACTTCTAAACGCCTGCGTCCATGATGCTAGAACTTGGTCCAAGTTTTAGCATCGCGGACACAGGCCTTTAAAGCTGACTTATCATGAGCAGCAAGTAGCAGCAGCATTTTAGTAAATTACCAAAAACTTTGAGACACTTACCAAAAAATTCGAGTAACTTATTAAAGTAAATCTTAGTAATTTACTAAAACACCGTAGTAATTTACTGAAATGCTGTTGCTACTTACTGCCCATGGAAAGTCAGTTTAACTCGGTAAATGCTTGTTTCCAAGCGCTGAAATTTTCGCCAGACCGTGGACGTAGGAATACCTGGACGGAGCATAGTGCCGCGGGGATACTTCACAAAGGGTGAGGGGAACGAAATGTTTATTGTAATGGACATGAGGTACCAAGATGGCCAACACTCGATAGTGTCGTGAAATGTGATCTATTTTCACGCCTTGAAAAGAATAAAGCTTTTCTCACTTGGAAAACATTTCATCATTATGGTGTTAAATATATTTTTTTGCCATCGCTTTCATTACCTTTTTTATGTAGCAGCCGTTAATGTGCATTAATGCGGATAACCAAATTTGCTATGTACAATAGCATAAGCATTTGTAAATGCATCTCGAATAAACATTCATATATTCATATCAAATAATGACAACTTTGATGTTTATCGAACATTAATATCTGGAATCGGAAAATAGAAATTACTGCAATGGTCTTAGTTGACGCCGGATAATGCCTCACGATGTGACAATAGACACTAAATATCCGGCACCAAGATGGCCGCGATGATAGATTCCCCTCACCCTTCAGAGCCAACTCCCCGTGTCCATAAGGGTACTTTAAGCTCCGTCCAGATATTTTCTACGTTCGTGGGTACGAGTGTTCGCGACGACGACGACGACGGTGCGCTTATTGTTCGCTTCGCCCGTGCGCTCGCTCGGGGTCGACTCTATTTAAAAGAGCAAAGCCTTTTTCTCGTCTCCGTCTTTCTCGCGCACGTCGCCATTAAGCTTATCTCGAAACTGCCAGCGATCGCTCGCTCGTCAACCGGTGCGTGCGGCGTTTCTCGCGATACGAGTTTCTTTGGAAAACGTTAAGTGTGTTGGCGCGCGCGCGCGTGCGTGCCCGAGAAACCGTACGAGGAGGAGGACCTCGATCTATCTTCGGTTTTGTCTGGTTGAGGGGGAGGAGGAGAAGGATGGAAAAAAAGAAATAAACGGCAATCGCGGTTGAACAACGAACTCTCGTCCGTCACCGATTAACCTTCCACCGTAATCCGTTAGCAAGTAGCGCGGGCGGGAGAGTCTCTCGGCCTCGGGCTTCGGTGTTTAATGGGGTCCGTTGCGATTCGGCAACAGCGCGACGGCAACGTCGCATTCTTGAGAGCCGTGCGGCAGGCGCATTCACCCTTCTCGGCGGGTGCAGCGCGCCTGCGCGCGCGGTCACCCGACGACGACGACGACGACGACGTCGCGTCGGCACCGACACGCGGATCTGGAGTCGCTCCGCGCGCGAGCGCCCCCGCGCGTTCCCCTCCGTCACCCGGGAAGCCGAGGCGCGCGGCGCGCATGCGCGGCGGATTCTGCCACGTGTGGCGCACCGCCGCCGAAATGTCGCCGTCGTAGAGTACGCTGCCGCGCGGAACGCCAATGGCAACTATTCCGGCGCGAATCGTATTTTCGACGCGTCACGCGATTGGTCGGCACGTTCGGCCGCGCGGCGCGGCTTGGCGGCGGAGGGGGGGGGGTGTTCAGGGGGCTGAGGGGGGTACCCATAATTTCTTCTTCGGTTCTCGCCTTCTCTCACGGTCCTTCTTTTTCCATTCGGCCACTTCCTCCTCGTTTTCTTTACTCCAGGCCTCGGCCGTCCTTTCTTTTCGTCGGCTTGTTTCACGCGTCGCGCGCGCAGTCTTTCCCTTTTCACCTAGATCCAATTTTGAACGACTATGCGTCCGCGGACCTGTACGTAAAGCCGAAACGCGACTCTCGCGGAACAGCTGCTTTATGCATTCTCACGGCTATGGGAGGAGCGCGCACGACTCTGGCAGAATCGGATCGCGGCGCCACGATGGTAATATGCGACACGTACCTGCGTTAATTTGACAGGCCTACATCTTAATTGGTCTAGCATTTGCGCGATTCCATTTGGCGAGTCTCTCGCGTGCCACTTAATTGTGTAGAATTACAGAAAACGTTGTGCCGCGAAAAATCTAACGAGCCAAGGGCCCGAGCAGAAAGATCGTCGCAAGTGTTTACGAATCCGTAGTAAGACGCAAGTCGATGTCGGACGTCAACACGCCAAGAATTGTCGTGGACGTATGTCGCACACGGGAAAAAAATGAACTTCCTTGAATTAAACGGCAACATCACGGGTTGCCACAAACATAAATAATTCATTCAATTGTATTTGCTATGGATTTTAATTTTAAGCATTGAACTACATAAATGTCCGGATTATGTTTTCCATTCACTAATACCGATGTTTCAACGGTTCTATTTAAATTACTTGTCCGTGCATTGATCGCATCGTAAGGCGACATACGTCTGCGACAATACTTCGTGCGTTGCCCTCGGACAGCGTCTCAAGTCTTACGACAGAATCGTAAGCGGTTACGACAATCTTTCTGCTCAGGCCCTAAGGGTCAGAGCACAAAGCGACGCAATAGCTTTACGGCAAGACGTAAGCCGTAAACGTAGATAGACGTTTGGCGTACATGTAACGTGGTACGTAATTGGAAGTACAACATATGTCAAAGCTCGTGCGCTATCTACGTTTATGACTTACGTCTTGCCGTAAGCTATTACATCTCTTTGTGCTCTGACCATAGACACAGTAAGAATAGATCGCGCGTTCCCTACCATGTTGAGAGCATGTATGTACAAGCTTTAGAACGAGATAGCTGACAGTCGAGCGGTCGCCTCGTCTTTGTCTAATAAACAGTTGGGGGGTAACGGAAGAGTAAGGGGAACGATAGAGAGCGACAGAGGGAGGGCGACCGCTCGAAGTATATTGTCTCTTTCTAAAGTTCGTACACCGCTTCGGCCAAGCGCGCAGTCTATGTATTATACGTCTATGGCTCCGACCCTAAGAAAAAGGGACGATTACACCCGTACTTGATTAAAATTTCGCGTCTCTTCGGAGCAAAGTTGCATCAGTTTCGAAGCGCATTAGCAAATTGGGCAAATCTAATATTACGAGAAATCCATGTCTCTGCGGATCGAAATAAACCGGGCGTTCGGTCGCAGAAACCACTCTGCCGCACCGGCCGTGAATGTCGATAATTTCTCGCGTAATTGTCGCCGGTCGGGGGCGACGACTCGCTTTTGCCGGGTAAACGCGATCGATGGGAACCTTCGGGATTGAGATACGCACGAGAAAGAGAGATGTCAGGAGCGAGGTCGTTGCTGGACGGGAATATCATTTATTCGCGCCCGCGAGACCGATAAGTCGCTCCAGTCGCGTTCGTGGGGAAATATGTATTATAATATGTAATATAATATGTCTGTACTCTGGGCACTTAATTCGGGGGACGTCTCAGAGATGGATTCGGATTCGTAATCTTTTTCTCCTTAGCGAAACTCGATAAAAACGCCATTACACGGCAAAAGCGCCGCGTTATTTCAGGCGAGCGATAGCAAGAAATTTTCCGTGAAACTTTCCACGATTTGCGCCATAAATCTTAGCCGGAATAACCTGTTTGGATTTAATAATGTTGATCTTTTCTTTCACCCCGCACCCCCTCCGCCCGATTGCTTAGTCCCTTTAAATCCTGTGTTATTTTAGTGACGCGAGCGTTATTAAAGCTAATTTCTCGTCGATACTACGGCGTCGATCGACAACGCGCCGTTTGTTGTGGAACTCGCACTTGGCAGTGCTCCTTTTCTAACGTCAATACTCGAGAGTTCGGTTATCGATCGCATTTAATACCTGACGTTCGATTCTGTCGGGATTGCTAATTAGTTCAATTAAATTAATAACCCACTGGCGCGGCGAGGCGAACCGACGCGGAGAAATTGCAATTTTTGCAATCACATTTTTTATTCCGAGTTAACTGGATCTGTCGATTCGCTCGTTAATTGCAGTCGATTTTTCCTTAACGAAGGCTCGACTGAGTCCCATCTTTTTTTCAGAGCGTTTTTCCAGCGTCGCGCTCCCGAGAGGCGCCGCATAGAATTTAAACGTGAAATACAAGCGTCGCGCGATGGCGTCTCGAGATATCAAATGCGACACGTGGAAGTGCGTGTATTTTTCCGAGCACGCTCTCCCATCGTTTCCCGTTCCTTTTCTACACCCTCGTTACATTGTAATTTTATATTCTTAGAACTCGGCGCGCTTTGGACTGTCGACGATCCTCGATTTTCGTGTCCTCGCGCGGACCCGACGTCGCTATTGACTGGTTCGACGAGATACGCGATACTTCCGAGAGGAGATCCCGTCGAAGAGTACCGTTATTCGCGTGAGCATCGGACGAGTTAATGAGTCGACGAGAATCGAGTTACAATCGTTGCCAGTTAAATTAAACTAAAGCGCGTATTTTAATTATTGTCAGGACTCTCTCTCTCCCTCTTTTTTTTTTGCGAAAATCGTTATCAAATGCATTAGGAAATTTCTCCCGATTTTTCGGTGTCGAAAATTCAGGCCGGAGATGATACAAACGTTCAGTTGACTCGAAATTGCTCGGAGTACCGCTGCCGAGTTACCCATTTTACCTTGGAGCAACTCATTAATCCAACGGGCTCGAGCAGGTTTTGTTCGCTCGGGTAGTTTTTACTTGTACGTCAATTACCTCGGTGTGCAGAGGCAAAGGTACGCCAATCGAATCTATGCAAAATTGTACGGGGCGCTCTTTGGTAGGTACTGTGTACGAGTTATTCAATATCGTTAAATTTATTGACCGAAGGGAGGGAGCGAGCAGAAGAGAGAGAGAGAGAGAGAGAGAGAGAGAGAACAGCGCGGAAAAATTAATCGGCGAAATGTTGAGTCGGATACGAGAAAGAGTCTTTGTTTCGACGTTTCGGATTACAGAACGGTGGCCTTCGGAAAAGGAATTAGAAACTTTGATGGAAACGTGATTGGATAGAGAGGAAAAAAAGTCCGTACGAGCATCGATCGGCCGTGTAAAGTTGTTTAGGCCACTGTCAATCGCCGCTGCTTGACAGTTTTCTTTTTCTTCTAAGCTGATCAAATTGGATCAACCGCGTGTGTGTGTGCGTGCGTGCGTGCGTGCGTGCGTGCGTGCGTGTGTGTGTGTGTGTGTGTGTGTGTGTGTGTGTGTGTGTGTGTGTGTGTGTGTGTATGACGTGTGCCAGTGACACGCGAGCCGATAAACAAACCGCTACGACGCTTCTGCTGTAACAAGCTCGCCGAATGACTAATATACACGATCGATATATAGTATACAATATATATCATACATGTATTACTCCTATTTCTGCGAATGTTACAGTTTTGACACGGGAGATTATCGGGGAAATGCTTTCGCCCAGCGTCACAGAATTTATCTTGGCAGTAAATAATATAAAATAACGTGCATTGAAATCCGGCGGCCGCGTGACTATAGATTTTCTTTCGCTGTGGGCATTTTTCTACAGACGTCGATCGTTATCGCGATCTTTAACGTAGAAGAAGCTGCGACGTGACATTGAAACGTGGCGATATTATCAATGCGCAACTATCTTTTGGTTGTCAGGCACAGAGTATCGCGTCGGCTCATCTATTCGTGGAAGGCTCGGGTTTGCAAGTGGTGCTCGGTATCGCAGCGTAGACTTATTTTCATATTGTTGCCAAGGACAAGATGAAATAATAGAAATAACAAGTGACGTAACAGTAACAAGTAAACAACTGACGGTCGAATTTACACCGATTGCCTCGTTAATGAAAATCGAGGTCGTCGCTTTCGGTTGCGCCCGAGAAATTTAGCGGCGGAAAGATAAAATATTTCTCTTCTCCCTCTGCGGAAGGTCTAACAAAAGTTTTCTCGTCATTGCAGACCGACGCAAAACTATGTCAACATCAAGAGCAGTAGCCCGGTATCTCCGAGGACGATAGGAACGGGAGCGACGTACGTGCAGGGCGGCGCGGCCGCGTCGTCCGCGGCGGCGGCAGCTGCGGCTGCCGCCGCGACCGCGGGCGGCTCCGCCGTCGCTGCCGGTGGAGTTACCGCGACGAGTAGCAGCGGTCTGCTCGGCGTTTCGAACGTTCTATCTTCTGCGACGGGTGGTGGCAGCGTTGGCGGTGGCGGCGGCGGCGGCGTTGGCGGTGGCGGCGGCGGTGGCGGCGGCGGGGTC
>NW_011967197.1:825182-874597 GCF_000949405.1 Vollenhovia emeryi
TGTCGGCGGCGGTGGCAGTGGCGGCGGCGGTGGTGGTGTCGGAAGCGGCGGCGGTGGCGGCAACAGTAACAGCGGCAGCGGCAACGGCAGCAGCGGCGGCGGCGGCGGTGGTGGTAGCGGCGGCGGCGGCAGCGGCAGCGGTGGCAGTGGCAGTGGTGGTGCTGGGGGTGCCACTTCTTATGTCACCGTGCCGATGCTCCGTTACATTCATTCCTATCCGCCGACCTCGACGCCAGCGGTGGCAGCGGTGGTCACCACCGCACCGTCGCTGGCTGCACCCGTGCCTGTGCCCGTGCCTGTGCCCGTACCTGCACCCGCTTCCGCACCACCTCTCAGTCAACCTACTGTCATCGCCAGTCAAACGCCGCCGCCGCCACACACCGGGACTGCCTACGCCGCGAGAGACGCGTATCGTGCCGGCACTACGAACGTAGGTATTTCCATGGCGCGAACCACGTGTACATAGGCGCGGACGCGCCTCCTCGCCACCTTTTCCCCGGGCTCTATCTACGCTCGGAGTCCCCGATATGACGCCGCGATGCGTCGAGCGGTCACGGTCATGCAAACACGCCCGAGAGCAACAAGGATTCTCTTTTCTCCCTTTTTTCCTCCCGATGGACGTTGCACTCGGTTTGCGACACAGCAGCCGGCCGTTGAAATATATTACGCTCGAAAAGATTAAGAGATTGCGTCTTTCAGTGCCTGTGTGTTATCTATCGAGATAACACACACGAATTGAAAGTTCAATATTAAGCTGAATCGCTAGCGGCGAACAAGAGCCACGTCACTTTCGATTCTTCTTTCTAGACTTTATTTTTGGATGTATTACAATTATATTTTTAGTCTTCCCTCTTGCGATTGGTTTTTGCGATAATTTAAGACCGCCGCTGACCCGAATAATCCTTCTCTGCGATATTCAGATAGAACACATTTTTATTTTCCTTATATTTTTTTATTACTTAAACGGGCAAGACAAGAATTTCCGGGCAATTTGTTCGATATATCGCAATTGCCGTGAAAATTTTATTTCATATTCAGTTAGTTGTTGGTATTGGAATCAATTTAGTACGGGAGTAACGAGATAGAAATCAATATTAGTTCGTAACATCAGACGCTAAACTAATTGGGACACGCATCGCGCAACGCAATCGCACGCATGGCCATATCGGTCGATCCCGTCCTTGACTTTCACCGATTATCGGCCCTCTTCCTTTTTTCCCTCTCTTTTAACAATACGATCCGCGCGTCTGACGGTCGGCAGTTTTAAGTACAGCGTGTTAGTGGAGAATTGCTCAACCAAAGTTATTCTTGCGATAAAATTGAGAACACGCGTATGCGTATCTATACATACAATCGAAATTAGATATGGCGATCGGGATAAAATTAGAAATCAAATGTAAAATGAAACATTCAGCGAGGTATTTCGCGTAAATAACAATTCGGTTACGGTATGTTCTTATTTCTGAAGAAGTCGAATCTACGAAAAAGGCATTGCTCTCAAAATTTTCGGCGATTCAAGAGTATTTCAGAACGCCTGTACTTTGTTATGTTACACTTAATTTTTGCGGTAATTCCAAGTCAAGTTAAATTCACTGCATAACGCAGTTCTAGCAAACATTATCGCATTTAGCTTGTAGCATGATGCGAGTGGGCGGGAGAAAGTTAAAGTCGCCTACTCAGGCCACACGTACACACGCGCCGTGCACATGTACGCGAGGGCACAATCGCATCTTATTTTCCTTGTTTCTTACGTGTATTTCGAGTCGGTTATTTTGCCGCTGCAACTTACAGAGCAGTTTCTTGAGAATCATTATGATGCCGGTCGAAACTACCAAGTTCATAGTACAAACTTGTCTACGCGAACCGACCGGAACGGACTATGACGAGCGAATGAACCAGCGTGGTAACGCAAAACTACCGGCAGAAGTAAAGGAGGGGAGGAAGTTGGAACAGATGATTGCGATAGACAGAGCGTAGGGGACAGAGGAGCGGTCGCGTGGTATATCGGTACCGTGTGTTTTCTTGAACCGGGTCATCGATTTTTCTGAAATAGTTTCCCCGGCGAGAAGGTTAGAGAGACGCGCGAGATAAATTGAACCTCTGGCAAAGAATGAGCGAAACGACGATGAAAGGGGGTAGAGACTGTATAGAGAGAGAGAGAGAGAGAGAGAGAGAGGGGGGGGGTGATGGGGAAGAAAGGGAGAACATAGAAGTAGACTTTTCACCGTGGTGCTTTCTTTTCAGGTGAACGAGAGACTCGCCATCAACGTGAGCAACAGCCCCCTGTCGCAAGTTGGTGGGGTTGGCGTCGGGGTAGTGCCCGCGGCGGAGTACAGCGGCATGGGAGCCGGCGGCAGAGGCGATCGGCAGAGGATATCCCTCTTGCCGCCTATCGGCCCCTCGGTGACGTCCATACCATCGCCCGCTGCCGCCGCCGCATCGGATTACCAGCAACATGCGGCGGCGGCGGTGAGGAACCCGCCACGAGTAGGCCCCATACCCGTCCAGCCTGATCAGTATTGCAGTCGCACCCCCGTCGACATGTCCAGTCTGGAAGCACCACCCTTTAAGAAGATCCGTTTGGGACAGCATCAGCAGATCCAGCAGTTGCAATCCCAGCCTCAGCCGCGCTGCCTGTCGCCCGCGGACCCATGCGGGGGCAAGCAGGAGCAACAGCAACAACATGTCGTGCAGTTGCAACAGCCACTTAGGATAGACACCAGGGTGGGTACGACGGGCAGATTGCTCGATAATCGAACGATTAGTCTGTACGACCGAGAGAGGCCTAGCTAACAGTTGCCAATGTATTTGGGCGGTATTTATTACCAGTGATAAAAATGAGGTGATTTTTATATTATCGGCAATACAAAATTACATTTTAGGTTCGGGACTATCTCATGTTTGCTTAATATCGTTCGTTTATAGTGTTGAAAATCAAAACAATGGAATAATAGTATTAATTTTCGCGAAATTGTATTAAATAAATAAATCAGATTGCAGTTAATCATATTTATAGCTATGAGTATGGGATGTAATTGAGATTAATTTACGTTCTCCGAGAATAATTGTATATAAATATAAATAAATTAATGTATGTAACTAAATATAGAGTGATTTATTATGCATATCAATACTTTAGATTAACTGCATATTGACTAAACAAATAAATGATAAACATAGATTGGTTATACGAAAAGCAATGAAACGAAACGTTGGGCGGCAATATGATATGACGAATTTTTGCTAGGAGCAGCCTGCCGTAGGTGCGTACACGCCACAAACGGAAGCCATTTCGCCTACGCTTCCAGAGCCGAATACGCAGGAGGATACACAATATAGAAGTACCAAGGATGATCTCTTGCAACAAATTGGTAAAGTTGACAGAGAGATTGCCAAGAGGGAGAATCAATTGAACATGTTGCGGAAGAGATTAAAAGAATTGGAGGAAACGGCGAATAAGCCTCTGGAAGTGAAGGACCCTGAGGAACAGTCACAGCAACCAAAGCATCAATCGATGGCGCAAAAGGTCTACGCTGAGAATAGGGTAAATTATGTAAATAATAATTGTGTATTTTTACGTGTCAAACGCTACTCGAATCAAACTTGGATTACCGCATGTGTCTTTTTCTTCACTTATATTTGTATCATCAAAATATTGGATTTTAATATTTGAATCACGTAGGAACATTAAGATAATTAATGCACTGTATTCTAATTCGGCATATTTTTTTTATTAACAGAGAAAGGCAGAAGAAGCTCATAGACTCTTAGAAAGACTGGGCCCCAAAGTAGAACTACCTTTGTACAATCAACCGTCAGATACAAGCGTATACCAAGAGAATCGTACACGGCATCACACGTGTATGCGAGCCAGACTCATGTCTAGGCTCCGGAGAGAGCACGCCGAGCGCGCGTCTCTCCATCGGCAGCAGTCGCAAACGTACGCCATTTTGGTTCAAGAGTGGCATCGTAAGGTAGAGCGATTGGAGTCAACGCAGAAGAGGAAATCGAAGGAGACGAAGAATCGCGAGTTCTTCGAGAAGGTATTTCCTGAATTGCGAAAGCAGAGGGAAGACAAAGAGCGTTTTAACAGAGTTGGTGCTCGCATTAAGAGTGAAGCTGATCTTGAAGAGATAATGGACGGTCTACAAGAACAAGAGGTATGAATCCGTTGGAAACAGGTACAGTATATTACACATACAGGGTAGGCAAATTTTAATCTTCGCACCCCGATTTCTCGAAAAGGAAGCCAAATCGCAAAGAACTTTGCAGACAAAAATTGTAGGGGTCAATGGGAGACTATCAAACGGTGACTTTGATCTTGACCTTGTGGTCAAATTCCAAGGTGGTCACCTTTAATTTTTTTATTGGAACCCCCTATTGTTTATTATACTACCTTATTCTACTAAGTAATATGACCAACTTTTATCTGAAACATTTTTTGATTTGCCTAATACTTTTTGAGATATTCAAGAGAAAATTGATAACTTTTTCAATATTTACCTTATGATAATTGGAGCACTATTGCAACAGCACATTCCTGAGACCAAATCAAATAAAAAAGCCTTGTACTACTTTTCCCTCCGACAAACAGTTATCGAGATATCATAAGCTAAATATTGAGAAAGTTATCAGCTTTCTCTTGAATATCTCCAAAAGTATTAGGCAAATAAAAAAATGTTTCAGACAAAAGTTGTTCATATTACTTAGTAGAATAAGGTAGTATAATAAATAATAGAGGGTTTCATTTAAAAAATTAAAGGTGATCTTCAAATGACCTTGAAATTTGACCATAAGGTAAAAATCAAAGTCCCTCTTTGACTCCTACAACTGTTGTCTACACAGTTTTTTTTGCGATTTTGCTCCCTTTTCGAGAAATCGGGGTGCGAAGATTAAAATATGGCCTATCCTGTATGTTATACGAGTGTGATATGCGTTTGTAACGAGACGAGCGACATGATGCATTCCAAAAGAGAGAGGACAAAAAATATGATGAAGATAAAAAGATGGTATAGGGAGAAGTAATAGAAAGGCACGTTACTAAATAATATTAATATTTGATAAACATTCTGCGACAATTTAAATATAATATAGAATAAAATGTATTTAGAAAATTGAATTAATACTAGTTTTGAGTTTTTCTTAATTTTCATATATAATTTTTGTTGTAATTTATTTTTATCTCAGTTATTATTGATTAATTACTAAGAGCGAAATAGTATACAAAGTTAAGTTAACAGTTAAAGTAAAACTTGCACATGTTAAAGGTAAATTTTTGTTGTATCAAATTTCTTGATATTTACACCGAAATGTAAAGAGTTTGTGATTATATTCTAGATTCAGTGAAAATTAGATACAGTATTTTTTTATGGGTCTCGTCTTTTTCTTCATTTTTCCAAGAGCAATTCTGTGAAAGCGCCACATCAAAGGATTAAAGAGAGTTTGTTGATTATAAGTAAAGGATGGTAACTGACAGTTTCTTCCTATCTTTAGACATTTGTTTTCTCTCTTGGTCTTCTCGTGTATGCTGACCAGGGAAAGGATGGCAAACTGGATAAATGGATGGAGATGATTGGAAGTTACCATCGGACTAATAGATGCGCGGGATAATAAAGTTTTAATTGATTCAGATTCATGATTCTCAGTAGGTTTTTTAAAATAAAATATCACTCTGCAATTCACGAGATATTGCATTCATCTAGTTTCTTTTACAAAATGTTTTGATTAATATCTCATGAGTAATTAGTGTTTCACTTAATAATTTTTTTTTAAAAAGCATTGTGTTCTTTATTTCTGTTTTTCTTACGTTCTCTTTTTTATTAATGTTTGCTAGACAAATTCTTATTATGATACTTCATGGAAGACATTTAATTTGTACTGATTCCTCAGGAAGAAACATTGCAAGATTTAAAAAATTCCATTATAACTCGTCAGGTTAGTAACGTGCACTTGCTCACTTCACCCTTATCTCATACCATACACTAGTTATGGACCGTATGCTATTGCATATTACTTACAAAAAATGCATGAGTCGGTATATTAAAATTACGCCAACTTAATGTAACAAACACGGAGAGAAAGACATTGGACACATAATTATTGCTAAAATCGTGATAGTTTGGTATATATTATTTGTATATAAGTCTTAGTAGTTATATACAAAGATAATAAAATCTACGTTTTATTTTAAGTAAAACATTTACATATATTACTACATGTTTTATCAATATACAACCAATTTATTTTAATAAAATGCTATTAAAAACCATCCAAGGCTCAATTAAAAAGGTAATGAGGTAGTATACTGATAAACCATATTAGGTAATTATGTTACAAAGATATAATTGGTATATTGAAAATGGTGTTATCTTTGACAGATGGAGGATAAGAAGATGCGTTCGTATGCAGTCATACCGCCTCTGTTGTTGGACACGAAGCAACGAAGGATCGCGTTTCAAAATCGGAATGGATTGCTCCAACCGGAGGAATTAGAAGCTCTTCACAGTGAACGTAAATTAATCAACGTGTGGAGTGCGGTAGAGCACGAATTGTTCAAGGAGAAATACCTTCAGCATCCTAAGAATTATGGAGTGATAGCTCAATCGTTAGAACATAAGTCCGTTCCAGATTGTGTACATCACTACTACCTCACTAAAAAAGCAGAAAATTATAAACAGCTTCTACGAAAATCGCGTCAACGGACGCGTAGCTCTCGGAATAATCCGAATAATAAAGTAAGTGTGATATTAATCATCCGTAAATACATAAATTCGCGTCAATAAGTTTGTGCAATTTTATCACCTATATTATATTAATACATTTAAAAAAGTTGTTAATGTAGTTATTTGTACTCGCGTGCGTATAATTGAAACATTTACCGTGTTTGTACTGTATACAATCACGTGGCACGTTCAACATAAAAATTAGAATTAAAAATACTCGATAATATCATGCGAGATAAATATTTCTGTAATTGTTTCAGGTAAATAATACAAGCTCGACTATCGGACCTATAGATATTTTAACAACAGGCGTAACGACAAGGTTACAGCGCGAGCAGCAACAGAAGACTCAGGAAAATCCTCAGAATAGTTCGGCAACGGCTGCGTCTACAACGAGCACCACTGTCACATCGAGCGTATCGTCAACAACTGTTGCGACTACGACTGTAACGACGGCGACGTCTTCTTTGAGCTCGATGTCGTCGGGCGTTAGCGTAACGACGGATTCCGTAACGGCATCAACGACAACGACAACGACATCTGTCCTGAATACCAGCACGACGTCGAGTATCTCGGCGACGTCGACGACGTCCAGCGCGAAAGATTCCAGGGATACGAGCAAGGAGAACAAAGAGAACAAAATCGACTCGAAAGACTCTCATTTCATAAAGGTAGAGATAAAAGAGGAGCCGCAATCGGACACGGCGTCGGGGAAGGACATTAAAGTAATGTACGTGTGGCTTTTCTTAGTATATTTTTTTTTACACTTTAAGTTTCGTTGTACGTAATTTAAGTACGTACTTAAAAGTTACGTATATAATTAATTAATTATGCGACTATTAGATTTCAAAATTGCCGTAATGGCACATAGAATATATTAGAGCACGATAGAACGTATTTGAATGTGTATGAATACGTCGGCTGAATATTGTCACGTGCGTATCGTATCTTTTATCTTTTATTCTTTTTTTATTTCCTCAAGCGTTCGCAGCGCGATATTAATCATTTTCGATACGCGGGTAAGAAATAAAAAAATTTGCGCGGCTCATTTTGTGTGAAACGCGCATACCAATTGGTCCCGATTCTGATCTATATAAAAGCGTGTACGCGGACTGATTGAATGAACCGTATCCATCGGCCGGAAGATATTCATTCTGCAAACATACCCCACTCCAACGAACCAATCTCAATATTGTCCACGGTGGGAGAGGCGACCCGCGAATACCCATTTAACGATTACAATACGTCGCTCGGCGGCGCACGGATATTACAAAAGCGCGCGCAAAAAGGAGCTTAATCTGCTTTTTTTTTCGGCGACGCTATACTAATAGAGATAAGTTTCACTTATCGACGGTGATCGCGCGATAGCCGGGCGGAGGAGCAAGTCGTTGAAGGGCGGAAAACGGTTTCGGGGGTGACAGGGATACGCCAGGAGTGAGGCAGATGCGACGGTGGTGGCAGCCTGAGAAGGGTGGGTGAGGAGGGGAGATCAATTATTAGCAGATTGTAATGCTAATCAATGGTTACCGGTTAGTGGATTATGTTTACGTAGGCTCTCATCACCGTAATTGACTCGATCGTTGGAAATGTGATTCTGCCCAATGCGAATGACGAGTGTCGAATTCCCTGCTGCTTCTTAAGCCACATATGCGCGCGATCAGCAAAATTTTATCGAGGAAAATATTTTTTTATCACGGCGAGACCTCGCGTTTCATTTTTGTGAAAAGTAGAAATACGATTGAAACGGGATGTTCAATGGATTGTCGTTTCACACGAGCGCGCGCAAAGTTTACATTTATATCCCGTGCGGCTTGTGTTTGTTTAAGCAAATTCAATTTATGTGCGTCGATATTGTTACAGAATGGAAGGGAAAAGCGCGCTGTCATCGTCCGCGTCTTCATTGAACAACGCGACGAACGTTTCGACCATTCAGTCCGATTTCAAGGAATCCAGTAAAAAGAAGCCGAGTTGCAGGGACACGAGCGGTGGTGCTAACGTGGCAGCTAGTGGTAGAATAAAAGACAAGAAGAAGGAGAATCACACTCCTATGGAGACCAGTGACGAGGAGGCGCCGTCGATCGACGTCATCGGTAAGTTTAGAGCTAATTGATATTTTTGTATCTTTGTTTGACGTTAATTGTTCCTCGAGCTGGAGTCTTAATCCAGGCTTGTCCGTTTCTACATGTCTTTTCCAAACACCTACATTAATACGCGATTACAATTTACTCACTATATCTCATACATAAATGCATTAAGAATTGGACTGACAACGTTGAAATATTGAAATTATTCGATCGACTTCGACCATTTATCGAAATTATCCCGTGTATCTTCAAAGGTTAATTTAATATATATCCGAAATAATATATCTTTAATTATCACGTTCATTCCATTATTGATATACTTCCGGAAAAGCATTTATCTCATTATGTCGCTTTCGTGATGGAAGCGGTAGGATATTTAATAATATATTTTCTCGTCTCGGTGGTTTATTTTTGTGAATTTAAAGAATAGTTTCCGATATATTGCATTAGCATTATTAGACTGTACGCTGAAATTCAGAGAATCGACGTATATACATTATTGAAACGTGTAACTTGCCTTTAGCAGACTTGAATTTTTTTTTACATAAGACTAATGAAATATAGCACTAACGTTTGACTTACGTTTAATTTGAAATTTAAACGTTGAGATACAGTTTGTATACGAGCAGTTTTTTTTTCTTTTTACATAGAGAAACTAGCGTTCCCATTTATTTGTCGCCTATAGCTTTTCTCACAATTAAACTGTTATATGTATTGAAGATTTGATTACGTCACTACGTAACTTCACATCGTAGACTTCTATTTTTTTTTTGTGCAACTTGGTACACGAAATGCGTACCAAAACGTTGATGTATATAACATTGAGATACGTAACGACAAAGAATACACATAAAGAGAGAAACGCGATTAAGTGCTATCTATTATAAACATAAATTAGTAGTTATATAAATCTCCGTCAGTACGTGAGCCTGTTTATCTTTAATGATTTATACATTTCTGAACGCAAGGACGCTTTAATTTTGAACATGATGTTCTACAGTAGTTCGATTTGATTTCCATTCTATCTCATTTGCAATTAAATATCCGACACACGGGCGAATATCGATAGGTACTTTGCGTTCCGTCCGTAAAGTGTCTCTTCTCTTGTTCTCGAGCGGGGAATCTCTTGTTCGCATTCCACGGGCGTTGGTTCGTTGGGAACGTTGGAAACTGACGAAGGAGGAATCTGAAAGCATTAGAATTGCACATTAGGACAAAGTATTGCTTCCTTTCGTCGCTCGAGGGCTAGAGAGTTGGCGGTGCTACCTCAATACATACCTAGCCAGAAAGGGAGGAAGAGAGTGTCTTTTCGTTTCACGGAGCATCCTGGGTGGACGACGCGTCCGCGTCACGACTGGACGCATTCGCTCCATCCGCGGCGCCTTGCCTCTCCTCGTCATTCGCGTGGCAGAGTTTCCGATGCTTGTGCACGAAGTAGTAACTGGGGAACTTGCAGCCGCAGATCTTGCAGGGATAGTACTGCACGTTTAGGTCCAGCAATCTGACCTCCCGTCTGCTTCCGCGCGCGGCATCCTGCCGCGGCCCGTGACTAACGCTATCCCTGCTATCCCTGCTGTCCCTGCCGCCCCCGCCGTCGTCGCCGCCGCCAGCAGTCGTCTCGTTGATCCTCGTCGGCAACAAGTGCCGCTTGGCGTGCTTCCTGTAGCAGTACTGCGACTTGAAGGTGTGCTTGCAGTAGTCGCAGGTGTAGCAGCCGCCGTTGTTGCTGTTGTTGCTGCCGTCGTTGCTCGAGTCGTTGTTGGGGCTGCGCGCCTGGCCACCTCCTCGCGTCGTCGCCGGTCCGCCGTTCTCGTCATTCTCGCTCGACGGATCCTCGCCCTCCGTCAGCTGGCAGTTCCTCGGCGGACGTGTCGGCGGCACGTGCGGTCCGTGCGACGTCGCCGACGAATAATTCTCGTTCAAGACACGGTGAAAGCGCACCGGTCCGTCGCAGCACGCGATGTCGTACACCACGGAAAAGACGGTGCTCGTGGTGGAGGCCTCCTTCGCGCCCGAGATTCGGGCCCGGCGACGTGACGAGCGCGCTCGGTCGTGCTCCGACATCGCGGACGTGTCCCCGTTATCGTTGCTGTCGCTGCCGCGATTGCGACTCGACGCTCTGTCGGCGGGCGTTGTGGCGCACGGTTTGCGCGGCTGATCGTTGGACAATCTAGCGGAACGATCCTCGGCCTCTTCTCCCCGTAGAGCCTCGCGGTCCGCCGATCTGTCGCTGTTGCGATGCACGGGCGAGTGCGTCCGCGACACGGAGGACGGGGCCGGCGAGACCGAGCGCGACGGCGAGGGTGCCCTCGTCGCGGGACTCGCCGTGCTGCTCGTCACGGCGAACGCGGTGAACGCGGCCGCGGCCGCGGCCACGAACGGCAGAGTGGACACGGTAGACACGATCTCCGGGGTTCTCGATCTGCTGGGGTTCAGTCTTGGCCGTTTGTGGCGCGCCGTGCTCGGCGAGGACTGCGGCGACTTGGACACTTCGCCGGCGCTGCGAAAATTCACACGATTTTCTATTAATATGAGGATCTTCGAGCAGTTCTAATTGTTGAAAACGAATTACTCTTACTATCATTACGGGTGCCTCATTAGCATTTCAGTCATATAGATGTTATTTCTCGACGCATTTGTGAATCTCACGCACCCAATGTGTGCTACTACTTTCTAAGTGATTTAAGCTTACAATTAATTTTCACCCGGCAAGGAATGCCTTCTAATTTTTCCCGGTTTCAAAAGAACGTCAACGTTGGTAGAAATTGAACTCTTGTTTCACAAGTAACTGAAACGTTTTCATTCTCTTTTCCGAACAAATAAGAATTTTCTTTTTACTGTAGTATGCTGCCTTAGCTGAATGAAAATCCCGATTGGATTAATCTCATTACTGCCAAGGGTGGTCTTCCATGAGATGTCTAGCGTGTGAAAGAGATATAACTTCCGATTTATCTTTAACACCGGGACAAGGCCGCGCGAAAGAATCTAATTCGCACATTGCGAACCTATAATGCGCGCACTGCTCCTGCTTCTCTCTCGCCGCGACGACGCTGATCCCGGGTGGCACGCTCGGTTGCATCAAGGGCTGCATCGACGGCGGCAGATGCGACATGGCGGTCGGTGCCGGCGCGGCCGGTGGATACGCGAGCGGGGTCGTCGGGGGCCAACAGAGCGGTGGGCCCACCACCAGTCTGCTCGGTATAGGCCGCAGGATGCTGCCGGCGGTCCCCGCCGGCGACCCGGTCGTCGTCGACGCGGACGTCGGCATCGGCGGCGTCGGCAAGGGCGGCGGTGCCCGCAGCCTCAGCAGGGCGGCCCTGCACTGCTCCAGCGCACCCGGCATGTGCAACAAATGCGTCGCCAGCAGCACGCTGTAAACGTTGTCGAGCGTCACCTCCAACCGGCCGGTGTACATATAGTTGAGCAGTGGCGCGAACGCCTCTCCACCTAGGTCAGATCGGGGATACGTTAAGTGCGAGTCGTGCATACCGTTCTTTTGCCTTCCATTTGTCTGCCGAAGTAACACGAAAGCCTAGCGACACACATACACACACACACGCGTAGTTTTCTAGTTGAAGGATTTAGCCCGTTAGGTATGCGCACGGTTTTCTACTTGAACATTAGTCGCGTTGGTAGATATTCTGTTTACAACTGGGTTTATGAGCGGTAAATTAAATGTGCTACAGATCGCTTTCGGAGGCGTGAATTTTATTGATGTAAGTGTGTCCGACGAGTCGAATTGGTTTATCGGAGAACATTCGCGATACGTGGGATACGCTTTTGTTTGCAAACACTACAAAAATGGACTTATGCCACTTGTGAACCAGGCGATTCAATTATTGGATTGGATTGGATTGAATTGGGTAACTATTGGAAAATCCCAATGAGAGATTGAAAGTAACAATGGCACACTGCGCGACCGCTGAAAGTTTGTTAATTATTCCCGTCTCGCTGTTGGCTTATTGTAATTATTCGAAAGTAGTTCTGAAAACGTCATATTTTGTTGCGTCACAACAAAGAGCCGGGAAAAGAGTAGAAAATATTTATACCAACAGATAATCCTTCGGGCATTTAAATTTTAAACACTTTGACAAAGAGATGTGATCAAACACTCTATAAATTTACTTCAAATACATTTCTTTTCGCATCTAGAGCTTACGAATAGATCGAGACAGGGTAATGTCATCTAAAGTTTTCTATTGTCGAGCTTTGTCCGGGAACAAGAACAATCGATACATTACTGGTGATTTTGAACTCGTGATCTATATTTACCGATGGACGAGACCGACACGGAGGTGACCGGTCGCTGCGATTGTCCGTTGGTCGCCGTGACGGCAACGGTCGCGCAGGCAGGGTCGAAGGGCGAGCTGATCGACGACGTCGCCGTCGTCGTCGTCGCGCTCGCAAGCAGGGCCTTCAGGTATCCACTATGAGCCGCGAGCACACCCTTGTGCGCGACAAACTGGTGCTCGCCCTCGTTACCGACTCGCACCACCGTGTCGGGTGGCGAGAACGTGTCCTGTAGACAGGGGTAGCTGGTCCCGGTGGCACCGCCACCGAACCACGCTCTGTACAAGCCATACATCGTTGAACCTTTCGTGGCTCCGATCCACTTGTCCACCGGCGTAGACCCTTCGGCGAGAATCCTTTCAACTCGGCCTCTTCACGGACGTTCAAGTCGACGCGTCTTAACGTCGCGCGTGGCGCGGGGAGGGATTGCAAACGAATAAGAGCTTCGCGCTCGGGACGCGGTGATAAGTGATCGAGATCGACGCCATCGTTATTCTCACGCAACATCCACAGGTCGGAGCTTCCTTACGTACCCCCTCGCGCGATCTCCGGTAACTTAGGTCCGTTCGTTTCTCAGATCGAATCTCTCGGCAGTCGCGTCGCGACGATCCGAGAGTCACCGGCTGATCTCTCGCGCGAGATCGGTGCGTATACAGGTCGACGAAGGTACCACGCTCTTGGATTCGATGCGGTACCGCTTTCGCGAACGCTCCCGACGCGGGCCGATCTCGCGGCTCTTCGTGATTTGAACGCCGGAACGCCGGCTGGCAGGCGCACCATCGTCGCACTGTTTATCAGCTGCGCGTAGACGCGCTTGGCTTTTTCGAGCCGAGCTTCTACCACCTACACCGCGCCGCGTAGGGTTGGCTCTACCCCCTTCGCAGCGGCCGAGAACCGCCCCCAACGAGCGCAGATTGGCGGCGTACGTCGCGATCGTGGCCGAGTTGCACCTGCGCCCGGAGGATCAGTCTTCTCTATCGCGATGCCACAGGATGCGCTCCTGATCGTGCCCTCGTTTCACGCACGATACACGAGAGATGCGAAGAATTCGTAGACACGTAGGAAGATCCTCGCGACTCGTTAGAAGGGATGACGATAATCTTTCGCGATTAAGCGCCGCCACGCAACTAATTCCCTAACGGGAGCAAAGAGTTAGATAACAATTGTGCAGATCAATTGCCGACCCTCTCGCCCTCCGTGCATGCTCGAGACTTTTTGCATCAAGTGTGAACAAGACCTGACGCTCTACGATCTGCAACGGCGCGCAAAGACACCGCGGCACGGTGTAAAACACTCGTTATCGCGAGCGATACGAACGCGTGTATTCAGGGTGCAATCATGCCATTGTGTCACGCTACATTGTAATTACGGGACTCGGGATAATAACGCGTTAATTCTACACGTTGGAAATCATACGGGAATCTTGGAACTATGGATGCTATTTCTCGTCAATGTTGCGCGAACGGGTATTAATTGATTGAATGTTAATGGATATTAATAAGAATATTAGGATATTAATAATTGGATAAATATTAATTGATTGCGTACGAAGATTGTATTGGAAGAAGAGCTCGCGATGATAGAAATACCACATTCGAAATATGACATTGTCCAGATAATCGTCGGTTAAATCTCGCAATTTTCAATCGACCAAGTGCTCGGCGATTCGTCGGCGTTTCTTGCGAATTAAAGACGAGCTTAGACATTCGAAATTCTCTTGAGGACGAAAAATAGTATTCCCAGAGTTATCATCTGCCGAGCGGCAATCGCGATCTAGAATATACATATGTGTATAGGAAAGTTGGCGCGTGCGGCGAGAAACAGCGTCGCGGTTGTGGCAATAAAGGCCAAGATCTGTTTGTCGGCTTCAAATGAGACGTTAAACGCGACGTGGTGCAGACCCGCGAGTGATAGGAAAAGACGAATAGAGAGAAGATGAGAAAGGAAACGTTTTTCGCGAGCCGGCTGGATAATGAGAGGAGAAGAGCGCTCTCGCCTTCTGGAAAGCGATCTTTCGCCGCGAGATGCGTCTTTTGCCGGTCTCTTCCTTTCTCTCTTTCTCTCACTCCGCCCCTCTCTCTGTTTCCCTCCCCGTTCCCTCTCTTTTTCTCTTTCGCTCCGAGACTCTCTTGCCCGCGCCTAGCCCTGGCCTCTGATGTTTTTCATCAAATTAACTCTCGCAGCATGAGAGAGTACGCGCTTCTCTTCACTCCGCGGCGCCGTGTTTGCATAATATCGTTTATAATTCAGCTCGCGCTGAATTCCACTTTATTCCGGAGTCACGATCGTTCGTTCCGGCCCTCTTCTTCGTTCTTTCCTCGTATACACTCCACCCGGGGAAGGCACCCTGCTCTACCTATCGCGCGCGCGCTGGGTGCTCGGTACCGCCGCGAGACCACCTTCGCTACTCGTTCTCTCCCTAACCCTCATCTTGTCAGTGGTTTCGGTTTTCATTTACAAGGAAACCGATAAGTATCTGTGTTATTTATTTTTTATTTCTTCGGGGGGGAAAATTGATTGACAGTGGAATCGCCGATGACTGATCGTACTTTTTTTCGCACGAGTAAGGCGGGAAAATGTCTTGGACTCGCCCATTTTTTAATTGCCGTTGCAAAAGGATATTATAGACAAAGGGTATGTGTTCGTATGCTTTGAATTTTTCGTCACAAAAAATCATTCGTTTGAGATTGAGCCGACACGCTGGTATACACAGACAGGCGGAGTGCCTGGACGTTTTGATATCTCGAGATATTGAAACGTCCAGGTGCCTGTCAAAAAACATTTCCTTTATCTTATCTCGCTCATTTACGATGACCGTCGATCGGCCAATTCGGCCGGCGATTTTTCGCGATGCGCTCGCGGTTCATAAACAAGTCCGATCGTCGTCGGCGAGAATCCAGGGGTTCAGAGCGGAGACTCGGCGATTACGCGCATTTCCCAGGAGGCCGTCATCCCAAACCAGAGCTAACAGAGGCAACACCCCTCCGCGCTTTCCGTCCGTCTGGCTGTCGTGTCGACCCCCTGCCGCAACATCGTCGCGATCAGCGAATATCGTCGAGATTGTCGTTACAATAGCAATCAAACAATGTCGAATACAATAGACCGAGTATCTCGAGCGAAGAAACAGCTCCCTGTGAACACGTTCACGTGAACGCTTTTCTCGTAAATCGTCTACGTCTTCGCGCAAAGCCCGTGTCACGCAGGAACCAGCGCTCAATTATTACAATGATATATCTTGATGCAATATTATTCTAAAGAATACCCTTACGATTAATACACAATATAAAATAGATTCGAAATATTATAGTTTGAGCTGTCGCCACATTTCTTACACGACACTCATGTCTATTACATAATTTTTCCCATTTTTCAGTTTTAACTGTTTATATTGTTGAGACAGAACGGTGAATAATTTTGATTGTTTTTTCCAGCTATTCGCTCTATTTTACTTTATAACATATTTGTTTCTCATACGAATCTCACTCACCGTTAAAAAAATAAAATGTGCCATCATTTGCGTTTGCAAACTCGAATATTAATATTTTAACACATAATATGTGTAAATAATATTACAACGAATTATATTGTTACGTGTAATAATATTTTCAATTGTTTTACACGTAATACTTTGTGTAACATAGCAAACTGTAACATTCCTATTTGGAACTTTGAGACGGTCAATTTTGATTTAATTAGTCTTATTTTGCGCGTATTAATGTAAAGAATAAACTGTAAAAATTTGAAGCAATACTCACGCAAATAATTTTACAAAACAACTACCTTAAGCGAGTTGCCTAGGAAAGCGGCACAAAAATAATGATAACGGCATAACAATGGCGCATATTTCATCCGTTTCGGGATTATTTCGAAAAGATGCGCTCTCGTTTAATTGGCTCGCCCGCCATTATCAACGATCACTTTAATCGGGAAAATGGGAGTTCGCGCGTATAGGGCCCCGGGACTCTCCGCACCGGAAATAATCGAGGGCGGCGGAAGAGTACACATCGGCGGGGAGGGGATCCTCCTCGCTCCCGGGATCGTCTCTCGAGGAGACGAAAGAACGCTCGCGGTTTAATGCTTCCAACGTCGGTCGAGACAAGCTGAGCAAACACTTTTCGCGATATTACCAGGCCCTGTGCGCGGACTTACCGCATGTTCTCCGCCGCGTTTCCGCAGGAGCTCCCTCGAACCCTCTCCCATTTCTTGTCCCTCTGGTTTCCTCATCTTCCCTCCCCCCCCCCCATCCTCCTGGCTCTTCTCCTCCGCGAGGAAATAAATCACCGTTTCGATTTGCTTATTTGCTGCTTTATCGCGCCGTTTTGCGCATTATCGGCTCTCCGTGATAATTTTCTGACAAACGACATAATTAACTGTGCTGCGTCGTAATATAAATTGATGTCGAGTTTTTCTTTTCGGCCGCGATAGCATTTTCTTAATGCTACTTTAATGCGCGTACTTAAGCAACAAAAAGGCGGTCTGTTGCGAAGAAGATCGAGAGGACGGAATTATTAATGATATTTATTGTATCATCATGCGAGACGGTATTTTCTTCGAGATCAATAATTTGATTGCAATGCGCTCTCTGCTTGAAAATTGAATACATTTTCCGGGAAATATGCATTAAAAATGCTTTAGTTGAAATGTCAAATTTATTTACTTTGCTAAATAAACTTATTTTTCAACTGAATAATTTGTTAATAGATTTTTCCAACGATATAACGTACGTTACATGTGGAAGTCTCCTGGTTTGGTAAGAAAGGTTGATGGAAATGTCGCAAACACAATCTCAACAGAAATTTGTTTGCGCGTAAATAAAGATACCGGTTTTTTTTATAAAAATGTATTATTTGCTCTGGAGAGTGTATTCAAATAAGATTTAAAATCGAATGATCACTAATCGCAATTTTTGCATGTCAATGTCTACAAAATTAACGCGTATATTTTGTCACAAAATTTCCTTATAATCGCGAGAGATTCAACGTCCTTTCTCCCTCTTCTTTTTCCTTCCGTTTTGAAATCCAACAGTGTCCCGTCCAGTGGTACACGCCGTCGCCAGAGACACGCGAGAAAGAGAGAGAGAGAGAGAGGGCGATAACTCGATAACACGCAAATAAATGGCGGAGGATTGCTCCTAGATCACATGCGTCATAATCGCAGAGTAGTCATAGCAAATTGCTGGGAAAATTAAATGCCCGGGGATTCGTTCGTCATGCCGGTCAGCGGGTGGTGGTGGCGATGAGAACGTGGGACGAAACGGGGGTGAAAACCCGCGCGCGCGCACCTGGCACGAGCTAATTAGCGTCTTGATTTACTTAATCCCAATTAATGCCTCCGCTATGCCGTCTCCCTCTCTCTCTCTCTCGCTCGCTCTTGCCTCGTGTTCTTGTGTGCACTAGGCGGTGAGCGGGAGCGCTATCGCTCGAATTCGGCACGGGCGGCGCGTTTCCGCTTCGCAAATACCGTCGGATTATCCACGTGTGGATACACACGGCACGGCTAATGTGCCGAGGCCGTCGGAAACTCCTCCGTGCGCTCACCTGTACGAATTAACGCTACTTAGCGCAATCGACTCGGCCCGTTCCGCGGTTATCTGCCCGTTCCGCGTAATTGCGCGATAGGGCAAGGGGGCGTGTTTTGCGCATTTCGAGACAACGGCGATAGACGAGATAGAGAGGTCCGCGCGGACCACGAAATATCATTTGCGTTCTTACACGAGAGAAATTCGATGTTGGGAATATCGAGAGGATATATCGCGGACGTCTGTAGCCGTAACTTGCCTGCCGCATCGCCGAAGGCTTCGGAAACGGCCAGGCAAAATTTCAGTTTTCACTACCAAGACTCGCACATTATTTACGGGCCTCGGAGTACGAAATTGCCAGCGAGACATTCTCGCGGGATGAATTCGCAGCATCGCATCGGCACGCGGTGGTAGGTCGATATCGCGTCGTCCATCGGCCGCGTATACTTTGCATTGTTCCCGAGGACATCATGGTAGGCTAATCACCGTAATTCAATCAGCCGACGAGATGTTTTAAAGGGTCGCGCGCGCGCGCCCGCGGGAGGGTGGACCGGACGGTTTCGTCATCAGCGACAGCGGGCCCCTCGCACCCGCTCGCCCACGTAGCGATTGACAGATGTTATTTGCACAAGTAGACCGTGATCCAGCTCAAGCGCCACCGAAACGCTACAAGCGATTCCATATTTACACGGCCCGTTCCCCGCTAACGATAATCGCGCAGGTGGCTCGTCAAAGGAGAGAGGGCTGGACCGTTACATCGCGCGGAGAGACGCAAAGACGCGTATTTACATGTTATTTAACGCCGCAAAAATTATAAATTGTACAAACTCGTTGAGGCTGCTTTCCTTTTAGAGAACAACAGTCCGACAGTTTTGACACAGATCGTCACACGTCGCTTTCCATTTAGAATTTCATACAAACTCGGGAATCTTTTCTTAAAATTTTGTCCTTTAAATCTTGGCCATTTCACGGTGACAAACTCGAGTGTGCTAACTTGTGTCGATTAGTGACTCCTGAAAGGAAAGCAGCCTAGGGTCGCTATTCGTAATCAGATCTTGTACTCAAGACCGTCTTGAGGCCGAATCAGACTAGCAATTGCCGACTCGGGTTGGATTGGCGATTGTCTTCTGGCCACTGAGAGTCGGTTAAATCGCCGGCTGCCTTGCTCTCATTGGCTCGAGGACAATCGCCAATCCCAGTCCAATCCGAGGCGGCAATTGCTAGTCTGATTCCGGTCTTCAGGATCATCTTTAGATACTCCACAGCCAGTGAATTGTTCCGTACAGCATCTCTAGATAAATTCAAGGCGGTTTTGAATGTAAGATCTGACTTTGACTACCGGCCCAAGTCTCGATACACATTCCCGAGTATTTTTCGCGAGATATCGTTCCTCCTTCCATTCCCGCGCTATTGATGAAATGTCGAGAATTTTCAATAAACAGTGCAATTTCGCGGCATCGATGTTTCTAACGAGGACGAGATGGACGGGGGTGGATACAGTTTTGTTGGCAGAAATTTCGCATCTTTTTAGGCGCGCGGTGTACAAGGGCTGCATCTTTTTAAGCTGCGGACGCGTTTCCGGCGGGACGGTGAAATTATTGCACGTATTACCGCATCCTAACAACACACCGACCGTTCTTTTTGTTCGCCGGACGCGGACGGCGCGAGCGGCGGTGGTTGGAATCGCGAAGAATCGCGGCGCGTGTTTGTTTTTAATCATTCTCGCTGGAGCCTGGCGCAGGAGAGAGCGTAAATCTCATAAATACATAAATACAAAAATGTCAGCCGGGAGCGAATCTGCAGCGGCCGCCGCGGGCGGGCGCGCCTCCCTTTTTAGTCCGCCGTGCGTTTGCTTTAGACTTCTCCGCTTTTTCTCCTCCGAGCAAATCGTGCCGATCGACGCGTTTTCCAAAGCCGAACCGCACGGAGAACGCTAAAGCGCGAGGGGCTCGTCCTGACAAGAAGAACTCCGGTGTCTCGGCGGGCTTATTTGTCTCCAATTTCGGCGAGCGCCGGAGATAATCGACAGCGACGCTGTTAAACACTTTGATGTCTCTCCGTAATGTTGGGAAACACAGGAGCGGTTGATGAAGCGGAAAACTTAAAATTGATGAAAGAATCAAGAGAGAAAGAGAGGAAAACGGAGAGGTCGGTCTCGCGACGGTTTCCACGGGACTCGAATCAAAGGGAATATTTTATTCGGGGGATGTGCGCGCGGTGGTATCCCCGCGAGGAAACGACGCGAGCAAATGTCCTCTCGGGTTTGATTACCCCACGCCGCTTTCAGCTGATGATCACCTTTGGCCGTTCGTAAAACAGTTGGATCGATTACGGGCGCGGGAGATCCACGCTGGTTATCGCGGTGCATCGCGGGAGGATCTTGAGAATAATTACGCGCACACACGTGTAATTATGCAGGGCTACTCTGCTCCGCGGGATTGTGGAAAGTAGACGAATTACACGAGTAACGTCTTACCACGGGAGAAAGAGGGAAGCGAAGTGGCGAATTATTCGCGGCATGGCCTTTATGAAATATTCAAATTACCCCTTGCTCCACGGGCGAGCTTAATTAGCGCGGAGGTAATGTCCCCCGTTCTCGCAGCCGCATCTTTTTTTCATTGGGTTTATCGTTTCAGCGGGGCTTGACTCTGGCGGGTTTTGTTTCGCTAACGCATTCAATTACGTCACGATAAATCATTTAAGTGTCTTGTTACTTTAGAGACTTGAATTATTTCCACCTATCCCAATTTCGGGTCTTGAAGACCGTCAGTTGCACAAATAGAGTCGGTTGTCGGCGAGCCGCGCGGACAAAGGCCTACGCGCCGCGTTTCAAAGTTAATTTGCTCGATATGACGAGTTAATTTGTTTCCGCCTAACATTGGCCGACCGCGATGTCGCGTAACTGCGCATGGGTGCCGTATTGAATGGACTCCCGCATAAATTATTCATCACGACGTTTCATCCAGTTTTAACTCTCCTTTACCCACCCCGATCCGCGCTCTCTCGAGATCTCCCCGCGTATTACTTTGAGTATACGAGGGAACGAGCTTTACGAATTATTCCACGTGACATGTGTGTTATTGCGTTATATATTCCGCAGATATATTGTATTCGCTTTGTACCACGGGCCGCTGTTGGTATTGCTCTCGGTGAAACGTACGCTCGAAGAAAAATCTCGTTGCAAACGCCGAGCAAGTGATTATTATAGAGAAACGAACGACGCGTCTCGCATGAAAATGAAAACCTCGTCTGCTATAAAATGAGAATCGCTCTTCTATCGCGGTTTTTTTTCTATTGAATTTGGAGAATCCGAAACGCCAGAGACGAGAGAGAGAGAGGGAGGGAGAGAGCAATTTAGATAACAACAGGAAATATTATTAACATATCAATAATCGACTCATGAAGATATTCGTTTTGGTAATTAAATAATGCCGCGCGTATCAAATTTACGCGTAATCTAAATATTTATGTACCTAAAATAACATGGGATTTACAGTCCGCGGTCGAATTTAATTGCGTTATCGTCGGCCGTGTAAATGACAGATCGCGAAAAAAATGGCGAGCCGCGGCGCCGCTGCGCAATTTCTCGGAACGAGACCGCGGGCGGCCGCCTCGACGCCGCGCGCGTTACTTGGAGATACGGAAATGCGGAAAAATTGCCGCGCGGCATCCTACTTGGCCGGGATTGGCCTGTCGATCGCGGGGGGCGCGCGAATTACGCGAGAGCGATTTTCTCCCGCGCTCTCGGGAATACCTGCCAATCAGTGTCGCGAATTCTCACACGGCGCGTTATCCTCCGCCCGACTCTTCCAATCGCGGGGTGCATTCGCGCTCCGCGCGCGGCCCGCGCCGCGCCGCGCCGCGCCGCGACCCCGCCGGAGCGTTGCGCGAGCGCGACGTCACATTGGTAATTCCGTGTCAACAATAATTCGGCGTACGATCCGAAAGAGACGCGGGTACGCGCGCGCGGCTCGGTGTGACAGGTCACCCGAGAGCGGACGCGGCGTCCGGGGTCGGCGCGTATTCGCCGCGCGATATACGAATTTCGAAGGGAGGCAGCGCCCAGGAGCACCGAACGCTAAATAATTGCCGAGGCATCAAGCGACCATCGTTTAATTCCGGATTTTCATCCGTATTTTCACTGAATTTCATTAATCCCGAAACCGCGACAGGCGCGCGCGTCTTGATAAAGATGGCTCTTAAAATTTATTTACTTGTTGTTTCATCTTGTCGCCCGGATTTCCGAATCTTCACAGGGGATGGCGGGGTGAATATTTTACGAATGTAGCGAAATTCGACGATGTAAACGGCGCAAAACGTCACGGGGGTAGCAGCCTCTCCCCGTCGAGCGTGGCGCAATTTTCTTTTAATTTCTTTTAATTTCCGGGACCGAGACCTCGTTGATGTCGTTATCTCGGCAGCTCACTTCACAGGGGCTTGACAATCGCCGCATCGGCAGCGGGATTATTAGGCGCGCTCGATTTCGCGTCCCGCGATAATTGTCGACGCGGAGTAAATTTACGCAGTTTCGCGCAAGGTGGAACCGGAAACTGTCAAAGCGATCTTATTTAGGAGCGAGCGATGCCGACGTTTGCGGGAGGCTAAGAACGAACGTCAGAACTTTTTAATTGGCCGTCCTTAATTAGCCGAGTCCCGAGTAATTATACTGTCTCTCGCTCCGTTTCCGTGCGCCAACTCTCGCCCTCTCCCTCAACGTCGCACCCCTTTGCGCCCGCTCCGCGCCGCTCGGTGTTTTCACTCGGGTTCCTTCCGCGGCTCGCGATTAACTATATTTACTCAATTTCATAGCGGATAAACGCGAGCGTATTCTCTAAATAGCCAACCCCATTTGCGCATTATTGTTGAGCGAGAGTCCTACGGGTGTCTGCTTGCCGCTCGAATTAACGTTTCTTACTCCGGAAAGTGTAGACACGCGTTTTAAGAGGATCCCTCAGCCATCTTTTTTACCGACACAGTCAAATGTATAGTTTTTGCGCTTGTCAATCCTCTTTCATCGGCGCTTTTGTGCACAAAATAATACCAGGATAAGTTGCGGACCGCAGAGCAGAACATTTAAATACTTTAAATCAGTTCAGAAGTTAATGAAAAAAGATGTCGGTATTCGAAATTTTCAATTCGTAATTCGTTTTTAGTTCACTTCTGAACTGAGTGTTTTCCCGGCGTTACTTTGTGCATAGAAGCTAATAAAAAGAATTACAGGCGCAAAAACTATATTTGACTGTGTCGGCAAAAAGATGGCTGAAGGAGTTCGCTTGCGGAAGGATCCTTAATGAAGAGTTTCGCCAAAGTACTCGCTAAGGCACCGGCGGAGATCGAGTGCTCGAGTGTTAAAATGCAGCGTAATTCACCGCGTAATCGGGTCGTCAGGATCAATCGCAAAATTCGCGGATACTCGCGGGTGCGTAAAAAAACAAATGCACACCCTTAACATTTTTAAATGATAAGCAAACGACCGGAGAGAAAAATGCGCGATGAGTCCCCTCCTTTGACTGGAATAATTCCATAATCCGTCGAGCTTTTGAGAAAGCAAGAAAGGAAAAGGCATTTCGAGCGAGGGGGGCGCGCACTTTTATTTATCCCGTCGCGGCGTCTACTCCCAGTTTACCAGCGGGTTTCATCGAAATTTCATTTGGCGACTCTAACGGCTCGGAATGGCACACGATCGGCCATTATCGCGCCGCGTGCTCGTCGCGTTTTGTAACGCGTTCCGCATATCGCGCACAGGCTAACACGCGCGGCGCCGTGCATTTATATTTCACGGCGGGCCGCAGACACGTTGGCGTTGCCGAATCGCGTCAATAGACCGGCCCCTTTGACGTTTTAGCGACAGTGCGCGTCATATCGCAATTGCGCCGCGATAGGATCTAACACACGCGGTGGCAGCGGCGGTGGCGCATTGCATATGCACCATCTGATACAAGCGTATCGTCGCCTGGTCCCGGCTCTCCCGCGTGCGCTTTTATATTTTATTTGATTTTTATCTGCCGTCCCTCGCGGCGTATCAGCGCGGAACACGCGCTCTCGATTCGGAAACGTTTTTCCCCGTTTTTCGAACGCGCGCGCGCGCGCGAGGCCCGAGCGGAGGAACTCGCGGGAAAAATGAGCGTTCAGCGCCGCACCGTTGCAAAATAATTTCGTTTATATCCAGAACCTTTTAGGGGAGGTTCTTTTACTCCTCGAAGGCGCCTAAAACGATTGTTTTTTAAATTAAAAAACAAAGGAATTGAGAGGAAAGGCCTCTATCGTGAGATAAGGTTTTCAACGTCCTCTACGGATTGTCCGTCGTTTGAGCCTCTTGCACCGTTGAAGCGGAGACTGCGATTTTGTATCGCGTTACTCCGTTTCCTTCGTTATCCTTACGTGTCTCCTGCACATCTCTCGTCTGTGGTTTCAGAGGGTGGCAGGCAGATAGGGCCTCACGCTTGCACGGTGTGCCAAAACGTCGTCGAGGGAAGCACGAACAGCCGCGCGTTACCGCGTAGCCAAGCGTCGCAGTACGGCCTGCGGGAGGAGCAAGTGCCGCCCGGTGCACGCGTCTGCAACACCTGCCGCTGCAAGGCCGTCCGAGGACGTTACACCGCCTGCCCGCTGCCGGGCTGTCCGAATCTGAGCAGCTCCAAGTCGAGAGTGAAGCGGCTGAGAGCGTTGCCCTCCAAGTGGCTTGACCTGCCGCCGGAGATTCGAGAGCCAATCGCTCAAGAATTCCGTGAGTACTCCACGCAAGTTTTTTTTGTAGAATTTATCCGCGTGCGCGACAAAATCTGGACACCTGATTGTATATAATTATATTATCTGTACCACAGTTTTTATATCGCTGTGTCTTTACGCATGCAAGTTTTACATTTTGTCTGAATTTTTATAGAAATACTTGACGACTGAACCGTTTCTTTCAGAAATACCAAACAGCGCGACGAAATGCTGCTCAGCCTGCTTCAGCCGCATCTCGCGCCGTTTGGCGCCGCACCTCGCCGGCGGTACCGAGGTGTCCGAGGATGGTACCGACGCGTTGTCGCGCCAATGGTCGGACGAGGAACTCGAGCAGCTCCGCAGGGCGCTCCGGGAACACGGCACCAATTGGCCGAAGGTTGCCGAGCAGATACCCGGCAAGACGAATCACCAGTGCAAAAACTATTATTTCAATTACCGAAAGAAGTTGAGTCTTGATCAAGTAGTGGCTGAGTATTACGCGTCGCTAGGTGAAGAACGACGACCGTGTCTGACCGATGAAGAGGAAAGCGGTAGTAGTACTAGCAGCTGCGATGAGCTAACTGTTGTAAGTTTCTCACGAATTATTAAAGATTACTTGGTTTAGAATTGTATTAATCTGAAGTCACGGAGTTCAAAGCGAGAAGTATATACATTTGCGCATGAGAAAATACCACTCTGTTGTTCTTGTAAATTACAAATGGAACTAGCTATTAGTTAGCTGTTAATTATTTTTGGTGCAGTTGTTAATTTACATTCTTCTTTATCAATAGATTGCGTCAAATAAAATGTTGATTTGCGCATCTATTAGCCTTACGCTATTTTCTTTTTCAGGGTCACGATACAAGTGACACAGCTAGCGCAGGAAGTCCTGCTACTACTATGACAGGCGGTAATGCAGCGTCTAGTGGTACTACGGCAACATCCTCGTCATTACCGATGTCTTTCCAACGATCCACCGAACAGAAACTTGGCGAGAAACTCTCAGATATAGCAGTCGTATCTCTCGTGCCACCCGGATCGTCGCATCAGTCTTCCTCCAGTAGCGGAACAGCCACTGCTACATCTGGTGGTAGGGAAGATTATGACAGCTCCGCCACGGTAAGATAAAGCTCTTGAGCTGAACTTTCTTTGTCCAAATGTGTTTAAAGTATTCTGCATACAACACACGCACAATTAGTGTTGTTCTTTGTAGTGGCGTCTGAAATTGATGGAGTTGAGAAACGAGATGCAAAACAATGTTTTTGCGAGATAGGACCGTCTGATAGAGGTGCGCTAATTGTTTCAGGAGACAGCGGACGAAGGTCAGGGAGGTGCTGACTTGGATAATGGCAGTGTTGTGGTGACTCTGACAACCTCCAACAGTAACGCGACATCGTTGCAACAACAGAGTCAACAACAGAGCCAGCATCCACAGTTACCATCGATTGTTCATTCGCCACCTTCGACGACGAGTAATGCCAGTCCCATCACTGTTAAAGATCTCATGCTTGGGGTTATTGAAATGCAACTGAAACGTACTCCAAACAGTCCAGCCGACGGCGGTTCGTCAGCACCAAATAGCTCTAGCACTCCAACGATTTCTAGCATTTTGAAGACCGATCATCGTAACGATATAACATATGTCCGTGGTTACAAGTCGTCATCAAACATGGCAAACACCGCGTTGTCTAATAGAGATACAGGTCTTGCAACGCTCTCCGTTGTCTCGGGGCCGCATCATGCTCATCGCTCTGCTCCCAGTCCTCAGCAAATGGGTAGGTTTATTAATAATGTCATTATATTTTCTTATTTAATGTGTCCAGGCAAAATAACGACTGTCACATTTATTCAAAATCCATTCTTTTGCTTTGTAAGCTCCTTACGTTATTCGTTAAAAAGATTAAATGGACTCGTTATATATTTTCTTTCCTTTCAGGTCAAATGCAAGCTACCATTACTCCTTGTCCACCTTCTGTACCAAGTAATCAAGCTTCATCTTCGGATTTGCTGCCTAAAGAAGGTTTGGTTATGCAAGTTATGCAGGTACAACAAGCGCAACAAGCGCTCCGAGAAACGGAAGGAACGTTGGACTTGAGTATTAAAAAGCCAAGAGTACAACAAGATTACAATCACTCGATGCAGCTTCACAAGCCATCGACGGTCACGCTCTATCGATCGGAACCACCGCCGGGCGCGTATTATCACCCGCACGCGCCTCATCCCGAGCAAGGTCGCGGCGCGAAGAGTCCACTGATTTATGCCTCGTCACCGCGACCGCAAGCACCCATTACACCCAAGATGAACAAAGTCAACGTACCACCGCCTCATCCCAAGCTGTCTCCAAAATTGAGCAATATGGGCACACCGAGTGCTCACAAAGGTGGTTCCATCACGCATGGCACGCCTGTACCCTCGGCACGTTACGAAGGCCTGTTGCGACAAATAACGCCGCCCGGTAATCCAACGGTTGGAGGTGCCGCTCCAAATGCTAATGAACGAGGTGGCGGCAGCGCCGTCAACGCCGGCTCCGCTGTTCCAGGGACACCGAAGGATACAGGTGGTTCCATCACTCAAGGTACACCGGTGCTTCCATTCGGGGTAGACAAACGCGGTACAGCCATATACGATTATCATCGCACCATCCGACATTCGCCTGTCACGGGCGGTAGCAACGTTCCACCACCACCGCCGGGACAAGGTCCTACAAGTCAGGCGGCGTCGCCGGCCGTAGTGGTGAGCCATAGCGGCAGCCAGTACAATTCTTATTCCACCTCCGGGCGGCCACCACCTAGTTACTCGATGGAGCAGCAGTTGTCCAGCCGGCAGATTATCATGAACGACTACATTACAAGTCAGCAGATGCATGCGCGTGCTCGTGGCAGTAACGTTGGTGCGCCTGTTCCTCCTGAGCCAACCGGTAAAAGTGAGCCGCCACCGCCACCGTCGTCCAACCTCTATTACACCAGCACACCACCTCCATCACAGACGCATACGCAGCCGCGGCAAGGCGTCATTCAGAGGCACAATACGCAGAAGCAAATGCACTATCCGCCACCGCCGCCTGGCTTGGAAGCGTTCTCCAGTTTAGTGGATGTGGCGGTACAGCAACCCAGTCTTCCGGTGCCACATCCGCACAGCCATCCAGCTGCATCTGGTAGTGGGGGCCACGAGGGACTCGGTAAGACAATGGCGGATCGCTTGTTGGCCGACCGTTACGACAATAACCGAGTGTTTCGCGACCAAGAGATGCGGCTACAGGAACATCATCGTATGGCGGCAATGCAGGAACATAGATTAGCAATTGCGGCTGCAGTGCAGCATCAACGCGACAGAGAACGCGATCGAGAGCGCGATAGAGAGCGCGACAGAGAACGCGAACTCGTTCATATGCGGGAAAAGGAGGAACGTTTGCGCGAAAAGGAATTACATCAACAATTAGAGCACCGTCTTGCGATACAGCAGCAGCATCATCATCAACGTGAAAAGGATCTCCAGCAGCAAGAGCATCGTCTCGCGCAACGAGAGAAAGATATACATGCCGAGAATGTTCGTTTGGCTATACAGCAAGTTCGGGAAAAAGATATCCAACACGAGCATCGGCTTAGTGTACATCAGCAGCAGCGAGAAAAGGAGATACATCAACAAATGGTAGCGGCTGCCGCGCAACGCGAGAAGGAACACGAACATCGACTGGCTGTACAACAGCATCGCGAGAAGGAGCTGCAGCAGCAGGAGCGGCTCATTCAGCAACAGCGGGAGAAGGAACACGCCGAACAGCAAGCGCATCGCCTGCAGCAAGCGCATCTCCAGCAGCAACATCAGCTTCACATTCAGCAGCAACGTATAGAGGTCGAGAGAAGACACATGGCGCAAATATACAGAGAGCAACAACAACATCTCGACAGAGATTCGAGACTATTAAGCAGCGGATTCCCGCAGCCCAGGTTGCAGCTATCTCAACAGTCTCAACAGCAGCAGCAGCAACAGCAGCAGCAGCAGCAACAACAACAGCAGCAGCAGCAGCAGCAGCAGCAGCAGTCGTCGTCGACATCGGGACGACAGAATCAATCCAATCAGTCGAGCGAGCCCACTCTCACAGCAGCCAGTCTAATTGATGCTATCATCACGCATCAGATCAATCAGAGTTCTGAGAATTCAGGAAGCGGATCCTCGGCCAATCAACCAACACGTGCTGGCGATCGTCTCTTTCAGGTAGCCGAATATATCTTTATTTTCTTCTCCAGTTCGTTGTACGTTTTTAAAGTAAGGTTTTTTTGACATTGCGTATCGCAACTTATTCTTTTTCGTACATTGAATCCGTCTTTTCAGGGATTTCATCGCGAAGCTCAGCAAGAACCTAATGGCATAGCGCATAGTCCCGCCGGCGAGAACAGCGGCGGTGGAAGTGGTGGTGGCGGCAACGGAAGTGGCAGCAACAAGGCAATCACTCTCGGCGAGCATGTTGAGCATGTTGTCTCTAAAGATTATGGCCCGCCTCATTCCTCATACAGATCTTATGGGTAAGTTTCCGCGCAAAGCAAAAGTCTCGTTGCTTTAACTCGATGTTGCAGCTCGCAGCGAAAAAGTTCGTTTTAGTAAAACTACATTGCAAATCCATGTCGTAAATAATGGGAACTTTTTATTTTCCAAACCATAGATATCAAATTTCTGATGATCAATGGAAGAGAAGAAAACTTAGTGACCCGGATTCGGTGAAGACCGGAGATGAGCGTCAAATAATACGCGTCGCGCAACAGCAGCAGCAGCCGCAGCAGCAACAACAGCAGCATCAGTCATCGGGAAAACAGCAATATCATTCGGTCGAGCCGGTTTCACCGCCAGAGGCAACTACCAATCATTACGGACGTCGCTTCTACGAATCGAGCACTGCCACATCTACTTCCGGAACTCCCTCCAACAAGCCGCATCAGATATCGCCGTTCGATTACGTGAAGAACAAAATCGTCGAGGTGATGCGCACCGAGGACGATAAGGCCGGCGGTGGCACTGGCGGCGGCGATGGTGGTGCGAGCCTCGACAGAAATGGAGGTGGCAATTCCGTCGTGATAACCGAGAAGGATGAAAAGGGGGCTGGTGCGGGAGGCATGGAAAGAAGTCCATCGAGTGGTGGCGGCGGAAGCGGCGGCGGTGGCGGCGGCAGTAGCGGAAGTAACGAGATGGTCGACGATGCGGGTGGGCCGAATCCAACCACACGTGAACCACCGCCGCCACCCACGCCTGCGGCTGCAACCACGTTCTATCCATATAATGCGCTGACCGTAGGGGTACCCACGGCACCACCGTCGGCTCCGCCATCGAGCACAGCTGCACCCGCCTCTGTGACGAAATCGGAGCAGATGCAGGCCGAGCCGGCGCCGTTGCTCTCCTCTCAGTACGAGCCGCTCTCGGATGAGGATTGATAGTCCTCTGTAACCGCTCAGCGTTGTAAATGTTCTTATACTAAACTGGCATACGCTAGTACGACGATACACGACTATTACGGATGCCGAGAGATGTTGTGGCATACGTCTTTTTAGGATACTCGCAGATGATCACCGAATGGAATCATGATTGATTATATTGGACGATTTATCGACGCTTTACGGGCAATCAGAAGCCACACTGCGTTCTTGTCGGTCGCCAAATCCTAATCTAATTTAAGAGACTTCTTCTTTTTATATATACGCATATATGTATATGCATATGTAGATATATATATATATAAATATGAGAATTTGCGATCTCCGGCGTGATAAGTGCAGAGAAGTATGATGTTTTAAACAAAGCCCCCCTCCACACATATTGTTGTTTTACAAACTCTTTGTAACTTGATTGTATTTTTAGTCAAAGATCATTCCCGTACTATGCAAAGAGAGGTAAACACACATTTACGAAACAAATCATTTTATTTACCTTCTCGCGGTGTTGCGCTGGCTTTCAGTTAAATACATAGCGACGAATAGTTTTATCTAATACTTAGTTATTTGCGATGTATAATTTATATAATGTCGATATATGGACAAAAAGTATAGTCTGTATAAATATATGTATATGTACGTGAAAGAAACCTATGACATTTGACCGCCATGATTTTTTGATGGACTCCTTTTTTTAAAATCTCGCGAGTTAATTGTACAGGTTCGTATTTTAGTTTAGCAAAATTTTATGAATGCAATAGTTTCAAAACAAAATCGTTACATAATTGTTAAATAGTATTTACTCGCCTATACATATATTTTTCACTTTTTAGGTTTTTCGATACTCGCAGATGTATATGCGTACGTCAGTCCCGGTTTATTTCGCAAAACCGGGATTGATATTCGATATATATCTATTCTATTTCGTATGTACTAATGTACCAAGTGCGCGAAGCTTTAGTCGATTGAGGTGAATTATTATTTTTTACGTTGACTTGGGCTCGATCAGTCCGCAAAAAGACGTCGGTATACGCGCAAACATTCGATCTGTGAAACATCTAGGTCTATGTATGTATATCCCATGTTCACAATACAGACGCTTCTTTTGTACATAAATGAAAAAAATATATGTAATCGTTAAGCGGTAATAATATACAACGCTAATGAGGGCGTGTGTGTTTTTATTTGGAATGAGTCTGTGATGTATCTGGGATTAATAGATTCAACTGTGTTACATACCAGTGCAAAGCATAGCTTGTAATTTGAACTGAGAATGAGAGAGAGAGAGAGAGAGAGAGAGCAGAAAAGATGAAAGGCACGAGATACGTCAAGGAAAATACCGTACAACGTATTCTGGCACACGTGGGTAAATACGAGATGGCTAATCGAGAATATTCTAGCAACGAGAATCAACTTTTGACGGTCGTCCTCATCTTGATGAGGTGGGTTTGAAAAACGAGATAAAAGAAATTGTAACACAAAGTGTATTGTACATAGTATGTAGTATATATTAATTTTTAAGTTGATCAAGTAATATGGCTAGATAATCCGTACATACTATTGTATAAGGAGTTTAGGTTTAGCGATAAAGTCGACGTAGCCAGCATTTAGGAGTTTAAAACAGCCACGAACTGATTTTAGGGGAAAGAGATTTTCTCCGGGAACTCTACTTATTAATAAATGACGGCAAAACAAATGGGCGGGCGATTAAATTGATGGGGTTATCATTCGCGAAGCGAAATTGGATGTAAATTAATTTTATCTGTTTCAAACAAAGAGAGAAGGCGAGAGAATGTGTATGCTCTGACTATCACGTACACGACGCACAGCACACGCGACACATACATGTATACATGCATACTTTTTATACAGCCTAATTTTGTATTTGTAGCTTCAACTATTTTGCGATCTGCGCCTTGTTTCTTCGCCATCATCGTGACATCCGACAAACATCGTTGCAAGAGTTACTTCTTTCAATCGTTGCGCCGTGAGTCACCTGCTTCTGCCGGATTGCGCCTCGATTATATATATATATATATTCCATGTCGTTTTGGACGACTGAGATATCAAGACTACAGAGATTCGCTGTACAAAGACGACTGCCTCCGTTCGCACGCCAGCGATTAGACGATTAGCCCTCGTTCATTTGTATTTTCGCTTCTTCTTTGCATCCTCGGTATCGGCGAGTGTATCCTCGGTCCAGGTATTATTCTCTCTTTAACTTCTTATTTCTATTCGTTCTCATATCACCTTCCATAGCAAGCGTCTGGACAAGGGCAGTTTGCGATGTTCCACTCGTCGATTTCTTTTATTCTTTATAATAAATTTAGTCTTCACAATTAATCGATGTGTTTGTATAAAAGAAGACCGACTAGGGCAATGTGAGCCAGCACCAGATTTTCGGTAAATGTCATATATTAATTTTATGATTTATCTTTTATTCTTTACACGGAGCAACTGATCTATGCAGTAATTGTACAAGTGAGAAAGTACGCTTAAAAGAAAATCTTTTAGAAAATGGTATTCAAAATGCACTGATAATTTATTCTAATTACATAACGTAATCATGACTGCTACATAACATTAATAAGATATGTCATCTCTTTCTTCATTTTTGCGTTGTTTAAAACATGCAGAGACTATTATTACTTTTACGGTTTAAAAAGAACAACTTACCGAGGACTTAACTGTGATGTCTGCACTCGTTTTAATTGTATACTGAGCATTTAAATGTTACATCGAAATTTTGCAATCGATTTTTGAAATACATTCTATAGTTTGACCGTTGAGTTTAAGTAACGAGAATCGATGAGCTTCGTGGAACGCTGCACCCTGTCACAGAGGCGCGCGCCTCCAAGGATTCATTGTACAAAATATAATTGTTGAGGTCCTGAAAAAAAACCGTCGAATGCTTCCAGAGTATAAGTGAAGATGGATGTGTATATCGTATAGATAAGATGTAAAACACACGACAGACACGCATACACACACTCACAGACATACATACCGAAGCGAATTAATCTAGTTAGCCCGAGGCATGTATAACTATTTGCGAACAACAGCGTGCGACAGCCGTGCGACTCAATCTTCGTACTTGGAAGAGTGTCCTCGGCGTCACGCTTCTCCTTCTCGTATAGTACCTGAGCGACACACAGAGCCCCGTGTTTAGCGATCGCCCCCCTTCATCGTCGTCGATGAAGCGCGAAGAGTGGTGCGTGGTCCAAGATCGGCACGAAGAAGCAAGCAGACGTTTTGTCATACCATCTTAAGGGATCCTTAGAAAATAGAATGCCGCAAGTGCTCGGTGTATAAAATATGCTTTAAATTCGAACGTCTATCATCACATTTTTCTCACGTGTCTCCGTTACATCGTTCATGTAATCTGTTACATCTCGTTGGTCATAAATTGGTACAGATACTCGTCGCGTGCACCGGGGAGAGACGCACCACTCTGGATGAGATTAATCGCGCGATCGAGGTATGCTTTCATCTCAGGAGCAACTTTGAGCACACGCGTATGTGAGGGACGGGTCTGCTGCGTGTATAAAGCGTAAAATGTACACACATGACAAACACACGAAACCATGTATACATACACGGACAGGATAGTTGTGAATTTAAACCCCCGGCTCTGTTGGAGAGAGGAACGTTGGCGTGTGTACATATGATGCGTGACACGTAGCGAATGTACACCAACTCCTTTCTGTTGTGGTACATATTTAGAGAGATCTTCAGGGTGTCGGGTCTTTCGTACGGGTCGATTATTCGCAGGCGATTTTCGCGTTTCTCAACCGTCATCCCCTCGGCGAGAGGGAACATTCGATTAATTCGGTGTGTAACGGTGATCTAATCTCTTTCTTCTTTTCAAGCGCTTGAAGAAACTGCATAGTAAGAAATTAATCATCTCTTATCTCGTGGAAAGATTATTACGTATTACTAAAACCATTGGAATTGTTTCTTCTTTATTATTATATATATACATTACTGTGTATATACATATTGTGTATAAGAACATTTCCTAATGTATGTATAACACAAGTATTATACATATAATTGCAATCATTGATAAAGACATTTTATCGTAATTAATGAACCAAAGTTTAGAGAACGAACTCGGCTCAACTTCCTTCGACAAGTGTTTGAAAAAAGAAAAATGATTTAGATGCTCGTTGCCGTGAAGTGTCTTCAATTGTATTCGATTCTTCGAGGGAAATCGTCTGTGCGTAAGCAATCTCAGGTACGATGCAGTACTGTAATACAATAGATGTAAGAAGCGCAGAGAGAGAGAGAGAGAGAGTGAGAGTGAGAGTGGAACACCGACGGCATCTTTTCCTTGAGAACGAAAGAGAGAAAGAGACGCGTTTTTCGCAGGAAAGAAAAGGCGAAGCGAATTTCATCGCCGCAGCTACCGAGTATCATCTAGATTAGAGATTTAGGCGACGTGGAGCATAAACGTCGCGTGTATATGTACCTAGACTCATTTGTAACACGTCGAGGAAAGATGATCGACTAATTTGTTCGGTGTGTCTGTCGCTCGATCCCTACGACGTACGCGGAAAGACGACAAGCCTGTACATAGTGATATGATAACGCCGAGGTACACACAGCTCCCTCCCGATTGTTGTATCATAATAATATAATAATATTAATATTAACAAAAAATAATAATAAACGCATACGGCGCGATCGCAGAATTGTCAAGCTAGGATAAAAAAGTAAAGAAGAAAAGAAAAAGAAAAGAAGAATGGGAGAAAGACGACGAGAAAAGAAGCGAGAGACTCTATCTACGAAACGTGATTATTATCTACGAAAACACGCTCTGTTAATGCGACTAATTACAAAACAAAGTAACTGAAAATTAATTATAGCGAGCGAGAGCATACCACGCCTACAGTAAAACTACAGATGTAGCATACACGATATTATTATCAAAACAGTTCAATGTAAATTGTTATTTTTGTTGAAATAAAAATCACCTCCGTTATAATAAGGAGCATCTCCTCGCTTTCGCCTTTTGATTTCGCTCCGCATCGCGTTCTCGAACGAGAGCTGCTGTTTTTGATTAAAAAGAAATACAAAATACGCAAGAAACAAATTCAAACGAAAAACTAACGTTATTCTTTTCCGTCAATTGTGATTATGCGAGTTTAGTTGAAGATATTCATTACAGAAAAATTCAATTAAATAAGTCGCTTTATCCTAGGACGTAATATAGGTGTACGCTCGCTAGACAATAATTATCGGATTGATTTCTTTTTCGATCGCTTTATTTTGTTTTATATAAAGCGTATACAAAATATACATACATTACGGACATTCTCGTCGCTCCGTTGAACAATAACAAACGTTTCGTTTAAATCGGTTATAAAATACTATATACGATAAATCTATATTTAACGTGCATAAAAATGAGGCACGCTCTTCTCTTCGCGATTAAAGGTCATACCCAGTACTCTTACACATAAAAATATTGTACAATAAGGAGTACGTCCAAGGCACTTATACAATACATACGTATTGCATCAATAGATGAGAAGCGGAGATAAAATTTTCGGTATTATCGTTGTTGAAGGCTACTTCCATTTTACAGAACCAATTTGTTTGTGGGAATTCTGTCATCGACTTTGTTATCGAGTATAATAAATAATATCCGGGACACTTGGGAAAAGCGGGTACAATTACAAAAATCAGGTAAGTTAAATCGGAACATTTGCTTATCTTCCGATTATCTTAACAATACTAGTTCAAGAGGGTGTTCGTGACGTTCTTTTATTTTCTTGCTTTGGACTTTAGATCGCCTGAAGTATCGATATATAATTAAGAATCATCTTGTATAATAGTTACTAATGTAAACTATGTAAATATGCAAATGTGAACATTCATAATATTATTAAAAATTATTTAATTACAATTCATATCTCTTTATTTTTAAGCATTCTAAACTTATAATAGCAGCCTTACATTTCACTTTACGAATAATAAAAACAGTTCTTTCCAAACAAAAGATACAGACGGCTGCCCTGTCTTGATCAAGTAAAATAAAAAAATCTTAAAACATTTCTAAAGTTATTCTTGTAGATATTACTATTTAAATTAGAGCTACTATAGTCGATAGTGGCACTGCAATGCCTATTGCATCCAACGAAAGATTAATACTTTATAGTTAACATCTTCCAGAACAACTTATTCACAGATATATCCTTTGTTCAAATACATATGTTAGAGCAATATTTTGTTATCAGTATTTATATTGTGAACACATATTACAAAGCTGACTCTGTTTTTTTTCCTTTCACGTTACGTATTCGCGATAGTAATCGTTTAATATATTAATATATCCGTGCAAGTCAGGTACATGAAATAAACCATATGCTCAGTATATTATTCATGAATTTAAGATAAAATAAATAATTTTTCCAAAAACTCATGTACTATTTTATATCTGTGAGTATAACAACGTTAAGTCTACAATAAAATATACAATTGACAATACAACTGCCAATTTATATTATACATTATAGCTATTGCAATGAAAGAGGAAATTGCTTAGTTTGTTGAACGCAATTTTGTATCGTATTCACATCTCTGAATTGTGGAACACATACAGTTATATACATTATTTCGTTTAATAAGCGTCTGAGAGGACAATCTTCTCTTGTCTCGTCTTACTTTAATCATAAGGCATCTCTACATTTGATGAAAAAACACATATATTTTATTAGCAACTCGGCACGTTGCAGTTGTTTTAATTTTAGATTCCGTGTGTTATTATTGAAGATGAAGCGTATTTGTATAATGCGTAAAGTATTAATGAAAATATTAATTGACCTTTTATGTGCGCAATGGATTGTACATACTGGATGGAGGTAGTTTTTCTGTGCCTTCTCAAATAATGAGATAATAGATCTAAAATAGAACTATTAATATTCCGCGCAGCAGAGCTTCGATGTCGTCATTCAATTTGTCAAGTTTGCAAATAATTGCATACACTTAATACATGTAGCAAAAGTATCACAGAGTCTGTTGTTCTACCATTTGCTCTCGAAAACGTGTACTTAAAAAATACTGCGTTTAAAGTTATTTAATATATTCTTCTTACAAATCCTAGTTCTATCTCTCCGCGATAAAGCTTATACGAAAATATAAGCTACTTTGTTCGATTCTAACAATCTTGTTTTATATTAATATAACCAATTTATATTAATATAAAATAATGAACGGGTATACCTTACGTCATCTAACATATAAAAAATATATAGCAAATTTATACAAATACCTACAATTTTAAGGCAAGTTATCTCTTTTTCAGTAATAATACACCTGTCTCTATCAACGCGTCTGTGTGTCGTTAAATAACTCGAATGAGATAAATTTCATCGGTTCAAATATCATCATTCGTAATACGAGGGATACAATATATTCCACAAAATAGCTGCGGTCATAAGACTCGTGTAAGTAACCATGCTGGCCCACCAAATAACTTTCTCCCAAGTTTGTACCTCGAGATTTCGAAGAATATTTATGCCCACTAGCAGGCCTGCTATAGCGCCAGCCAAGTGGGCCACGTAGCCGATCTGGTCGTTGGTATCGAGCACGTAACGATTGTACACTGCTTGCCCAACGTCGACGCTCGTGATAACGAGAAACACTAACAGCTGCAGCACGGCAAATTCCATTTGCGACCAGTTCATTATGATGGTGGCTACATGTGCAGTAATTAACGCATACACGCCACCCGATGCGCCGGCTAGGTAAACCGTAGGGTCTGAAACGGACGTGCCGAGGGAACCGGCCAGTACTCCGGCTATGTATATTATCAATACTCTCCACCATTTGTGAACCATCTCCAGTGGAATGCCCAGCATAATTTGTACCAGGAGATTAACGACCAAATGGAAAACCCTGTCGAATACAAAAGAAATTCAAGGGATTAAAATACACATTCTCGATTCGCAATATATATCTTACGGAAGTACACGAGTTGTACAACAGACTCGTTATACGTACCCGACGTGTACAAACATGTATGTTAGATACCGCCAGGCTTGGTACCTCTTGTGCGGATTATAAATAAATAATGTAGCCGCTGGGCCTTCTACAGAAAGAGATTTGTGCTTAATCACATCATACATGAACAAAATGATTTCTATTATCGATATGATTATCATTGCTACAGCCGGCGGTCGACAACTGTACTCTTCTTCGTACAGTCCATCTGGATAGTCGCTAGAGTACAGAGAAGATTCCGTTATTGTACTGGTTTGTTGCTGTAGAGCGTTAAAACGTGCAGAACGGCATCTTTTACTAATCATAGCGGCCTGGGGAGAGTCACCAAAGCTCGAAGGAGGAGGAGAAGGTGGTGCATGCATTCGAATACTGATTTGTCGTTGGGGATAATACCTCGAGCCCATGGAAGTTTGCCTTATCGCGCGGGTTGGTCGCTGAGGTATTACAGAGTGCACGTATCGTTGCACGATATGTCCGAATATACCCTGCATGTCCTTTCTATGGATCTGAAAGTAAGAAACAGATCGACGTCAACTATCGACAATTGGGAATCCCCGAAATATTTCACCGACGAAACACCGAAGAAACAAGTATAATTTCTATATGTAAAACAAAAATGGCAAAATCCCTTAACTAACCATTGCTATAAATTCTGGATATTCTAGGTAACCAGATTCATCCAGATCTGCCTTGTGCATTATCGTGCGGACCACCCCGACAGGGATGTCCTTGGAAAAATCTGGCCCGCGTATCATTGCTTTCAGTTCTTGCAGTGATATTTTTCCATCTCCGTCGAGATCGTACTTCTCAAAAATGGCTTTCCAATGCTGCGAAATAAAGGATAATTCAATATAACGTCGTTTTGGCACAAGTGCGAAATAGTCTAGCAAGTATTGTATGTATTTTCAGGACGATTTCTCAGGCCGTGACGCTGCCATATGTTGCCAGCAATAATGTATCGCGTGCAGTTTCCTGAATGCATATACCTTTCCTTACAAATGAATCAGACACTTTAACTTATCAATGCACGTATGAGTCATTTGTGAGGGAAACTAGGCTTGCTCTCCAACGAAAATGAGCAATCACGGAAAAGCTTCAATAGCTAATGGACATATTTTATCAAAAGAAATAGTTGACGCGCGATTGTTTAGCGATAACAAATATTCAAAGTCACGGCCGACGTATCCTACGAGCAAAAGTAGGATGTACAATCGTTATTTTAACATATTATTTCCAGTTGCGCCATTTTATACAGTTTGACAATAATATGCAATTGAAGCGAGGTGTGAATCTTGCATGTTTTTAAACAAGTCCTTCTATCTCTTGAAAAAAAAAAGCAAAGCATGAAAGCACTAAGAAAATAATGCCTCTGTACCATCGATTTCCGATAGCACAAACATGATATAGCACTTACAGCTTCATTGTACTGCAGTGGGATGGTCACCGCAGTCTCGCCCTCTCGACTAGTCGACATCCTTATCAATTTGAAACCTCTGCAAAGTAAACATGAGAGATAGGCGTCAGTACGCGACATTGTACGAGCTTGGTAAGCCTCACTTGCAGATCTTAAAGCTAAGGGATGGCACGGCAGATCTCTCGCTCATCCGGGCTCTCTGTCGGGCGTTGACTTACTAACGGTACGAGACCCGCGTAGGCGAGATCTCGGGAGAGCCGGAGCCCCTGTTGGAGGCTGGTCGGCCACCCGGAGGGCCGTGTCTCGCGAGGAGCGAGCGTGGGGCGCAGGGAACGCGGTTTACCTGTGACAAGCCGGAAACGGAGGCGCGTTCGACGTGCACGGGGCAGCTTCGCGCGAGGCAAGGGCGAGGACGACCCGGGGTCACTCTGGTGAATGAGACGGACGGGACGCGAGTACGTTTCACCCGCACGCACCTGCGCCGCCCGTGGCATTATTTCTCGCGTATCGAGCGGTCACTCGGGGGGCCCCGATAACACACCGCGCGGTGACACATCTTCCCTTATCTCGCGCAGATACGCCGGCGTTGAGCAGTCAATAGGGACGCGCCGCGTCCCGCCGGTGACGTCACGGACGTCGCGGAGACCATGCCGCCGTTCCACCTGTTGGCCGCGGGCCGCGTCCACCACGGCGCGCGGGCGCTATCGCCGAATTCTACGTACGCATATGTACGCAACGTGCGCGCCCAGCATACATACCCTAACCTTCGAGATTCGGAGCAGGCTGCGAATGGCCGGGGCCGAGCGACGCGACGCGGCGCGTGTGTCCCTGGGAAACCTTGAGGGGGAGACGCGCCACTGACCTTTACCGCCTCGCTATTCCTCTCTCTCTCTCCCTCCCCCCGGGATCGGGCTTTCCACGCTGAGGCAGGTGTCGGAGAGCGAGCGAGTGAGCGAGCGGGAGCTAACGGTACCCGTTTCGAACGGCCGCGTCTTCCTGCCGAGCCGCGAGGACATTCGGCGAAAAGTGGACGCTCGCTGGCGAAGTCCACCGCCAGGTTAATCGGCCTACTTTTTTCTCTCTCTCGTTTCTTTCGCGGGCTTCCTCTGACCAAGAGCTTTCCTTCTCGGCCGGTACGCGAATGGCTTTCTCCTTCCTTCTTCCTTCGTCTCGATCGTACGGGATGAATGGAGAATAGTCGGGTGGCTTCTTTTTTTCGACCTGACCGCTCGGCGTTCTTTTCTTATTGTTAGTAATATGTGGGTATGCTGGGCGGGACGCGTGGACAATGCCTCGGATTGGGAAGAGAGAGATAGAGAGAGAGAGAGACAGAGATTTTTGCTTTATTCTGACCGCTTGGCATTTTTTTTCGCAGATACAGGATATACGCTAGACAATTCAAGGTTTCGCGATGCAACGCACGTTCAAGTTGTTACGTCGCCCGCCGGGGAATACGCCTAATCACGAGAAGTCGCGACATCGATCGTTTACCAAGATACTCATCGACATAGCGCATCGCTCTGACTCATTGGAAACTTGCTAATGAAGCTATTAAAAGAAATCTATAGAGAGAGAGAGAGAGAGAGAGAGAGAGAGAGAGAGAGAGAGAGAGAGAGAGAGACTCTCTTAATATAATAAGGAATATGCCTGTCACGATTATGTTCATGTATTGTTCATGTAAATGCGACTCCGAGTATATTTTTCATGTCAACGGTGATATTTTTCCAAGTCAGCTCTAACGAGTATATTTTCTTCTTTCTCGCGCCAAGTATAAGCCGCGCGGCGGCTAGAACCGCTCGAATTTCGCGATGACGATGCCCCACGTGCCGCGCGAGCGATGCCGGCAGAGCCGAGGGCGAGGGTTGCCTGGCGACGTCGCGGATCAACAAACAAGCCCACCCCCGAGAGATCGTCGAGCCAGTTACGCAATTCCGTTTCTCTAACAACAATCGGAATTCGGGGCCTGTCGCGCGGCGATCTGAGAAATGGCGTGCGGCAGGGAGAGAATGAGAATAGCGGCGAGCTACAGAGTGAACGAACCGATACGCAACCTGAAGATAAGGTGTGTCTTCCGTTGATTTCAACTTTTGCGTGACTTAATTCGATTACGTGAGAAAGGTCTCTCTCTCTCTCTCTCTCTCTCTTTCTCTGCGTTAAATTGTGCCTCATGTCCTGTTCTTTCGTAGACGCGACGTGTATTTATAATTACTTGAATTGGATCAGACCAGATCAGACCGAAGCTTCAATTGGAAATCTCTACGGAGTTGGAAATTGAACGCGATAGTAAAGAAAACAAAATCGCAATTGCGTCCGCGGAATTTTCTGCAATATGAATATACACTTCTTACGGCGCTAAATCAGCGGGGGACTTCCGAAGGCTAGGAGGCGGCTGTGATATATTGACTCTCTGTTTATCGGCGTGGATCCATTAGGCCTGCATCCGAGAGTAGGTTTATGTAATCGATTAAAAGAAGAAGCGCTTATCGTTCGGCTATTTAAACGTGATTTTGACACATGGGAGATTACGAGGTGGTTTACATTCCCAGTAAGTTTTTACCAACAAAAAAAAACAGCCGAGTGACACGAGGCTCTTTGCATGCCGGTGGAAAAAAGCCACAATTGTCTTTGCGTTGCGGATGTTGAATTAATTTTCACATTGCAGACATTTCCGCATTCCCGACTCCGTGAAAATTAACCGAAGACGCGAAGGTTGAGAACGAAGAAGAGAGAGAGAGTGAGCGTACTTGTGCAATGCGATAATGTAAACCTACGACGTCGAGACATTATGTAACTAGCCCGTGTGTGTGTACGCCAGACACCTTTTCTTCATGCATCGCCATTGACATTCGCGTCAGTGATTATATCTTTTGTTTCGAGATAATGAGATTTCTGCGTTTTTCCCGAATTAATTCGTTATTTCTCGAAGGAACTTCGTCAAGTTTCGTCGCTATCGTCCTCGTGGCGAACGACGGAAAGTGTTAAACTCGTAGGTTTATATTCAATTATATTATCGAATGTCATTTGCGTGAAAAATGTATCGGAAATGTGAGAAATTGAAAACCGAAGAATATTCTCTTGGGCAATTTAACGAGATACATTCGAGATATTTATATCTCTCCGCCGCGTGTTTATCTTCCTTGCGGCACCGAGAAAATTTTAAAAGTCCTTCACGAGAAGAATTACGTAAAGCCATTTACCGGCTTTCAGCTCAATTCTCTCGTAATTAATTCGCAATCGCCGGCCTGGGCAAAAATAGCGAAGACAAAATAGCGGTTGAATCTCTTTCCCGCGAGGAATGAATCTTGGGCATCTGGCGAGCCCAGCTTTGCCGAATTGCACCAGATTTCATCTCGTTGACGTTCATTTGTTGTTTCAGAGTGCGAGTCACGCAGGAGAGGTCCCCGCTGGCCGAGTTGCTGGCCGAGGAGCCTGAGGGCGGCGAGACCAGAGACTCCAACTTCTTGGAGGAGGAGGACCGTATTTTTAGCTGGCAGGACAAGGTGTTCGGCCCGTTCGAGATCGATTTCTATGCGGACGAGAAGAATTGCCTGACCGATTGCCAGCGGGAGTACCACCGGCGTATACGCGACGAGCAGCTGCAGGGTGCACGTTTGTACTCGTACACGGAAAACGACTCGTACTATGCCGACGACGACCTCCTGACGATGCCTTACAGGCAGGGATCGAATTTAACTGTTAGATACCGCGCGAGTGTTACTCGATTGTGAAGAGTTTCCTGCATAATTTTTTTCTCAAAGTAAAACATTTTTTTTTAATTTTTAAATAAAGTCATTAGTTAAAGGTAGAAATAAGATTGGACATAAATCTAAATTATGATTTCCGCTTATCAGAAACAAAAAGATTCCGCGGGAATTCCCTTTTCATTCAGCTCGAGGAAGGTACGAGAGCAGATTCGTACTTTTCAATGTTGTCGCGTGTCGAGAAACGCTGCAGAACGCGTGGGTTTCGGTTTCTTATCATTCCACGTAGCTTTCGGTAATTCTAAATGCTTTTATTCTCGCTCGCAGATCGTACTTGTCCGCGAAGAACGAGACGGCGTTGCCGGCCGTGCGGAACCGCAAGTCCTTCCGCGAGCGGTACAACAAGAACGTGGTGGACGACAGAGTGACGGATACCAAGATCCGATCGAGCCATTATCTCTACACCGAGCGCACCAGCATGCACGTGATGGCCGATCTTTCGCGCAAGGACGAGCCCGGGGGCGTCGGGTCGACGGACTCGGAGACGCTGCTCTGCACGGTGACATATGACAAGGCGCGCAAACTGCTGACCGTCAGCCCCGATTTCACGATCGACGACGAGCGGCGTTACGGCGTCGCCAACGGTTACGGCGTCAGGTTTAATTATCGAGTCGAGCACGTTTCCGAGGGGCGAACGCCGCTGGAATTGCAGGAGCATCGCGAAGACGCGCGGCGTGTAAGTATGCGGCTATTTACGACGGACGGTACACGATCGGCATACCAAACTTTCGCGTCATCGCGCCAGCGCGCGCGCGCACGCCGATCAAAAGGACGGTCTTTTCGTGGAAAGACCAATCTCGGCATTCCCGAGCGACGTCCGTTTATTTGCCCCCGCAACGCAGTTACAGTAATACCCGATAATTCTTTCCGCTCTGACTCATTTCTCTCTCTCTCCCACTTCCTCCGCGCGTCCTCTCTTTCTCCTTCTCCCAGACGTCTGTGTAACACGGGGCTATTTATAACTTATTAGCGAATAATTATTTAGTTAATAATTCATATTACAATATGCTTGTACTTGAACTTATTGCCCTTGGAGCGAAATCTGTTTAATGGAAAATTGATTGTTAGATTGTGTAATCGTTGCGAAAAAAGATTCGTGATTGAATTTGAAAACCTACTATCTCATATTAGAATTGAGGACTTTCCTTTATATTATTTGAGTAGCGAAGCGAGAGAGAGAGAGAGAGAAAATTAGAAGCGCGTTGCTTTTTTATATTATAATATAATCTTGCATAAATTAAGTTTGTCAAATTATTAAATTTCGCTTATTCAGTATTAGACGATGGTTTCAAGTTACACAGTAACATACAGTTGTGTTAATAGTCGAGGAGAATGAGAGATACATTACTTCGAGAATGATGTTGCTCAACAAACCTCCATATCGGTTTTAGTTGTATGTAGCATGATGCTAGTCATCATTACTTTGCGAAAAGCGAACTATAATAAGAGACAATGTGTGGCGCAAATAATTACGGTTTCTCGCAACAATGACGCTATCGGGAACCATTTTGTCCTTAGAAATCTTGGAGAGAAATACATTTTATTATATTTTAAATCCGACCTTGATACGACAAGTAAGAAAATTGTACGCTAGCAAGAGTCGTCGGATTATCGCGCTAGTACATGACACAACGTTCAATTGAAAAAAAATTTATTGCAGTTGCAATAGATCAGTCGCGTAATATCGAACAAAGACAATAATTTATGTCCGTACTGTACACGTAAGTTTATTTCGCTTCGAAAATACCAACAGTTGCCTTTGTTTTTCGTAGAAGCGGTTTTCAATTATGCGGTAACGTCCGGTCAAGTGCGGGCAAACGTGACGCGGCACGTGGAGAGCCGGGCGACATATCAAATGTTTATCAAGTTGGATGAGCGCGATGAAGCAACTTGATGTGCGCTTTTTATCCGTTCGCTCCCAAGTTCGATTACCGCCTGCAGGCGGAAGAGGCACGGCGAATCCGTCGCGATACGGCGATCAGGAGTTCAGTTCGCTATCCGATATCAGGAGAGGAAAAAGTTAGCTTGCGCGAGCGCGCCCTCGAAAACCCTTGCCGGTCGCCTCGTAAGGGCGGTAAAAGAAAAGAAAAACGAAAGTAAGAAGACGAAAAATGTGTACGTACCCCACGTAGGAAATTTCCGAGATCTGACGCATTGCTCGCTGGTGATAGAACATGATCGCCGTGTCGTGTGTGCACTGTAACAATCCCTGATGCTCTCGGTGCGAATCACGGCATCTTCACGGAAAATCCGTCAGTTCACCAATGTTCTTTCCCTCTTCCGGTCGTCAAAGACACACCCAACGGTCTTGCGGCCTATCGATCTCCTCGTCGTACTCTCGGGCATGATGGAACAGCCGGCGAGACTGAACTCTTGCTAATCGGCATGTATACTAATGATAATCACGGTAGGGGCGCGTATGCCTGTGTCTCTTTGTGAACGCGTGCCCGTTGAGCTCGTAGTTGATCACCGCACTTGCTACGATCGACTGAATCCTATGGTTCCTCCGACTGTCCTCTTGAACGCTCTCCTCCATGAGGCTGCTGTACGTAGCAGCGATATCAGCCTATACGTGTGTATATACAGTTTGTACGTGCACAGTGGGGCAGGAATATATCCGCGAGCATAGAAACGGCTTTCGCACACCGTCCCACGGCAGTAGTAGCCTACGCTTTATCACTGCACTTCGCTGCAAAGCGGCGGAGATTAGTGAATTTTATCTCGCGCGCCATTAGAGATATAGTTACGATATTCACGGATGTGACTATCTTTTTGCTCTGTAATTTAAGAAAGCCGATTCATCGAATATTTGCTCACGTGACAATCTTTTGTTATTAAAAATAATCTCTCTGTCTCTGTCTCCGTCTCTCATTATAAATAGAAATTGATACAATTGAGAAGTTAATATACAGATTTCGTCTACTAAATTTGTATTTTTTTTAAATAATCACATGAGTAAAGAAATATACAAGTTGGATCTATTTTGTAATATGAACTTCAACGATTCCTAACTGAATTAATTAACTGTTAACTAATAAAACATTAATTAGTGATTAATTAAATATCGACACTAATATATTTTCCTCGTTGCAGGAGGTACAGCAGCAGTTTGCTTACAAGGAAATAGAGTTATACAAGGAGTTAGAATTGCCACCTGCAAATTTATCCACGCTATTCATAAGCTTGGACATTGCGTCGGCTCATGGCTTCTCTTATGACGGATTGTTCGTTACCTATTTCGTCGATTTGCCGCAGCGTTGGAGCACGAAACAGAAAGAGAGATTGTTCGGCAGAACTCAGAAGTGCCGTTTAGAAAATAGAACAGCGCATTTTAGTTATTGTACGGATATATCCTTGCAGTATCCATCGAACGAATTTCAACGATCAAGCGGCGATGCACCATCATTCTGGCCTCGTCTATTATTCTCCGCAGCATCTTTGGACAGTTGGACCAGGTAATATATACACCAAACAATCGCCAAAAATCGCCTTACATTCCACTTAATATTTTTTTACTTGCTCAGCAATATTGTGATCTAAACTATTAATCTGTTTTAGGTATCGAATAGAGGGTTACGCGGCATTGCCAGTACCGATGACACCTGGTAGATACGAATTAACAGTTTCCACGTGGCGTGCGAAAGGAACATTTATCGACACGTTGAGACGATTTTTTGTCGGTGGCTCTTACGAGCTCGAGGATATAACATATTGCGGCATTCCAATGAGCCACGAGGGCAAAGTTTTAGACAAGTCAAACTTGAAAGTCGTACCGAGCGGAGATATTAAAATTTATATAAATGTAATATGTCAGAGTAGTAGCCACGCGAAGCGTGTCAATTATCAAAGAGACGACTCGGATAAAGTGAGCACCGACACGCTCGTGAATAACGTTGAAAATGTTCTTGAACAATTTAAAGCGGCCAAAGAACGCATGATACGAATAAGAGCGATGAATTCGTAGAGTTACATTATCCTAATAATTAAAAGACTGATCGATGAAAGCAGTGCTTGTCAAGATTGAATTTTATACAAACATATGATCAGGGTTGGAAAGTAACTCGTTACTTGTAACGAAGTTACAGTTACAGTTACTTTCTCTCCATCTGTAACTGTAGCTTAACTCAGTTACATTTTTTCGGTAACTAGTAACTAATTTAATAGTTACTTTATATATTTATATAGTTACATTAATATTTATATAGTTTAATTTTATATTGTTAATTTATATAGTTACTTTGTATATTTTTTAAACCTCTACAGATTGCATTAGGTCTTGTCTTTGCACATAAACGCTTTTATCGATACTTAATAATTTAAACGCAGATTTGACATTTTTATTTTCTTTGCAAGAAAGTAACTGCAAAGTAACGATTCGTTACTTTTTGAGTAACTATAACTGTAACGCGTTACTTTTCAGAATTTGGGTAACTTGTAACTGTAACCAGTTACATTTTTAGCGAAAAAACTGTAACTGTAACTAGATACTTTTGTAAAGTAACTTTTCAACTCTGCATATGATACATTTAAGGTAGTACGTATGTTATAATGTAAATCAAAGTACAAAGTAATTACATGAGACGCAACAGACATGAGAAATAATTTTACATTTTGTATCCGCTGTGTATAATTATTGCGAATAATGTTCAATTTTTTTTTACGTAGTTGATAGAGATTTCGTGAATGAAACATTTTTTACCGTGTCTCTTTTGGACAAATGAGAAACCCTCTAATTCGCAGCTATTCCAAAAGAGGTCTCGCTTTAGCGAGTGGCGTTCCAAAACTCGTCAAAGAAGGGTTCTTACCGCAACCACAGTATAACCAGTAGGGGCACTCGTTCTTTTGTTTCACGTTCGCGCCGATCCGTACTGCGCATCCGACATGTTTTTATAATGACCAATCACATTATAAAAACATGTCGAATGCGCAATACAGATCGGCGCGAACGTGAAACAAAAGAACGAGTGCCCCTACTGGTTACACTGTGGTTATAGAAATGTTTCAGACAACAGTTGTTCATATTGATTAGTAGAATAATATGGTATAATAAACAGTATGCTGTTCCATTAAAAAATTGAAGGTGACCTTCACGTGACCTTCAAATGACTATACAAGGTCAAGTCAATGGTACCACCTTATATCCCCCTTCGAACCAAACAACTTTTGTTTGAAACATTTTTCCGTATCTTTCATATTTTTAGAGACAATTGCGTGGATCGTTTAAAATGAGACACCATGTATAATAAAATTCTAAGAATTTTCCACCATTTCCGAGAAGTGGAATTCCGAGAAAATCAAGCTTTAAATCGCGAAAAACGAAAATCTTGGAAACTGACAAAGTATCAGGAGAACATGACAGTCAAAGAGGTGGCACTATCTAAATTTCCAAGAATTGAAATTCCAAGAATTGCAAACTTCAAATCGCAAAAATCGAGAATCTCGAAAACTGAGAAAGTATCAGGAGAACATGATCAGCAAGGAGGTGGCACTATCT